>NC_089591.1:59483691-59803691 GCF_019320115.1 Miscanthus floridulus | reverse complement strand
AACATTTAGTACTCCATGCATGTACCGCAAGTTTGATGTGATGGAGAATCTTCTTTTTGCATAGTGTTAAAGTTTGGATTTAGGGTGAACTAAACAGGGCCCAAGAAGGGATAGAGACCGGAGCCCCGCCGGACTTGAATCAGAACTCGGTCCAGAGCTGCGGCAGCGAACGGTGAGCCCGTCGTAGTAGATGCAGCGCCCAGCGCTCGCTGCAGACATGTCACGCCCTGCACAGCTACGGCACGGGGTCCAGGTGCGTGCGGAGCCGGCCCCGGACGGGACCGGGACCGGGAGCGCGCGGCTGGCTGGATCATCGGCAGGGTTGACGGTTCGGTGGCCTGGCCTCATGACGCAACAACGCAACAGGTCGCAGTTGCGCCCAGCCTGGACCGCCTGCTGTGGTTCAGCTGCGCTCGTCGTCCTCGTCGTGCCCGCGCGGAACACCGCTTGCGTTTGTGTAGTGTGCACGCCACATTCCGGTCAGTCAGGAATTGACTCCGCGTTTTTATTCCGGTGACCTACTAGCTGGATTGAAACGATTGTGGCCATTGCCGCTGGGTGTCGAGTTCTGCGAGGCATCAGTAGTTATTCTTGTCATCAACTCCTCTATTCAGACATTATGGCCCTCTTTGCTGAAAAGCTACGGCTGAAATTATTGTTCGCTGATCTATTGTGAGGGAAAAATACCATTTGTTTGTTGAAATAGTATGGCTCATAAGACAAACGAACAGAGCCATAGTCTCCTCTTTTTTCTGTGATCGTGACTTGGCACGTTTTTCATTAAGCAGAAGTAGAATTTTTGTAACATTACAAGGACACTCCAGTAATCCTAGGATTACCATAGCAGTCCTAAAGCCACACAAAAGAAAGAGAAACAGATAAACACGGCAAAGAGACCCATAGCCTCAACACCCCTACGGATTGGAACCTGTGACTAAAGACAACGACGCAGTGGAACCCAACGGTGCAGTGAAACCGTGGTGGCAAAGCATCCACCAAGATCAGACGAGACAAGCTTTCAACAGCAACGACGGCAAAGCATCCGCCAATGAAGCCCAGGCAAGCACGACGATGGTGGCAAAGCATCCACCAGAGAAGCACGACTGCCAAGTATCCGCCGAAGATGAACGCACGACAATAGCGGCAAATCATCCGCTACGAAAGAGCATGGGCCAACCCGCACTCAGCAGCAAAGCATCCGCCGGAGGGGGGGAGACCGAAGCGACGGCGGCGGCAAAGCATCCGCCCAAGTAGTAACGGCAAAGCATCCGCTATGATAAATCAAACAACTGCAGCATCACAAGACCGCAGGACATACCACTGTGACGAGAAGAATGAAGCACACACAGGCACAACTCCGTAGGGGCAGCTCCGGTGACGTGCGGAAGGAGCAGGGGTACAACAGGGGTGCTCAACGAAGCCTTAATGAAGGGCTGTGACATCCGCAGATGCCACCAAAGTTGACAAGCGCTCAAGTAGGACTTTCGCCCTCAGACCTGCCCCATCGGCAAGCGCGACGAATGGATTTTTCGACGACGCCTCCAGGAAGGTAGGTGACGTAGGATACGCCACCGCCGCCGGCCCAGAGCAAGCCAGGCAGGGTTTTCACCCATAATCCATTCGTAGAACGACCGCCACACCGACCAGCGTCGGGGAACGACCGTCACGCCGTGCGGACCCATGACCACATGCCGTGCCGGCCGCATAGCCAGTCAGTGGCAGCCAGCCAGCCAGCCACCGACGAGAAGCAAGCCAGATCTAGCCGCCGTGGGCACGCCATGACGAAGCTTCAAGCAGGCCTGTGCGCCGTGGCCTGGCCCTGGCCACAACCCCTGTTCGCCCACGCGCGACCCAGCACAACCGCTAGCGAGGCCGCAGAGCCGTGCGGCGGAGGATCTGGCCATCCACGGCCCTAGGCCCCAAGCAGCGGGCAGGCGCATGCCCCCGTCCCCTGTAGTTGCTCGTGGCCTCGGCGGGCGCGGGCCGCCGGCCACCGATTGGATCTGGCCGCCGCCACGACTTAGCAAGCAGGTGGGGGTGCAGAACGAAGGAGAATTAGCACAAGAAGGTGTAGGCGCCAGATCCGGCGCCGGGAGGCCCGGATCTGGCCGGCCAGCCGCCTAGCCACGCCGAAGTTGAGGAGGGTGAGGAGGGGGGTGGGAGAGGAGCGGGGGGATGGAGGAGGGGCTGCGAATGGCACCCGTTTTTTGGGGCCGCCGCCGCCGCACGCCGGAGGGCGGCGACGGCGGCCGGAGAGGGGGCCCCTAGGGCGGCGGTGCGGTTGCTCCCCGAGTTGCCCGGAGGCCTCTCCGTCAGGTGGGTATAGGATCACCTAAGGTACATACCTTGTACTCCTCTATCTATACGTAAATCAATTTTTAGAGTTATCTTGAATCAAATTTGTTTTTATCTTGAATCAATTTGTTTTTATAGTTCAATAAAAAATTGGAGATGTTGAAGTTTCTGTCTACAAGACCACATCAGCTTCCTGGCTGCCTCAAGTGAGGGATCCTCAAGAGCGTTACCTTTACAAGCATGCACATGACTGGCATCACCAAGATGTTCCAGCTGAGGTGAAGAATCGTCTATCTGATCACTCTGAACTGGATGGAGCAAGCGAAAAGTGGATTAGTTTGACTCGATTCAAACCTGCGTGGCGTATGTAACGGTTGTTAGAGGAGTGCGTTTCTCTTTCTGCTATGTACCCGATATTGAGTTGTGTTGGTGCTGGAACTGAATGAATGCCGTAAACGTTTTGTCTTGGTTAATTCTAAGGCTGGGGCTAGGCCCATAAACTCTAATTTTTTTTATCTTTAATCAAATTTATAAATATAAAAAAGAAAATAAACATCTATGACACCAAATCAATATATTTTGAAAGAATATTTTATGGTAAATCTAATTATACTAATTTGGTTTTGTGTCATGAATCTTTACGCTTTTGTCTATCAAGTTGATCAAACTTAGAAAAAATTGACTCAAGACAATTTTATGAATTAATTTATTTAGACAAACTGGCTCAACTCTAAGAGCATCTCCACCAGATTTCTTATGATAAGTGAGTAGCTTAAAGTCGATTTAAGATATAGGAGAGCTGCAGCATATATTATCTGATGATAGGAGATTGAACAGGATACCTGATACCAGTGGCAGACGCAGGAATTGAAAATTGGGTGTACAGGCTACATATATACACATACAGAACCAAACCATCGTGGCATATGTAAAGCTAAATGTCCATCAATTCAAAGCAAACAGTACTAGAGCAGAGTACATTAGTACAATTAATTAATACTTGCAATATTTGTGAAGTCTCAACTAATAAAGGAACATTACAAATTTATTCGACGAGACGGCTTTTGGAATCGAGAGATGATGTCTTCATCAGCAACACGTAGAAAAGATTGCTTCTCAATGAATGTAACCAAGCAATCATTCAAGTACTGATCCCCAATGCTATTTCTTAGCTTGTTCTTTAATGAAGTTCATCAAATGCTCTTTCAACACTTGCAGTCTACCAATCAATTATAAATTTGCAACAACCAATCAAAGATGAACTACTACTGTCTACTGAGGGCTAGATGTCTAGAACACCAACCTGTGGTGGCTCTCAACTTGCTGTTTGAACTGTTGCCGCTGCGTCTGCGTGTGGGCCATGCCGCCTACTGGTGCCGGCTGTGCCCCAATGCCGGCCAAATCAAACCCCAGGCGGCGGCGCGGTGCAGGTGGGGAACGAGACTTTTTGGTCGATTGGGAAAGGTGAGTCGAAGCAGGTGGGGGCGAGCCCTGGAGGCGCTGTCACGGACGGGCAGAGGGCATCGCTCCTGGTTGGCTAGTTCCCTCCGTGTGTTTGATTCTTGGGCTAGCAGGCCGGCCCAGCTGGATGGTGGACGGTAGGAGGCAACAAACATGGCCTTTTTACTCTTGCTTGGATCAAATATATACAGAGTTTGGTCTATTTATATGTATAATACATGTATATGCATAGTACCTGTAACTTTTTTCTCAAAATTATTGGGTGTACATCTGTACACCCATGTCCACATACTGCGTCCGCCCATGCCTGATACAGATGCTCTAATAATTGATTTATTTAGGGGAACAGAGATTAGTACTTCGTTACGCTGGGCATGCTGCATTGGTGCCCACAGGGAAGAAGAGTGGTTGCAGATCCATCTGTGGCATACCGTGACATCACCTAGGCTCCAGTGATTCTTCTGCTGGAGCACAGGAACTCAGGAAGCATCTTTGGTCATGGCCGGTTTTTCAAAGAAAGCTAAGCTCGCCATATGTCTTTCCACGAAGTCCTCACATACAGGGGCGGACACAGCGGTCGGTGGGGGGGGGGGGGCTCAAGCCCCCCTACCCGTATCGCAGCAGTGGAACCCCTGTGGAGTCCCATGAATTTTTAGGCAAAGTTCTATAGTATAGGGGGTTGAGACTTAAGATCGAACAGCAGTGTTGTTCAGTCTACCCTGAAATATTTTCTGGGTCCGCCGCTGCTCACATACAACAACATAATAGAAAATATCAGAAATAATGTTATATAGCGGAAAATATACTTATATTAACACTTACATCTATCAAAATAACGTGGAACGGTTGCTAAACTTTTCTTCAGACTCCATCTTCACTGGGACGGCTGACTGGGGGCTCTATACACCAAGCACTTCTGACAGTCTTCTGCAAACTTCACAGCAACTTCCTCAATCTTCTGTGCAGCTTTTGCTAACAAACTAGGGGTGTGGGGAAAATAGCAAGGGTGAGTACATGTCGTACTCAACAAGTGCAGGCGAAAAGTAAATGACATGCAATGCTATCATCAAGGAAAAACTAACAGTGGCTTATTGCAAGTTAGCATTTTTAGTTGGCAGCATTTTATTAGAACGACCTGATTACTATAGTGAGTAAAAGAACTCAACCCATTAATTAAGTTGCATAGGAGTTTAGTCAACATTATAGGTAGCCATCTTGAACAAGATCCACTACACATCCGCTGCGCATATCCATCATCTGAAGTAACCACTTTCATTAGAGAAATCCATCATCATCATCAAGATAACCATCAACCGAGGTAGCCACCTCCATCTGAGATCCGGTATCATCTTCCATAAAGAGATCCATCAATTTCCATAAGAAATTCATTAATAATCATGTGAGGGTCTAGGCCGCTCGTATCCGTGAGCACGGCTGATATACCAGTTTTACACTCTGTAGAGGTTGTACACTTTCATCTCAAGTCGTGATTCCCATTTGCCTGGGGTAGTGAACCCCAAAACATTGACAAGGCGAGCAGGCAGGGTTTCACTACGAGACTGTTCACATGTTCTAACTAATAGGATGCAACCCACAAGGTTTTGCCTAGGCACACTGTAGCCATCCCCGTAGCCACGGGACTCGGACAACCGTAACTTAATATTCATTACCTAGGTTACTCTCTTGTGCCTACCCGGTAAGTCGCACACTACTAGCAGAGGTCTTGCTAATTCGTCAAGCCAGAGCCATGTGGCTTCAGGCTGTATGGGATGTCCCAGGTGGTCGCTCCACGAACCGGTCCTTAGGGAGGGCGGACACGAGTACCACAAAAGAGAAAAAGCCCTGGTACTCGTCCCCCTTAGCTGAAAACCCATGTCGCTATGAAAGCCAACATTTCAACATCATTGCCAACATCTTCTCATCAAATTCATCTCCATGAGCCATTAGCTAATATATCATATATCATAACCAGTATCAATATATATATATATATATCTTGGCCCGGTTGGAGCACTAAGCAAGTCTACCCATTTGTAAACCCAAGGTGCAAAGAATGATTGGTAAGACTAGGTAAATCCTTAGGGTTCACAGAATTTAGCTAGACACATGCATGAATAGTAAAGTGAATTAAAGTTCATAGGTACAACATGATCAAAGGGAGCCTGCACTTGCCTTTCACCCAGAGTCTAGCTGCTCAGAGTTCTTCAGCTTCTATCTTCGGGTCTTCAGCTTCTTCTTCACCTGTCAGTCCTCAGCTCCTGGTCTTCAGCGCTAATGAACCACTCTTCTTCTACTCATAGCAACCAAGCAGAACAAACAAACAAGCACAACTAAGAACAGACACCAACAAAAGAGAAGCTAAAGAAAGAGCGGACTAAACGGCATGACTCGATGCTACGATCACGAGAGCACAAGAATGACTGAGAACGGAGCTATCGTTAAAGAGGACACGACTATCCAGATGTTTGCAACATAAAGAAGAAGGCAGACTACAAGCTTGATCTATTTTAGTTAAAGAAAACAAGGTGAAGGATATATCAGAGAAATATCCTAAAGTGGAATTAACCAAATTATATTGAATTATGAAAGCCGGAGTTAAACCTTAGTCATATTTTATTTATAAATATTTGATAGTATTTAAGTTATTTAAATATTTATAATTTAGAAAACATAGCACATGTGAGAATAGCTAATCGGATCATTATATGTACCGAGGTTGATCTAAGCAGGTCATAATTGGAAAGGCATTAATGTTGATATTAACGATGTTAACATTGTTTTATGAAAGAGCGATGTATAAACCTAAGTTGTTTTTTAATTAGAAACTCAATTGCATAAACATTAATCAATTTAACATTTATGTTGAATTTCAAACGCGAAGAACATGGTAAAGGTCACTGCTAACGCGTAGCTTACGTCGATACGAAGCTAACACAACGGAGCTAAGACGTGCAAAATATGGCTAAAACGGTGTCTAGTGGCAAAACCGTGAATTACTAGAACTATTTTCGCATTTAAAACAATTTAAAACTGTATTTTATAAAGGTTTCAACCTCGGGTGTAAGAACCGACGGCTTCGGGGGCTAAAACGTTAAAACCAGGACCTATTTCTAATTACTTTTCAAAAGGGATGGACGACAGGTTGTTTTTAGAAAACAACAGAGGCTTTTCTGCAAAAAGGCTAGGGCTGTCCGGAGCTTGACCAGGTTGACCCGGTCTCTGCCCGCGTGGCGCTGACGGACAGCCACGTGGCTCGGTTGACTCGGCCTCGGGCGGATCTGGACCGTCGATCGCGTATTGGACGGCTCGTGGGCGGGCGTTACGGTTTGGTCGCCGGGGTGGCGGCGCCATGGACGGTCGGCGGTTCCAAAAAAGAACCACACAAATAATTATCACTAATTCTTTTTTATTTGCAGTTTCAACTCTGAAATAAATTCTTTCAGAAATCAGTATCACTGCCCGTTGCAAACTTTGAACAAACAGCAACAATGTTCTCTATACTAGTGTGACAAAGCTTTAGATGATTGAGTTACAAATTAATTTATAGTTACAAAGGGTGAATTAAAGGCATTTAGAATTCCGTGTAGGGAAGTTCAGTCACGGACAATATACCATTACCACACGAGGTAATCCATCAATCAACAGTTGAGATCTAATACTCAGGCATCTATAAAGTATAGACACAAATTATTGGTTATGGAAAATGTTTTCATGGCCAAGTTATCAGAACCTAAGACTGAACTTCTAGAGTCTAACTGATTACATTACCTTCCATTTGGTATTGCAGAAAGCAGCAGAACCAGAATTAAGTAGATCACTAAGTTGATCAAGCTCAGCCTTTACTTCAAATACCAACTTAGCCAACGCTGCATTGTCAGTGGCATTGAACAAACATCCACGTTTTTTAGCATCCTTAGCTATAGCTGCCCAGATTGTGCCACTTATAGACAACGTGCATGCGTTTCCGAGAATCCACAAACAGTGCCTACATTAATGATAGTCATAATAATGTCTAATAAAGACTTCAACCAGGGACAAATATTCAGAAATACCAAAGAAATAAAGTACTAGTTATCCACACCTTGCTCTTGTAAGAGCAACATTCGTTCTCTGGTTATCAGCAAGAAATCCAATTGCACCTTTGGTATTGGATCTAACTGTTGACAATATGATTATATCATCTTCTTCACCTTGGAACCCATCAATAGATGCCACTCGTACAGAAAAACCATGACAATTATCATATCTTGTGCCTAATCTGGATTTAATAGCATTCACTTGAGAACTATAAGGTGACACAACACCAATTGTCATCTTTTGCAGGGTATTGTTCCAAGCTGCAATAATAAAACGAAAATGATAAGATGCTTGGATCATTTTTTTGCTAAGTTTTATGAAGTAAATCAAATGAATGGTACAGGTTTTTATTCTAACTCGATTATCAATAATTCGTTTCACAAAAATATGGTAATATCATAGTGAAAAGTACCATTTTACCACAACCTTTTTTTACTAGCAAGAATCCTTTTTCGAAAATACACTGTTGATTTCAACTTTTCAAATAAACAGAACTTTGATGTTACTCCTAAATGTTTGCCAATGTGTTAGAAAAAATTACAAAATAATAATATTTTTTTCTCGAATACGCAGGAGAGTTGCGTATCATTTCATTAAGAAGAAGAGTTGTAAAGTACAACATGCACACCATACACACACATTAACTATAATCTTATTTTATAGGTGCTGAAAAATAGCCCAATGTTATTTCCATGGTAACACCAGAAAGATGGTTTTAGCTCACTTGTAATATTGCTGTGCTAACTTCAGCAAAAGGGTTCATAGTCTAGCTGTTGTGACTCCTGAGCAGCACCTTCAGCACCTAGGTTTAAGTTTCCATGGGAGCGAATTTCAGGGCCGGTTAAAAAACCTTTCTCGCTGGCAACCCATAAAAACAGTGATAGGATGCTGGCCTATGGTAATGTGGCAGCCGTAGGCCTAGGTTAGCTATAGGGTCAGCACTGTCAAGGTTCAGAGGGTTTCTCGGTCAATTGAAGACTGAAGTTTCTTCTTCCAAGCAATACCGTAGGGCAGTCTTTCCCATGCCGAGTTTATTTTTTGTGTGTGCTAACTTGACTTGAGAACACAGGCAAGTCAATATAGAAAGTTTATTTTTAAAATTATAGCATTACTGGGATATAGTATATGCACAAAAAACTAAGAAATAATTGTGATGTAATATAACAAGGATTGACAAATACTTATACGCATCACAGGAAAGGCCTAAGTATATACATTTGAAGACTGATTGGATGCGATTTGCAAAAATGGGACTCGAAACATCGGTCGTTTGCAGATTTGACACTTGCCCACATTCATAGACACAGATGGACCCACTTGTCATCCACCCGAGTGTCATCATAATCAAGGAGTCAATCTTTCAAGTGTCATTTTTGCAATTTTTTCCATAACAACAACAACTTCAACCATATTCTGCCAACTGTTTCCACTACCTTCCCTTTCTTCATTTCCATGAACAATGTTTAGAAAAGCATAAGATCCAAAAGGGAGGTCTAAATAATCTTTGTTGTATGAAGCAGACTTCACATTGAAATTATCAATTATCCTCCCTTCATAAAACTGAGCATTAGGAAATAAACTGATACAAGGGCTCATACGGTACTGCATATTCAAAAGATGCTTTTCAAAACCCAACAAGGACAATCTCTTGAATAGGCTTACACCAATTCCAGCTTCTTTGCAAACCTGATAGTACAGAGGCAACATAAGAGCAGAAAACAGGGGTGCGGCGAGCAAGAAAGCTAAGAAATACGACGCACGCTGTACTTAAGTTTTCAACGGCCCATTCAATAAGAAAATTACTATTTGGAAACTAAAAAGAGTGCTAGAATGAGTATACCAACTAAAGCAGAGTAAATGAGTGGAATGGAAAGGACGAAAACATATAATGAGCAAACGACGAAAACATTACACGGCTTTGAATGATTGGCTGTAACTGACAGTCGTCTCCAACCAGAATAGTGTGTCTCAGCCCATTAAGGCGTAGTGGAATTATTGATTCGCATTCTCATACTTGAGCAGCCTCATCAATGATTAGAACATCAAGAGTAGTCTCCAAGTCATGTATGTGGTAAGAACTTGAAACAGTGCAAAAAACAAGTGTTGCATTGTGCATGCAGTAGTTCCTTGCCCAACTTTTACTTACGTTAACAGGTAAATCAAAATGAGATCTTTAAAGATTTTAGCAATTCAAGGCATTTGAATCTTGCTTCGACCCACTCAGTGGCCAATGATACATGCTTTGAGGCAGTGGATTCCCCAGCTGATAGTACATAAAACCCTCTCTTGGCATAATCGTAAGTGAAGTCTTCAGAGGACAAAAGATCACACATTGTTTTCAAGAGGTCTAATAGATCCAATATGTTTCTCACAACCTCTGGGGAAAAACACCTTTTGGGAAGATGAATCCATAGGTTCAGTATGCACTCCTTTAGATCGATAGCTAACTGACCAAATTGCTTATGAAAATCCAGTAAGCATGGACCAGTACGTCCAAAATCCTCGAGGAGAGATATCAATGAAATTATTATGTTTTTCCACCCCGATGATGATGAAAAGCAATTAACCAGTTTATCTACACGATAATCCAAAAGAATTTCCTGAATATTGCTGCTGTCCATTTTATGATTGTTTTCAAATAGTACAATATCTCTAAGAATATGGTAAACCATCTGTATCAGCATGTTCGTTCAAATCTTTCAGATCCTGCAGCAATCGAGTAAAAACTCCAACAACATAGATGTTTGTCGGAGAACACATCAGTGTTCTGCACAACTTTTCAATGCCCAGAGTGTAGCACTAATTGTCTTTGTCTTTCCTGTACCTGGCGGACCCCATATGAGTTTCACAAGGTTGGAATGCTTACATTGCACAGCTGAAATGATCGATATAACCACACCCAATTGTGATGAGTTAAACCTAGTTTTAGTTTCTCTACTAAATATGGCAAGGAGTTTCCCACATGCTCAGGACAGATGTCACCCTACAATAGGGTTAACAGAGGGACGGTGAGATGTTCACACACAAGAAATGTAATTGATATGTAAAACAAAATCTCCTACAACTAAAAAGAACAAAGTGTGGACAATTTTTGGTGTGATATTTGTTTTGGTTCGTCAGTCTGCCCACACCTGCGATCCCACGACATCTTAATTACTGATTGATCGTGCCATTCTCCTTGATTGAATATTGCCTATCATGTGATAGAGGAATCACGACAAAATAGGAAGTAGAAAATTATTGTGCTATCCATATACACATTGCATGTTTGCATGCACCAGCATACATGGCAACGAGCAAAAGGAAAGAGAATTAACACAAAAGGAAAGAGAATTAAGACAAAAGGAACATCTTTGTATTTCTGAGAACCTTGCCAAATCTGCCTACATTTAATCACTTCCCATCTTTGCATTTGTAAAAGGGACAGCTTTTTTCTCCTTTCATTTGGTTTCACGCTCACGTGTTCCATCGTCCTCGCTTGCTGTTTCTTGCGTGAACCATAGTTGATGTCATCTGTCTTCCATGGCTCAGCCTCCCAATCCCAAGAGAAGGTCCCTACCTCTCCCTGACTGGAGATATGGCCTGCCAGAGGATCTCCTCGAGTCCATCGGGCAGCGTCTCGCGTCAGGCCACGACGCGACGTCCTTCCAATCCGCCTGCTCCCCATGGCGCGCCGCCGTCCCGTTCGCGACCTTCGGGCCGCTCATGCTGCTCCCGTTCGACCCCGACTTGGACCGCGTCGGCTTCTACTGCGTCCCGGAGAAGAAGGTCTTGTCCAAGACGTTCACTCGGCAAAGAGGCGCCCGGGGATAACGGTACCCAACGCCGTCCTCTTTGCCGAGTGCCTTCTGTTTGGCACTCGGCAAAATATTGGCTTTGCCGAGTGCCTAGGGTTAGCACTCGGCAAAATATTCACTTTGCCGAGTGCCAAACCTTGGCACTCGGCAAAATAATTTTTTTTTTGTTTTTTGCCACCAACTTTTTTTCTTAGATTTGTATTTGTACCATGAACAACATGTTCAAATTTGGCATAATTTTATTGCTGTTTGCTATATTTCTTCACTTTATTTCGTTTTCTTGCAATTTTTCGGAAAATATAGGTTTGAACTGCAGGTGCATCGAATAATAGTTTTGATCCATTCCAAAAATGTTATTCTTGTTTGTTAGTGTCACTTTATGCTAAATCTAGAAAGTGTCTCCAAATTTCGATCAACGTGCTCACGGGGCAACGTCGCGAACTTGCGTGCGAGTGGTTATTTAATTCTATAAAATTCAAACGAATCTCGAAAATCATGAAACTTAGCGAGATGTTGTGATATCACATGCATATGCGGTGGTAAAAATTTGAAAACGTTTGGAGGACGTCATTACGTACGGTGTTCACAAACCAGGACATCATCAATTTGAAAACGTTTGGAGGTCGTCATCACGTATGGTGTTCACAAACCAGGACATCCATGTGATGATGTCCTGGTTTGTGAACACCATACGTGATGACGTCCTCTAAACGTTTTCAAACTTTTACCACCGCATATGCATGTGATATCACAACATCTCGTCAAGTTTCATGATTTTCGGGATTCGTTTGAATTTTATAGAATTAAACAACCACTCGCACGCAAGTTCGCGACGTTGCCCCATGAGCACGTTGATCGAAATTTGGAGACAGTTCCTAGATTTAGCATAAAGTGACACTAACAAACAAGAATAATATTTTTGGAATGGATCAAAACTATTATTCGATGCACCTGCAGTTCAAACCTACATTTTCTAGAAAATTGCAAGAAAATGAAATAAAGTGAAGAAATATAGCAAACAACAATGAAATTGTGCCAAATTTGAACATGTTGTTCATGGTACAAATACAAATCTAAGAAAAAAAGTTGGTGACAAAAAATAAAAAAAATTATTTTGCCGAGTGCCAAGGTTTGGCACTCGGCAAAGTGAATATTTTACCGAGTGCTAGCCCTAGGCACTCGACAAAGCCAGGACATGATTTTTTTTTAATTTTTTATTTCGCCGAGTGCCAGATCGGGAGCACTCGGCAAAATACTTTCTTTGCCGAGTGCCCCAGATCTGGCACTCGACAAAGAGGTTTGAAATATAAAAAAACCGAACACACGCACACACACCACACACACACCACACACGCACACACATGCGCGCGTGCCCTCCCCGCCGCCGCGCCGCCGCCGCCGGTGGCTCCCCGCGCGCCCGCCCCGCCGGCTCCCCGGCCCGCGCGCCCGCAGTAGGCAGGAGGAGGTAGGAGGAAGAGGAGGAAGGAAAGGAGGAAGGAGAAGAAGGGGAGGAGGAAGAAGAAGAAAGAGAAGGGAGGAGGAGGAGGAGAGGAAGGAGAAGGGAGGAGGGGAGGAGAGAAGGGAGAAGAGGAGAAGAGGAGAAGAGAGGAGAAGAAAGGTGTCGCCTCGGTTCGTCGACCCTCACGCCATAGCGGTCGTCTCCGTTGTCGTCGCCGGCCCTCGGTCTTCGCATTCTCGCTGGCAAGGTATGCCCTAATGTTAGTATTAGTTAGTAAGTAGTAGTGTTAGTAGTAGTAGTTAATTAGTAGTGTTAGTATTAGTTAGTAAGTCGTAGTGACAGTAGTAGTTGTAGTTGTTGTTCATAGTTTTAGTGTTAGTAGTAGTTATTGTTGTATGTATGTGGTTGATGGCCTTCATGCCTATGTTTGGTATACATGTGGTTGTTGGCCTTCGTGCCAATGTTTTCTGTAGATTTTGGGAACCTCTCCGTGCAGGGGAGGTGCTGCCGAAATTTTCAATGGAGTCTAACCATTTGCCTTTTCTTTGCAGGACGAGGACCGTTGGGAGGCACTCGGCGACCCCGATCGTCTTCATCGACGTTGCGGTTCTGCCTGCACCGCGTCGCCTCGCCACTGCAGCGACTCGCCACCACCCCACTAGCCTGACCTCACCGACACCCTAGGTATAACCCATCTTCCATACTTGTATCTCGTGTAACCCCAGTTAGGTGTCTCCCATCCGAAAGAGATACGGTCGTTGGTATGCAGATCTTTGCATACCAAATTTCGTACCTATTTCGGATTGTCCATGTTTTTTGGACAGCCCGCGGATGCATAGATGGGTTGGTTTCCGTGGCCCGCTCCTGTCCGAGACAGAGTTTCGACACCACCTCCTCGTTGTTCTCCTGATACACAATCTCCCTGCCAGGACATGTATCGGGAGAACAGCGGGGAGGTGCTGTCGAAATTCTGTCTTGGATAGGAGCGGACCATGGAAGCCAACCTCATCTACGCATCCTTAGGTGGGATTAGGACCTATCCTTCACCTATTAGATGTATAGTAGGAACGCCTTGTGGATTTACCTACAGTTTTTATTACTCGCTTACATATGCATGTGCCAGAGGATGGATAACCGTGAGTGGATGTACACGGGCCACGCAAGTATGACCCTAGAATGGATGACCAAGACCAATGCTTTCCTGGAGCATGCATTTGGCGAGGCTGCTAAAGGGTCAGCCCAGATGCCATGTCCGTGCAGCAGATGTGGCAACAAGAAAAGAAAAATTAAGAGGCTCGTGGGGGAAGATCTTATCAAGTATGGATTCACGGCAAACTATACCCGCTGGATCCACCATGGTGAACCCGATCGTATTAGAGAGGAGGTGGTGAGACAGTGTCTCGAGGATTATGATGGAGATGGCGGGGTAGCAGACTGGATGGATGACATTCAGCAGGCACGGTTCAGTGAAGGATTAGAGGAGAAGCTAGAGGAAAGCGCAAAGGCATTCTATGATATGCTGTCTTCAGCGTAGAAGCCCTTGCACGAAAAGACAACGGTATCACAACTGGATGTAATTGGACGCATCATGGGGTTGAAGTCGCAGTTTAGCATGAGTCGGGACAACTTTGATGGTATGTTGGCAGTTTTTGGATCCCTGCTTCCAGAGGATCACATCCTACCGAAGAACTTGTACGAGTCACAGAAACTTCTTCGTGCACTTAAGATGCCGTATGAGCAGATCCATGCTTGTCTGAATGGATGCGTCCTTTTTAGGAAAGATCATGAGGGAGCAACGCACTGTCCAAAGTGCAAATCCTCTAGGTACCTAGAGGTCGACACTAGTGATGGCAAGAAGGAACAGCTGAGTATCCCTACGAAGGTCCTACGGTACCTTCCTTTCATACCGAGGATCCAACGGCTGTACATGACAGAGGAGTCCGTGAAACAGATGATATGGCACAAAAATGGCAAAAGGTACAATCCAGACAAGATGGTACACCCATCGGATGGCGACGCCTGGACCCATTTCGATGGCATACATCATGTTAAAGCTGAGGAGGCTCGCAATGTACGTGTAGCGTTGGCAACAGATGGGTTCAACCCGTATGGATTGTCCGCAGCCCCATACACTTGTTGGCCCGTGTTCGTGATACCCCTGAATCTCCCCCCTGGTGTCATCTTTCAACCCAAGAACGTATTTTTGTCGCTGATAATTCCTGGACATCCAGGGAACAATATGGGTATGTTCATGGAGCCTGTGTTCGATGATTTGATCGATGCTTGGGAAAAGGGGGTACTGACATACGACCGAGCTACAAAGAGAAACTTCACAATGCATGTGTGGTACCACTACTCCCTGCATGACTTCCTGGCGTATGGCCTATTCTGCGGGTGGTGTGTTCACGGGAAGTTCCCATGCCCAATATGCAAGGCAGGTGTGAGGTTCACTTGGCTGAAGAGTGGTGGCAAGTTTTCTTCGTTCGACCAACATCGTCAATTCCTCCCCCTTGACCATCCATTTAGACGAGACATCAAGAACTTCATGAAAGGTGTTGAAGTCACCGATCCTACACCTCAGAAGATGACCGCTGCCGAGATCCGCTCTGAGATAGAGGCTCTCAAAGTTGATAAAGAGAAAGGTCATTTTGATGGATATGGTCAGTACCACATGTGGACTCATAAATCAGGTTTGACTAGGCTTCCCTATTTCAATGATCTTCTTCTTCCACACAATATTGATTTAATGCACACAGAGAAGAATATCGCCGAGGTGCTTTGGGGAACACTCATGGACACAGAAAAGTCAAAGGACAATGTTAAGGCAAGAGTGGACCTGGCAGCACTGTGCGATAGACCAAAGCAAGTGATGAAAACTCCCACGCCTGGCAAGAAATGAAAAAGGACTTCGGTCGATTTTGTTTTGAAGAAGGACCAAAGGAGGGAAGTATGTCAGTGGGTTCAGTCGTTAATGTTCCCTGATGGGTATGCGGCGAATCTAAGGAGGGGAGTGAATGTGTCCACTTGTCGAGTGTTAGGGATGAAGAGTCATGACTTTCACATATGGATTGAGCGGCTCCTTCCAGCGATGACTAGAGGTTTCGTCCCCGAGCATGTGTGGCGCGTCCTGGCAGAGTTGAGCTATTTCTTCTGCTAGCTTTATGCCAAGGAGCTATCTCGGGCCGTGATTGATGACTTAGAGAAAGTGGCACCTGTGTTGCTCTGTAAGATGAAGAAGATCTTCCCACCCTGGCTTCTTCCTCTCAATGCAGCATCTGATTTTGCACCTGCCTCACGAGGCACGAATGGGGGGGCCCATGCAAGCCCGTTGGTGCTATCCAATCAAGAGATGTCTAAAGGTTCTTCGGAAAAAGTGTAGAAATAAAGCCAGAATTGAGGCATCCATGGCAGAGGCATTCATTCTTGAGGAGGTGTCAAACTTCACAACATCATACTATAAGGATAGCCTTCCTAGCGTGCACAATCCAATCCCTCGTTACAACACCGACGAGAGGTCATCAAATCTCAGCCTTTTCAAAGGTCAACTTGGCAGGGCAAGCGCTTCGAGCACCAAGACCTTACGGAATGATGAGTGGTGCACTATTATATTGTATGTGTTGTTGAACCTTGATGAAGTGAACCCTTATGTGCAGTAAGTTCTCAATGAGCTTGTTACATACGCCGTCACTATCGTCTATCTATCCAACCACCTTGTCTCTTGCTTTTTTAGGGAATTTCTGAATACATACTGGACAGGAAATAGGAATCCTTCCCCTCAAGAACAAGATAGTCTTCTCAAAGATGGTGTGCCCGATTTCATTTCATGGTTCGAAAAGAAGGTACCATCCAATTTACATCGTTCCATCTGTGACATCCCACTTTGCTCCTACGAGCGAGTAATGATCTATCCGCCCTCACCTTACAGGCACGCACGGATGCGGAAATGGATGAAGAGTTGAAACAGGTTGTCAAAGGCTTCCCCTATAGGGTCAAGTCATTCACCGTATATGATGTGAATGGCTATCGCTTCCACACAAGAAGCCACGAGCTCAGTCGGCCCAATCGAAAAACCACGAATACTGGAGTTCATACGCCCGGCACCGATGACCGCGACTACTATGGCATAGTCGAAGAAATATACGAGCTCAACTTTGAGCTTCGCGGAGGTCATAAGCCAGTCGTATTGAAATGCCATTGGTTTGATCCCAATGTCATGAGAAGAGCCCCTGAGATTGGACAAGTTGAAATTCAACAAGATTCCCTCTATCAAGGAGACGATGTCTATATTGTGGCTCAACAGGCCACGCAAGTTTATTATCTTCCATGGGCGTGCCAAAAAGATCCCACTCTTGAGGGTTGGTACCTTGCACAGTTGGTATCACCGCATGGCAAAGTGCCTGTCCCAAACGATGAGGATTACAACTTTGACCCAAACACATATACAGGGGAGTTCTATCAACCCGAGGGGCTAGATGGCACGTTTGACATAGACATGTTTTCGCTGATGGGCATGGAAGTAGACAATGACATTGATGAGGACGATGGAGAAGAGGTGCAAATTGCCAAAGACTTAGCACTGCTTGAGCGATTACGGTTTGGCGTTGCCATTGATGACAATGATGGAGATGAGGCAGAAATGTTAGACAATATTGATAGTGATGACGACACTTATGATCTGGCCGCTACCGATCCTGAAGATTATTTCTAATTCATGTAATACTATATTATTATTATTTTCTAGTTATGTTTTGTTCATTTTGCATCTCTACATTTGTCTATATTGTGCTAACTGGTTTACTCTTTGTATTTGCAGGCACTCGACAAAATGCCGAGCGGAAGGCGGACCCGGACCTGCAACTCGCTCTACGCGAGGACGACTCAGGAGGCGGAGGCATCGGCGAGGAGCCATCTGGCCCACCGCCCCCGTGGCCGTCCGAGGAGGGCGGTGTAGTCGTCTACCGTCCCCTCGCCCGAGGAGGACCGGACGACGACCACTGACGACGAGGACCAGCAGCTGGCCCCCCTAGACAGGAGGGGGTGACACTTCCTCTGGGGGTGGCGGGGGGTTCCACTTCGAGCTCCTCATCGGTACCGTACTTGCGTGGGTCCTCGCAGCTCCCGGCGTGGACGATCTCGTTTCAGAGGAGGCCGGTGATTCGTCCCAAGGGCGACAAGTAAGTATCCGTTCATTTTGCATCTCTTCTTGTTCATATGCTGAAAACCAAACTACGGACTAACAATTCTTCTTACTAACTCCTGTAGGAACTAGGAACTTGTGTCCGGGGGCGATCATCGGCAGTGCAATGGGATCCTCGGCGGCCTGATCCGCCTACACTACCCTGGTTTGGTCACCCACGCCCAGGTTGAGTCGCCTCCCTGGACGTGGGACCACTTCAACTCCACCGTGGACGCCGTGTATGGCACCGTACAGGAGCGGATCAGGCATGAGTTCTGGGTGAGTCTACATCACACTACATTGCTCAATACTATGAATTCATTAGACGTTCTTGAAATAATGAAAGGACACATGATGTCTGTATGCAGGACTTCTTCACGTTGGAGGAGGGGCATGACCCCGCCTGGGTGACGAAGGTGTAGGACAGGGCATGCAGGGCCCGAGTCACGGACCTGTACTACGAGGCGAGGCTGCAGTGCCACATCAACCACTCGTGCGATGTCCTTGGTCGGTACCCGAGGAAGAGCGAGGCTAGGACCATGACACTCACCAGGGAGCAGTACCTCGCAGTAAGTTATAAAACATTGTTACTGACTCATTCCATGAAGAATAGGTAGCCTTCATTTTATATTCTAACATTTCTAATACTTGATGGCATGCAGATGTGTCCTTCTTGGTGCGCCACCCATAGAGACTGTTGGGCGGCCATCGTGGACAAGTGGGTCTCCGATGAGTGGAGGGAGAGGCATGCCCTCCGTCGGGAGTGCTGCCTGCAGATGGGTGGGCCGGCGCACCACCAAGGCAACCGGCCCCTCAGTTCGTATGCCTAGGCCTGGGTATACGCTACGCACTTATTTATTTATTTGTTCTAACGCTCAATTCTCATTACTTCTAATCGTCTTTGTGTTTTCCTCACAGTCCCAGTCGCATGATGGCCAGGAATGCAACGAGTTCATGGCGTACGCCATGGCACACAAGGGCAAGGTGACAGCCCTGGACACCGTCTACAACCCGGAGGACGGGCCCGAGGCGTACAACAACACGAGCGTCCACAGCAAGCTCACCGACTATGCCTCGGCGGCCCGCGAGCGGCATGGGGAGGACTTCGACCCCGCCACCTAGCCCCTTGATACCGACCTCGTGATGAGGCTCGGAGGAGGGAAGCAGCACGACCGGTACTGGATGGCCTCCAACATGGTCAACTCGACCTCTGTGCCCAACCTCGCCCAGATTCGAGCACAAAGCACGAGCTCCTCCGTCCCCATTCGACCTCGGCAGGCGAGCACACTGCAGCAGATAGCGGCACTCCAGGTTAGTTCTATTTCATTCGCCGTTCATTACTTTTACACATATACCTTGCATTTGCATTGTTTAAACATTGGTGATTGAATATTACAGGCCACTGTGGAGAGGATGGAGACCGAGAGGGTCGAGAGGGAGAGGGAGAGGGCCCAGAGGGAGGCCGAGAGGGCCGAGTGGGAGGTCCTGAGGGCCCAGAGCGCGGCCGAGGCGTAGAGGATGCAGGACATGTTCTCATTCATGTCGAGCCTCGGCACCACTCTCCCGGGTGTGGTGGTGCCCCAGTCGCTGCTCGCTCCAGTTGTGCCTCCTACTCCTTTGGCTCTAGGCACTCCGGTGAGTATATATATATGGTTGATCAAGTCCTTTAGCTTGTGTAGATACTAATGAATTCAATTCTCCTTTGTGCAGCAACAGTCATCGGGTTCGAACCCGACTCCTTCGCCTCAGCACACACACCCCGGCTGGACAGGTCCACCACCGCACGGAAGTGCCCCTTTAGGCTCCCATTGGGATCAGTGGCAGTAGGTGGTGCCCCTTCATGTTTCATTGACTTTTCTTGATCTAGGACTTAGTGTTGGATGAAGACTTCTTAGATGTTGTCATGGATTTGCACATTGGATGTGCGTGTGATAGATTATGTAGGAGGATGTGCTTATGATGGATGTTGGATGTGCTTGTGATGTATTATGGATGTATGTGATGGATTATGTATGCGTTTTGTGTGATGCTAAATGCCTGTGTGCTGTCTCATGTATTATATATGAGTTTTGCGTGTTTGCTTTCGAAGGAAAGCAAAAACAAAAAAAATAGCAAATTTCCCAGCTTTGTCGAGTGCCAACACTGGGCAAAGAAGTCTTTGCCGAGTGCCAGGGGTGTGGCACTCAGCAAAGCTGAAAAAAATGCCGCAAAAACAGCCACTTCCCCAGTTTTGCCGAGTGCCAGTGCCACAGCCTGGCACTCGGCAAAGAGGTCAATTTTGCCGAGTGCCAGGTGGTACCACTCGGCAAAGATTATTTTTAAAAAGTTTTTTAAAAAAAAATGGTTTCTTTGCCTAGTGCTGAGCCCTGGCTCTCGGCAAAAATTCAAATTTTGCCGAGTGCCAGTTCCTAGGCACTCGGCAAAGCCGGCGTCAAATGTTGACGCCAGTTATTTTTTTGCCGAGTGCGGGCTTGGCACTCGGCAAAGACTTTGCCGAGTGTCGATTTTTGGCACTCGGCAAAGAAATTTTTGCCGATAAAATCTTTGCTGAGAGACCTTTGCCGAGTGCGCCACTCGGCAAAGCCTTTGCCGAGTGCTTGGGTGGCTTTGCCGAGTGCCCCCAGCACTCGGCAAAGAGGGCGTCTGGAGTGGTGTTGAGTAAATATCTGTCGCCACGGCCTATAAATTTAACTAAATTTGTATAAAATATTAATAATATTTTTTTATCTCTAAATAAATTATTACAAAAATAGATTCAACGATCTATCTAATGATATTAATTATGTAACATAAATATTAATATTTTTATATATATTTAGTCAAAGTTGTTTATCGAGAAGCGAAAACAACAGTTATAAAAGGATAGAGGGAGTAGGTGTATATTAGGGAACTTACTATGGATGTGTTTAGTTCGTGAAATTTGAGAATTTGGCTACTGTAGCACTTTTATTTTTATTTGGCAATTAGTGTTCAATCATGGACTAATTAGGCTCAAAACGTTTGTCTCGCGATTTCCAACCAAACTGTGCAATTAGTTTTTTTTCGTCTACATTTAATGCTCCATGCACGTATCGCAAGATTCGATGTGATGGCTACTGTAGCACTTTTTGGAAAATTTTTTGAAAACTAAACAAGCACTATATTTCATGTGCCTCGGTATGTTTTCAGACAACTATCTTCATCGTTGGCTCATGAGAATGCTGAGATTCAGCTTGATGGAGGAAAATTTTTAAGAAAAGTGATGGAGAGAATTTGGTAATTTTTAAGAAAAGCTTAACCTTATTAATCAGAAAGAATTACTTCTATGTCAATTATTATTGTTAGTACTAAACTTATAGCAAAGTCAGGTATATGTCGCAGCCACACTGCTGACAATAAAACTTTACGAGCATGCTTCGCTAGAAATCAGAAGCTCTAATCTGATCTCTCTTTATGTGAAGAAACTCAGTCTCTCTTTATGTAAACAAAACAAAGCCCCTCGTGAAGTTCATCCACGAGCGCTTATGTTTTCTTTACTTATAATAGGACTAGGCCGTATAAACTGTGATTGAAGAGTGCAGTCACAGGTATTGCATATCAGGAAACGAGAAGTTAAGCTTATTAAGATAGATTATTCTCTGTATCATTGAAAAAAATATATAACTATCTGAAACTCTGAATTTTCATGTAGATACGATAAATATAGTGAAAGAAAAGTGGGCAGTGGGCTCCATTTTCTAAAGGGAAAAAAACGAATTTACTAACGTAAGAAAACTTGTGCATTGAACACAGCCGCACTTGACCATGGGTGCATAACAGCATAAGCTAGCAAAGCTTAAACTTATCAAAAGGTCCTAGTATGTTCAATAAAGATGCAACAACAGCAAAACTTGAGTCAGTCCAGATTTGCGGTCGTTTTAGCTATCCAATCAGGTTATTTGATGGTTATAGACCAATTTTAAACGCTCATTTTTCTTACGTATTATTTTGGCCGATACGTATCTCAGCATATACTGTACGCTCGATCTGTTACATTACAGTATTTCGGTCTTTCAGGAGTTCTTTTACGGTACGCAGTTATCTGAGTAGATGGCTGGTTTCTGACTGCACGTTGGCGTCCGCCTCTGGACTGACTAGAGTCTACAAAAGGGCAACGCAGGGACAGGCATGCAGCATCGCTGTAGCAGCAGTGCAGCGCTGTGCACTGTCTACGCAGGGGGCAGGCCACATGGGACGCTGGGGTCCGCTCTGGTGGCTCTCACTTTGCTGTACCAGGCCCAGTTTAGTTCTAAAATTTTTTTCCAAAAAGTATTACGGTAGCTATCACATCGAATCTTGTGATATGTGTATAGAGTATTAAATGTAGACGAAAAAAACTAATTGTACAGTTTGGTTGAAAATCACGAGACGAACATTTTGAGCCTAATTAGTCCATGATTGAATACTAATTACCAAATAAAAACGAAAGTACTACGGTAGCTAAATTTTCAAATTTCATCAACTAAACACAGCCAGCCCCGCAGGCCTTTCCCAATTGGCATTTGGCATGGCCAAGCCTCTAGCCGCGTAGGCGTTGCAGCACGCGATTTCATCGTACTCCACTAAAATGTCAGGACTGCTTGCTTCGTATATGAAAGTAGCTTAAGCGAACATGTCATGTCATTAAGGCCTTCTTCAATACAACTTTTTTTTTACCAGTAGTCCCAAATGACACCTAGGATCCATAAAAAAAGTAGGTACTCTATATTTATCATGGTGACTTAGAGAAGCTATATATGTTTGGAAAGATGGAAGATGGTCCATGCTAAAAAAAAGAGGGAGAGAAAATAAAGGTGATGCATGATAGTTTACGTTGTGTGAATAGTAATATCGACATTTCCTAGTCTTTATAAATTACTTTATTTGTAATAGAACCACTAAGAGCATTAATATCCATTGATGGTGCCTAACAAATCTGATTGTACTTTAGAGGCGAGAAATTAGTAAACAAGGGGACCTAGAGACCGACTTTTCAGGTCTTAATTTAAACCTGAAGCTGTATTTTTTTTGTTATGGCTCTGTTCGTTTCTCTTGTAATTCGTATTTTTTAACTTATTTTTTTAGTCAGAATAAATTTTTTTTCTCTCGCTATAAATCAATCGGAAGAGTGTTTCGACTTATTTTTTCAGCGAAACGAACGAGACGTGTGTATATATATATGTCCAGCCCTGCCATATGAGGAGATAATACGCACCAACCTCAAAGATTCGCCGCGCGTCGATGGTCGAAGATGGCGACCAAGCTAGCAGAGGTGAGGTCGTTCTCGCTCAAAAAGGGCGAACCTGATACGCAGAATGAAGGCACCGTCACAGGTCATTTTCAAACAATAAAGGGCCTGGATACGCGTGCAGGGAGGGGCGAGATACGACTGCCGGCGATAATCCAAGGCCTCGTTTAGTTGCGGGCGAAATCGGCGCCGCCGTAGGCACTGTAGCCACAGTAATCACTGTAGCACTTCGTTTGTATTTGATAATAATTGTCCAAACGATGACTAATTAGACTCAAAACGTTCATCTCGCAAAGTACAACCAAACTGTGCAATTAGTTTTTGATTTCGTCAACATTTAGTACTCCATGCATGTACCGCAAGTTTGATGTGATGGAGAATCTTCTTTTTGCATAGTGTTAAAGTTTGGATTTAGGGTGAACTAAACAGGGCCCAAGAAGGGATAGAGACCGGAGCCCCGCCGGACTTGAATCAGAACTCGGTCCAGAGCTGCGGCAGCGAACGGTGAGCCCGTCGTAGTAGATGCAGCGCCCAGCGCTCGCTGCAGACATGTCACGCCCTGCACAGCTACGGCACGGGGTCCAGGTGCGTGCGGAGCCGGCCCCGGACGGGACCGGGACCGGGAGCGCGCGGCTGGCTGGATCATCGGCAGGGTTGACGGTTCGGTGGCCTGGCCTCATGACGCAACAACGCAACAGGTCGCAGTTGCGCCCAGCCTGGACCGCCTGCTGTGGTTCAGCTGCGCTCGTCGTCCTCGTCGTGCCCGCGCGGAACACCGCTTGCGTTTGTGTAGTGTGCACGCCACATTCCGGTCAGTCAGGAATTGACTCCGCGTTTTTATTCCGGTGACCTACTAGCTGGATTGAAACGATTGTGGCCATTGCCGCTGGGTGTCGAGTTCTGCGAGGCATCAGTAGTTATTCTTGTCATCAACTCCTCTATTCAGACATTATGGCCCTCTTTGCTGAAAAGCTACGGCTGAAATTATTGTTCGCTGATCTATTGTGAGGGAAAAATACCATTTGTTTGTTGAAATAGTATGGCTCATAAGACAAACGAACAGAGCCATAGTCTCCTCTTTTTTCTGTGATCGTGACTTGGCACGTTTTTCATTAAGCAGAAGTAGAATTTTTGTAACATTACAAGGACACTCCAGTAATCCTAGGATTACCATAGCAGTCCTAAAGCCACACAAAAGAAAGAGAAACAGATAAACACGGCAAAGAGACCCATAGCCTCAACACCCCTACGGATTGGAACCTGTGACTAAAGACAACGACGCAGTGGAACCCAACGGTGCAGTGAAACCGTGGTGGCAAAGCATCCACCAAGATCAGACGAGACAAGCTTTCAACAGCAACGACGGCAAAGCATCCGCCAATGAAGCCCAGGCAAGCACGACGATGGTGGCAAAGCATCCACCAGAGAAGCACGACTGCCAAGTATCCGCCGAAGATGAACGCACGACAATAGCGGCAAATCATCCGCTACGAAAGAGCATGGGCCAACCCGCACTCAGCAGCAAAGCATCCGCCGGAGGGGGGGAGACCGAAGCGACGGCGGCGGCAAAGCATCCGCCCAAGTAGTAACGGCAAAGCATCCGCTATGATAAATCAAACAACTGCAGCATCACAAGACCGCAGGACATACCACTGTGACGAGAAGAATGAAGCACACACAGGCACAACTCCGTAGGGGCAGCTCCGGTGACGTGCGGAAGGAGCAGGGGTACAACAGGGGTGCTCAACGAAGCCTTAATGAAGGGCTGTGACATCCGCAGATGCCACCAAAGTTGACAAGCGCTCAAGTAGGACTTTCGCCCTCAGACCTGCCCCATCGGCAAGCGCGACGAATGGATTTTTCGACGACGCCTCCAGGAAGGTAGGTGACGTAGGATACGCCACCGCCGCCGGCCCAGAGCAAGCCAGGCAGGGTTTTCACCCATAATCCATTCGTAGAACGACCGCCACACCGACCAGCGTCGGGGAACGACCGTCACGCCGTGCGGACCCATGACCACATGCCGTGCCGGCCGCATAGCCAGTCAGTGGCAGCCAGCCAGCCAGCCACCGACGAGAAGCAAGCCAGATCTAGCCGCCGTGGGCACGCCATGACGAAGCTTCAAGCAGGCCTGTGCGCCGTGGCCTGGCCCTGGCCACAACCCCTGTTCGCCCACGCGCGACCCAGCACAACCGCTAGCGAGGCCGCAGAGCCGTGCGGCGGAGGATCTGGCCATCCACGGCCCTAGGCCCCAAGCAGCGGGCAGGCGCATGCCCCCGTCCCCTGTAGTTGCTCGTGGCCTCGGCGGGCGCGGGCCGCCGGCCACCGATTGGATCTGGCCGCCGCCACGACTTAGCAAGCAGGTGGGGGTGCAGAACGAAGGAGAATTAGCACAAGAAGGTGTAGGCGCCAGATCCGGCGCCGGGAGGCCCGGATCTGGCCGGCCAGCCGCCTAGCCACGCCGAAGTTGAGGAGGGTGAGGAGGGGGGTGGGAGAGGAGCGGGGGGATGGAGGAGGGGCTGCGAATGGCACCCGTTTTTTGGGGCCGCCGCCGCCGCACGCCGGAGGGCGGCGACGGCGGCCGGAGAGGGGGCCCCTAGGGCGGCGGTGCGGTTGCTCCCCGAGTTGCCCGGAGGCCTCTCCGTCAGGTGGGTATAGGATCACCTAAGGTACATACCTTGTACTCCTCTATCTATACGTAAATCAATTTTTAGAGTTATCTTGAATCAAATTTGTTTTTATCTTGAATCAATTTGTTTTTATAGTTCAATAAAAAATTGGAGATGTTGAAGTTTCTGTCTACAAGACCACATCAGCTTCCTGGCTGCCTCAAGTGAGGGATCCTCAAGAGCGTTACCTTTACAAGCATGCACATGACTGGCATCACCAAGATGTTCCAGCTGAGGTGAAGAATCGTCTATCTGATCACTCTGAACTGGATGGAGCAAGCGAAAAGTGGATTAGTTTGACTCGATTCAAACCTGCGTGGCGTATGTAACGGTTGTTAGAGGAGTGCGTTTCTCTTTCTGCTATGTACCCGATATTGAGTTGTGTTGGTGCTGGAACTGAATGAATGCCGTAAACGTTTTGTCTTGGTTAATTCTAAGGCTGGGGCTAGGCCCATAAACTCTAATTTTTTTTATCTTTAATCAAATTTATAAATATAAAAAAGAAAATAAACATCTATGACACCAAATCAATATATTTTGAAAGAATATTTTATGGTAAATCTAATTATACTAATTTGGTTTTGTGTCATGAATCTTTACGCTTTTGTCTATCAAGTTGATCAAACTTAGAAAAAATTGACTCAAGACAATTTTATGAATTAATTTATTTAGACAAACTGGCTCAACTCTAAGAGCATCTCCACCAGATTTCTTATGATAAGTGAGTAGCTTAAAGTCGATTTAAGATATAGGAGAGCTGCAGCATATATTATCTGATGATAGGAGATTGAACAGGATACCTGATACCAGTGGCAGACGCAGGAATTGAAAATTGGGTGTACAGGCTACATATATACACATACAGAACCAAACCATCGTGGCATATGTAAAGCTAAATGTCCATCAATTCAAAGCAAACAGTACTAGAGCAGAGTACATTAGTACAATTAATTAATACTTGCAATATTTGTGAAGTCTCAACTAATAAAGGAACATTACAAATTTATTCGACGAGACGGCTTTTGGAATCGAGAGATGATGTCTTCATCAGCAACACGTAGAAAAGATTGCTTCTCAATGAATGTAACCAAGCAATCATTCAAGTACTGATCCCCAATGCTATTTCTTAGCTTGTTCTTTAATGAAGTTCATCAAATGCTCTTTCAACACTTGCAGTCTACCAATCAATTATAAATTTGCAACAACCAATCAAAGATGAACTACTACTGTCTACTGAGGGCTAGATGTCTAGAACACCAACCTGTGGTGGCTCTCAACTTGCTGTTTGAACTGTTGCCGCTGCGTCTGCGTGTGGGCCATGCCGCCTACTGGTGCCGGCTGTGCCCCAATGCCGGCCAAATCAAACCCCAGGCGGCGGCGCGGTGCAGGTGGGGAACGAGACTTTTTGGTCGATTGGGAAAGGTGAGTCGAAGCAGGTGGGGGCGAGCCCTGGAGGCGCTGTCACGGACGGGCAGAGGGCATCGCTCCTGGTTGGCTAGTTCCCTCCGTGTGTTTGATTCTTGGGCTAGCAGGCCGGCCCAGCTGGATGGTGGACGGTAGGAGGCAACAAACATGGCCTTTTTACTCTTGCTTGGATCAAATATATACAGAGTTTGGTCTATTTATATGTATAATACATGTATATGCATAGTACCTGTAACTTTTTTCTCAAAATTATTGGGTGTACATCTGTACACCCATGTCCACATACTGCGTCCGCCCATGCCTGATACAGATGCTCTAATAATTGATTTATTTAGGGGAACAGAGATTAGTACTTCGTTACGCTGGGCATGCTGCATTGGTGCCCACAGGGAAGAAGAGTGGTTGCAGATCCATCTGTGGCATACCGTGACATCACCTAGGCTCCAGTGATTCTTCTGCTGGAGCACAGGAACTCAGGAAGCATCTTTGGTCATGGCCGGTTTTTCAAAGAAAGCTAAGCTCGCCATATGTCTTTCCACGAAGTCCTCACATACAGGGGCGGACACAGCGGTCGGTGGGGGGGGGGGGGCTCAAGCCCCCCTACCCGTATCGCAGCAGTGGAACCCCTGTGGAGTCCCATGAATTTTTAGGCAAAGTTCTATAGTATAGGGGGTTGAGACTTAAGATCGAACAGCAGTGTTGTTCAGTCTACCCTGAAATATTTTCTGGGTCCGCCGCTGCTCACATACAACAACATAATAGAAAATATCAGAAATAATGTTATATAGCGGAAAATATACTTATATTAACACTTACATCTATCAAAATAACGTGGAACGGTTGCTAAACTTTTCTTCAGACTCCATCTTCACTGGGACGGCTGACTGGGGGCTCTATACACCAAGCACTTCTGACAGTCTTCTGCAAACTTCACAGCAACTTCCTCAATCTTCTGTGCAGCTTTTGCTAACAAACTAGGGGTGTGGGGAAAATAGCAAGGGTGAGTACATGTCGTACTCAACAAGTGCAGGCGAAAAGTAAATGACATGCAATGCTATCATCAAGGAAAAACTAACAGTGGCTTATTGCAAGTTAGCATTTTTAGTTGGCAGCATTTTATTAGAACGACCTGATTACTATAGTGAGTAAAAGAACTCAACCCATTAATTAAGTTGCATAGGAGTTTAGTCAACATTATAGGTAGCCATCTTGAACAAGATCCACTACACATCCGCTGCGCATATCCATCATCTGAAGTAACCACTTTCATTAGAGAAATCCATCATCATCATCAAGATAACCATCAACCGAGGTAGCCACCTCCATCTGAGATCCGGTATCATCTTCCATAAAGAGATCCATCAATTTCCATAAGAAATTCATTAATAATCATGTGAGGGTCTAGGCCGCTCGTATCCGTGAGCACGGCTGATATACCAGTTTTACACTCTGTAGAGGTTGTACACTTTCATCTCAAGTCGTGATTCCCATTTGCCTGGGGTAGTGAACCCCAAAACATTGACAAGGCGAGCAGGCAGGGTTTCACTACGAGACTGTTCACATGTTCTAACTAATAGGATGCAACCCACAAGGTTTTGCCTAGGCACACTGTAGCCATCCCCGTAGCCACGGGACTCGGACAACCGTAACTTAATATTCATTACCTAGGTTACTCTCTTGTGCCTACCCGGTAAGTCGCACACTACTAGCAGAGGTCTTGCTAATTCGTCAAGCCAGAGCCATGTGGCTTCAGGCTGTATGGGATGTCCCAGGTGGTCGCTCCACGAACCGGTCCTTAGGGAGGGCGGACACGAGTACCACAAAAGAGAAAAAGCCCTGGTACTCGTCCCCCTTAGCTGAAAACCCATGTCGCTATGAAAGCCAACATTTCAACATCATTGCCAACATCTTCTCATCAAATTCATCTCCATGAGCCATTAGCTAATATATCATATATCATAACCAGTATCAATATATATATATATATATCTTGGCCCGGTTGGAGCACTAAGCAAGTCTACCCATTTGTAAACCCAAGGTGCAAAGAATGATTGGTAAGACTAGGTAAATCCTTAGGGTTCACAGAATTTAGCTAGACACATGCATGAATAGTAAAGTGAATTAAAGTTCATAGGTACAACATGATCAAAGGGAGCCTGCACTTGCCTTTCACCCAGAGTCTAGCTGCTCAGAGTTCTTCAGCTTCTATCTTCGGGTCTTCAGCTTCTTCTTCACCTGTCAGTCCTCAGCTCCTGGTCTTCAGCGCTAATGAACCACTCTTCTTCTACTCATAGCAACCAAGCAGAACAAACAAACAAGCACAACTAAGAACAGACACCAACAAAAGAGAAGCTAAAGAAAGAGCGGACTAAACGGCATGACTCGATGCTACGATCACGAGAGCACAAGAATGACTGAGAACGGAGCTATCGTTAAAGAGGACACGACTATCCAGATGTTTGCAACATAAAGAAGAAGGCAGACTACAAGCTTGATCTATTTTAGTTAAAGAAAACAAGGTGAAGGATATATCAGAGAAATATCCTAAAGTGGAATTAACCAAATTATATTGAATTATGAAAGCCGGAGTTAAACCTTAGTCATATTTTATTTATAAATATTTGATAGTATTTAAGTTATTTAAATATTTATAATTTAGAAAACATAGCACATGTGAGAATAGCTAATCGGATCATTATATGTACCGAGGTTGATCTAAGCAGGTCATAATTGGAAAGGCATTAATGTTGATATTAACGATGTTAACATTGTTTTATGAAAGAGCGATGTATAAACCTAAGTTGTTTTTTAATTAGAAACTCAATTGCATAAACATTAATCAATTTAACATTTATGTTGAATTTCAAACGCGAAGAACATGGTAAAGGTCACTGCTAACGCGTAGCTTACGTCGATACGAAGCTAACACAACGGAGCTAAGACGTGCAAAATATGGCTAAAACGGTGTCTAGTGGCAAAACCGTGAATTACTAGAACTATTTTCGCATTTAAAACAATTTAAAACTGTATTTTATAAAGGTTTCAACCTCGGGTGTAAGAACCGACGGCTTCGGGGGCTAAAACGTTAAAACCAGGACCTATTTCTAATTACTTTTCAAAAGGGATGGACGACAGGTTGTTTTTAGAAAACAACAGAGGCTTTTCTGCAAAAAGGCTAGGGCTGTCCGGAGCTTGACCAGGTTGACCCGGTCTCTGCCCGCGTGGCGCTGACGGACAGCCACGTGGCTCGGTTGACTCGGCCTCGGGCGGATCTGGACCGTCGATCGCGTATTGGACGGCTCGTGGGCGGGCGTTACGGTTTGGTCGCCGGGGTGGCGGCGCCATGGACGGTCGGCGGTTCCAAAAAAGAACCACACAAATAATTATCACTAATTCTTTTTTATTTGCAGTTTCAACTCTGAAATAAATTCTTTCAGAAATCAGTATCACTGCCCGTTGCAAACTTTGAACAAACAGCAACAATGTTCTCTATACTAGTGTGACAAAGCTTTAGATGATTGAGTTACAAATTAATTTATAGTTACAAAGGGTGAATTAAAGGCATTTAGAATTCCGTGTAGGGAAGTTCAGTCACGGACAATATACCATTACCACACGAGGTAATCCATCAATCAACAGTTGAGATCTAATACTCAGGCATCTATAAAGTATAGACACAAATTATTGGTTATGGAAAATGTTTTCATGGCCAAGTTATCAGAACCTAAGACTGAACTTCTAGAGTCTAACTGATTACATTACCTTCCATTTGGTATTGCAGAAAGCAGCAGAACCAGAATTAAGTAGATCACTAAGTTGATCAAGCTCAGCCTTTACTTCAAATACCAACTTAGCCAACGCTGCATTGTCAGTGGCATTGAACAAACATCCACGTTTTTTAGCATCCTTAGCTATAGCTGCCCAGATTGTGCCACTTATAGACAACGTGCATGCGTTTCCGAGAATCCACAAACAGTGCCTACATTAATGATAGTCATAATAATGTCTAATAAAGACTTCAACCAGGGACAAATATTCAGAAATACCAAAGAAATAAAGTACTAGTTATCCACACCTTGCTCTTGTAAGAGCAACATTCGTTCTCTGGTTATCAGCAAGAAATCCAATTGCACCTTTGGTATTGGATCTAACTGTTGACAATATGATTATATCATCTTCTTCACCTTGGAACCCATCAATAGATGCCACTCGTACAGAAAAACCATGACAATTATCATATCTTGTGCCTAATCTGGATTTAATAGCATTCACTTGAGAACTATAAGGTGACACAACACCAATTGTCATCTTTTGCAGGGTATTGTTCCAAGCTGCAATAATAAAACGAAAATGATAAGATGCTTGGATCATTTTTTTGCTAAGTTTTATGAAGTAAATCAAATGAATGGTACAGGTTTTTATTCTAACTCGATTATCAATAATTCGTTTCACAAAAATATGGTAATATCATAGTGAAAAGTACCATTTTACCACAACCTTTTTTTACTAGCAAGAATCCTTTTTCGAAAATACACTGTTGATTTCAACTTTTCAAATAAACAGAACTTTGATGTTACTCCTAAATGTTTGCCAATGTGTTAGAAAAAATTACAAAATAATAATATTTTTTTCTCGAATACGCAGGAGAGTTGCGTATCATTTCATTAAGAAGAAGAGTTGTAAAGTACAACATGCACACCATACACACACATTAACTATAATCTTATTTTATAGGTGCTGAAAAATAGCCCAATGTTATTTCCATGGTAACACCAGAAAGATGGTTTTAGCTCACTTGTAATATTGCTGTGCTAACTTCAGCAAAAGGGTTCATAGTCTAGCTGTTGTGACTCCTGAGCAGCACCTTCAGCACCTAGGTTTAAGTTTCCATGGGAGCGAATTTCAGGGCCGGTTAAAAAACCTTTCTCGCTGGCAACCCATAAAAACAGTGATAGGATGCTGGCCTATGGTAATGTGGCAGCCGTAGGCCTAGGTTAGCTATAGGGTCAGCACTGTCAAGGTTCAGAGGGTTTCTCGGTCAATTGAAGACTGAAGTTTCTTCTTCCAAGCAATACCGTAGGGCAGTCTTTCCCATGCCGAGTTTATTTTTTGTGTGTGCTAACTTGACTTGAGAACACAGGCAAGTCAATATAGAAAGTTTATTTTTAAAATTATAGCATTACTGGGATATAGTATATGCACAAAAAACTAAGAAATAATTGTGATGTAATATAACAAGGATTGACAAATACTTATACGCATCACAGGAAAGGCCTAAGTATATACATTTGAAGACTGATTGGATGCGATTTGCAAAAATGGGACTCGAAACATCGGTCGTTTGCAGATTTGACACTTGCCCACATTCATAGACACAGATGGACCCACTTGTCATCCACCCGAGTGTCATCATAATCAAGGAGTCAATCTTTCAAGTGTCATTTTTGCAATTTTTTCCATAACAACAACAACTTCAACCATATTCTGCCAACTGTTTCCACTACCTTCCCTTTCTTCATTTCCATGAACAATGTTTAGAAAAGCATAAGATCCAAAAGGGAGGTCTAAATAATCTTTGTTGTATGAAGCAGACTTCACATTGAAATTATCAATTATCCTCCCTTCATAAAACTGAGCATTAGGAAATAAACTGATACAAGGGCTCATACGGTACTGCATATTCAAAAGATGCTTTTCAAAACCCAACAAGGACAATCTCTTGAATAGGCTTACACCAATTCCAGCTTCTTTGCAAACCTGATAGTACAGAGGCAACATAAGAGCAGAAAACAGGGGTGCGGCGAGCAAGAAAGCTAAGAAATACGACGCACGCTGTACTTAAGTTTTCAACGGCCCATTCAATAAGAAAATTACTATTTGGAAACTAAAAAGAGTGCTAGAATGAGTATACCAACTAAAGCAGAGTAAATGAGTGGAATGGAAAGGACGAAAACATATAATGAGCAAACGACGAAAACATTACACGGCTTTGAATGATTGGCTGTAACTGACAGTCGTCTCCAACCAGAATAGTGTGTCTCAGCCCATTAAGGCGTAGTGGAATTATTGATTCGCATTCTCATACTTGAGCAGCCTCATCAATGATTAGAACATCAAGAGTAGTCTCCAAGTCATGTATGTGGTAAGAACTTGAAACAGTGCAAAAAACAAGTGTTGCATTGTGCATGCAGTAGTTCCTTGCCCAACTTTTACTTACGTTAACAGGTAAATCAAAATGAGATCTTTAAAGATTTTAGCAATTCAAGGCATTTGAATCTTGCTTCGACCCACTCAGTGGCCAATGATACATGCTTTGAGGCAGTGGATTCCCCAGCTGATAGTACATAAAACCCTCTCTTGGCATAATCGTAAGTGAAGTCTTCAGAGGACAAAAGATCACACATTGTTTTCAAGAGGTCTAATAGATCCAATATGTTTCTCACAACCTCTGGGGAAAAACACCTTTTGGGAAGATGAATCCATAGGTTCAGTATGCACTCCTTTAGATCGATAGCTAACTGACCAAATTGCTTATGAAAATCCAGTAAGCATGGACCAGTACGTCCAAAATCCTCGAGGAGAGATATCAATGAAATTATTATGTTTTTCCACCCCGATGATGATGAAAAGCAATTAACCAGTTTATCTACACGATAATCCAAAAGAATTTCCTGAATATTGCTGCTGTCCATTTTATGATTGTTTTCAAATAGTACAATATCTCTAAGAATATGGTAAACCATCTGTATCAGCATGTTCGTTCAAATCTTTCAGATCCTGCAGCAATCGAGTAAAAACTCCAACAACATAGATGTTTGTCGGAGAACACATCAGTGTTCTGCACAACTTTTCAATGCCCAGAGTGTAGCACTAATTGTCTTTGTCTTTCCTGTACCTGGCGGACCCCATATGAGTTTCACAAGGTTGGAATGCTTACATTGCACAGCTGAAATGATCGATATAACCACACCCAATTGTGATGAGTTAAACCTAGTTTTAGTTTCTCTACTAAATATGGCAAGGAGTTTCCCACATGCTCAGGACAGATGTCACCCTACAATAGGGTTAACAGAGGGACGGTGAGATGTTCACACACAAGAAATGTAATTGATATGTAAAACAAAATCTCCTACAACTAAAAAGAACAAAGTGTGGACAATTTTTGGTGTGATATTTGTTTTGGTTCGTCAGTCTGCCCACACCTGCGATCCCACGACATCTTAATTACTGATTGATCGTGCCATTCTCCTTGATTGAATATTGCCTATCATGTGATAGAGGAATCACGACAAAATAGGAAGTAGAAAATTATTGTGCTATCCATATACACATTGCATGTTTGCATGCACCAGCATACATGGCAACGAGCAAAAGGAAAGAGAATTAACACAAAAGGAAAGAGAATTAAGACAAAAGGAACATCTTTGTATTTCTGAGAACCTTGCCAAATCTGCCTACATTTAATCACTTCCCATCTTTGCATTTGTAAAAGGGACAGCTTTTTTCTCCTTTCATTTGGTTTCACGCTCACGTGTTCCATCGTCCTCGCTTGCTGTTTCTTGCGTGAACCATAGTTGATGTCATCTGTCTTCCATGGCTCAGCCTCCCAATCCCAAGAGAAGGTCCCTACCTCTCCCTGACTGGAGATATGGCCTGCCAGAGGATCTCCTCGAGTCCATCGGGCAGCGTCTCGCGTCAGGCCACGACGCGACGTCCTTCCAATCCGCCTGCTCCCCATGGCGCGCCGCCGTCCCGTTCGCGACCTTCGGGCCGCTCATGCTGCTCCCGTTCGACCCCGACTTGGACCGCGTCGGCTTCTACTGCGTCCCGGAGAAGAAGGTCTTGTCCAAGACGTTGTCCGACGTGCGCGGCAAGGTGGCGTGCGGCTCCTCGTGTGGGTGGCTGGCGCTCATGGACGAGGCGGCGTCCGTGACGCTGCTGAATCTATTCGGCGGTGCCCGTGCCCCCCGCGTTGAGCTCCCGCCAGCAGGCGAACACGTCGCGGCGGCGTCCTCATCGGAACGCGTGTCTAGGGTCCACGGCCAGTGGGTCCTCCATCCCACCAACGGCTACGAGGACGCGGATGCCGCAGGCAGAGCCATCAAGCTAGAAGACATGAGGGACGTGTTCTTCCGTGAGATCGTGCTCTCGACGCCGCCTAACGCCGCCGGCCACGAGTGCGTGGCCATGGCCATGCTTGGGTGCTCCACGGAGGTCGCGTTCTGCCGGGTTGGAGTCGACAACGCATGGACGCTGCTCGACACCAAACTGGAGTTCTCCGTGGGGTCCATCGTCCACTGCCAGGATAAGTTCTTGACGATCGACTGCACTGGAGAAATCTCCGTCTGCAGCAGCAACGCCGCCGGTGCTACTCCAACTGCAACGCTGCTGCCATCGCTGTCGCCACCTGCGGGGCTCTGCCACCGCAGCTACCTAGAATCAAACGGTGAGCTGCACATTTGTGGGTGCCATGGTGAGCACGTTCCACGAGACACAGAGCTTCACCTACAGCAACGCGATCTACAAGTGCAACCTCCACGACCGTACGCCGGAGTGGTCCAGAGTGAGGGACATCGGTGATCAGGCATTGTTCGTGTCTAAACATTTCAATGAAAGCTTCATTGGAACAAGTGTATCCAAATACAAGAAGAACAAAATCTACATGTCTGAGTTATTGTATGGGGATCCATACGACTTGGTCCATCGACCGGAGATCGTTGATATTGCTACCGGCGCATCCGAAGTGAAGTCCGTCCAGAAAAAGATGTAGGGTTCTGAGGCTTTAGGTTGGATTCGACCCAATCTCTGGAAGCTCTAGAGTTTGTGAGCCTGCGACGCCGCGCACTCTGTGACTGTGTTAAATTCATAAACTTTGCTTTTTGGATTAAATGTCACTTTAACGTTGGTATTTAATTTAACAGTATTGTTATCTTATCGTGTGATCAGTGTGTTTTTAGTATAAATTGTTAGTTATCCCGTAGCAACGCATGGGCACGCTACCTAGTACAAATAGAAACTAAGAGTTCTTACCATATTTTTGGGGGATAAGAGTGACTTAATTATGGTGAAGTTTTTGTTCATGTTTTTTTTTTCAGAGCAGAGTGCATTCCAAATCCTTGTATTTGTCATGATATTTGTAGCAAGCACGGCGTATTTGAATTTTGTTTCTCTCTCTTCAGTATTGATTTCGCTTAATACTTTAATTCTCAACTCTTTCTGGTGTTGATCTGTGGAAACCACCATCACCAAAGTAGCACCATAGTGTAGCAAGTCCTCAACTATTCTAGGTTTGAATCGAGACAAAATCAATATATGTCCATTTCTTGCGACGTAAGCGTCACTCGTGTATCCAATATCCAAGTTCATTTTGTACAATAACCTTGTATCTTTCTCTGCCTCCATAGAAATTATTTCTGAATAAAGTGGTTCCCTGATTACTTCCAGGAATGAGCTGATTTGGGATCTTGTCTCTTCAACCAAAGGTGTAATAAATGCTTTGAAATAGTTATCAAGTGAATTGAACTCACGAGGGGTCTTATGCACCTGTCAAATAATTGAATTGTGTTAATGATCATAAGCAGATGCACGGTTTAATGATAAAGGCAAATTCTATAACATAGCTGAAATGGAAACTGCACAAAATCGTCTATAACATTAAATACACAACTTCTGTTCGTGTGCCCGCCTTCTTCTTTGCCGCTTTCGCTTATCTTATAATCCGTACTTTTTTAAGTTGTTTTTTCAACCGGAACAATGTTTTTCTTCCACAACAAATCAATCAGAACAGTGTTTCAGCTTGTTTTTTCAGCGAAGCGAACGGGGCCTTTGGTTCCGGTGATTCAGAGGTGGTGCTCTTGGTCAGAGATGGTGGTGGTGTCTTCACAATTGTTTTTAGTTTTCAATTTTTTTTTGTTTGGATCAATTTGCGGTAGTTTCACAAGAGGTGTTGGTTTTTTTTGTAGTTGTAAATAGTTTGTTGTGTTGTGTTTTGGTTTCCAACACTACTATAGAAAATTTTTTACGAGACGTTTCCAAAATGGCCTCGGAGGCGGGCGGCCTGGTTGCCCGCCTCGGTTATTCGAGATAGGATAGCCGAGCCAGCAACCGCCTGGTTAATGACCGCCTCGGTTAATCGATATTAACCGAGGCGGGTGTCGGTGTTTTGGACCGGCAGGCCCTCAACCGACTAGTGAAAGTATACTGCGTGTCCCTAATCCCGGATGGTGATGCAAAGAGACACAAGGTTTATACTGGTTTAGGCAATAGGTGCCCTACGTCCAGTCTGAGAGAGCGATCTTGTATTCCTTGCACCGAGGTGCTTGTAGTAGGGGTTTACAAGCTGGGCGAGAGGGGGAGCTTGTCCCAAGTCTCTGCGTAGAGTGGCGTGGGTTGCTTGAGATGTTGATCTCGTGCAGTGAGGAAGAGTGTGTGTTATAGAGCATTGTGCGTTGCTTGCATGCGTGGTGTCTATCTCTCTCCGATCCCCTAGAAGCGGCCCCGGTCACTCCCTTTTATAGTCGAAGGGAGGCACGGGGGCGGTACATGGATTTGCTACGTGGCGTTTTGTGAGCAGAGGTGGCATGTCCGAGCCCTGTAGCTTGTCACTGTGGCGGCATGATCGGTGGAGCGGCCTTGTCCTCGGTGCACTGGAGTGACGCGCCGGTCACGCCTGATCCTGTGCGACGTGGGAGCTCCTATGATGACATGCGCACCTTCTTCTATTGGAGACATGCTGGTCGCTGTATGTTTGATCGGCGCGGGGAGCCGAGGCCCAGTCGGTGCAGAGGCTGAACCATTGTGGGGGGCTCGGTGGACGTGAGTCCCGAGGCTACAGGGGCCCAAAAGCGGATAGCCGATGCTCGGAGGGAGCAGTTGGTCTTATACGCTGATTCCGAGGCTACAGAGACCCGCACTTGACTCTCCATGCCGCGCTGTCCTTGGAGCAGGTGGGGTTAGGTAGCACAATGCAGCACGGGTGTTAGTCGTGGGCACAGCGTCGAGCATAGCAACCGGTAACCCCCGCCCCGTCTTGTCCTAGACGGTGTGGCGTCAATGTGACTCCCATCTCGTCGGCCACTCCGCTGTATCGAGCTGTCGTTCGGCTAACGTCATGGGAGTGGTTGGACGCGATGGTTGGATGTGACGTCCTCGTCCGAGGCCTCGTGGCGCAGGGCCTCGGGCGAGACGGAGAATCGGTACCTTGTCTGAGGCCTTATGGGAGGGGCCTCGGGCGAGTTAAAGAATCGGTACCTCCTCCGAGGCCTTACGGGCGGGGCCTCGAGCGAGTCGGAGAATCGGTACCTCATCCGAGGCCTGACGGGCGGGGCCTCGGGCGAGGCGGAGAATCGGTACCTCGTTCGAGGCCTGACGGGCGGGGCCTCGGGCGAGGCGGAGAATCGGTACCTCGTTCGAGGCCGGACGGGCGGGGCCTCGGGCGAGTCGGAGAATCGGTACCTCATCCGAGGCCTTGCGGTTCGGGGCCTCGAGCGAGGTGGAGAATCGGTTCCTCGTCCGAGGCCTTACGGGCGGAGCCTCGGGCGAGTCGGAGAATCGGTACCTCGTCCGAGGCCTGATGGGCGGGGCCTCGGGCGAGGTGAAGAATCGGTACCTCATCCGAGGCCTGATGGGCGGGGCCTCGAGCGAGGTGGAGAATCGGTACCTCATCCGAGGCCTGACGGGCGGGGCCTCGGGTGAGGCGGAGAATCGGTACCTCGTTCGAGGCTTGACGGGCGGGGCCTCGGGCGAGTCGGAGAATCGGTACCTCGTCCGAGGCCTTGCGGTTCGGGGCCTCGAGCGAGGCAGAGAATCGGTTCCTCGTCCGAGGCCTTACAGGCGGGGCCTCGGGCGAGTCGGAGAATCGGTACCTCATCCGAGGCCTGACGGGTGGGGCCTCGGGCGAGGTGAAGAATCGGTACCTCATCCGAGGGCTGACGGACGGGGCCTCGGGCGAGGCGGAGAATCGGTACCTCGTCCGAGGCCTGACGGGCGGGGCCTCGGGTGAGGTGGAGAATCAGTACCTCGTCTAAGGCCTGATGGGCAGGGCCTCAGGTGAGTCGGAGAATCGGTACCTCGTCCGAGGCCTTGCGGTTCGGGGCCTTGAGCGAGGCGGAGAATCAGTTCCTCGTCCGAGGCCTTAAGGGCGGGGCCTCGGACAAGTCGGAGAATCGGTACCTCATCCGAGGCCTGATGGGTGGGGCCTCGGGCGAGGTGGAGAATCAGTACCTCATCCGAGGCCTTGCGGTTCGGGGCCTCAGGCGAGGTGGAGAATCGGTTCCTCGTCCAAGGCCTCGTGGTTTCGCTCTGGGCCGAGCCCGCTTCGGGTGAACCCGGATATTGATCGAGGTGGGCCGGGCGGTCCAGCCGAGCCTTGGATAAGGTGGGGGTTTGCCGGTGGTTGTTTCTTAGTTTTGATTTTTACAAGGTCTAAGCGATCTTTTCGACTCTTGCTTAGGGGACCCCTTTTATGGTACCCGATAGTAGCCCCCAAGCCTCGGGGAGAGTATGAGCGCTCTTCCTGAGGTTTTGACGAGACTTGGCTCGCGGTAGCTCCTGGCGGGATGGTATTTCATACTCGAGGCCTCGGTGGGTGCGCGCGAGCGCACCCGCCGGGTGTAGCCCCCGAGGCCCTAGAGGAGTGGATTTATTCCTCCATGCGCTTTTTCATGTTGAGCGAGGGGTTTTGTCGCGTTTGCCGAGCCCACGAGTGCGAGCTCGGGTCATTGGGCCTCGGCTTGGTTGCAGGAAGAGCCCCCGAGCCTCTGCTCGGTGCAAGAGGGCGATCAGGAGTTTCCCTGTCTTTTTTGCGCGGCCCTCGCACATCCTTTTCGTTCAGAAGGAGGGGTGTTTATCGCGTTTGCCGAGCCCTCGAGTGCGAGTTCGGGTCGCTGGGTCTCGGCTTTTGCAGGAAGAGCCCCTATCGGTGCGGGACCCATAGGATACCCTGCAAGGAAGGGAGAAGACCTAGTCTAATTAGGATTCTTCCCCTGTAATCTTAGTAGCAGTATTACTCTGTAATCCTATTAGGAACTCTCATTGTAAACCGACTAGGACTCTGGCCTCCTGACTATATAAAGGAGGACAGGGCTCCTTGGATCAGGAGTTCAAGAGAACAATTGTACAACACAACACTTTACAATCAATCCAACGCAAAGGCTAACGCCAACTGGACGTAGGGCTATTACTCTATCAAAGATCGAGGGTCCGAACCAGGATAAATCGACTGTCTCTTGCATTAACCGTCGAGTTCTGCATACACTGAAGCCTGAATATACTGCCCCAGGGACCCCCATGGCAGGCTATCGGTGGTCAAATATCAACAGCTGGCGCGCCAGGTAGGGGCTTTCAGCGACTTTGCATCTGAGAGCTCGATGGACCTCGACAACATGATCTTCTCGAAGGGATCAATCTTCATCTTCGGTTCATGGATCTACGAGGCAGGCAATGATGGCAAGCTCCAAGGCCTCCTCCTCAAAGATTTAGATCATCATTAGGATTTTTCCATTTCAACGACAACGACAGATCAGCTTGTCGGAAGATTCGCACAGCTCGTGATGTCCAATCCAACTCAGATTTCACGAGATCCAACTCAGATTTCATGACTTCATGCATCCGATTCAAACTTAGGTTCCACTTTTGAGATGGAGTCTTATCCGAGTTCTTTTGGAAAACTGAGTTCTTTTCTGACAAAGCTCCGGAACACGACGTCAACCTATCAAGAATACTACTCGGAGTACACTCGAAGTACTTCAAAGAAGTTGGGTCCTCTTCCGTTCGGACTCCACAACATGGCAACATCTTATCAGGCATGGCCCGAAGGATCCACCTATCCCGTGCTTAGAATGCCACTGAAGGGAGCCCAGGAAGGTCTCGTCTTAACTATAACATCTTAAGACTGCATCGTCCATTGGCCAGGTTCCGTTTCTAAAGATGATGGCACCCAACTAGTCGACGATACGACAATAGCAACTCTACCCTACCAAGAAGGAGACTCGATCTATAACCTTGAAGCCTCTACTAAAGTTATTAACAACTCTGGCAGTACGGAAACCAAAGACAATGAGAGAACAACTCACGCTAGAGAAGTATTCATGATTCGCCGTCCTCGATCACCATTGATCCCCCCAGAAGCACCCGATGTCAGGTCTTCAGATGAATCTGAATCCAACATATCACCATTTATCCAAGGGCACGATGGTGAGACTAAGAGTCAGAGGCAAGCCAGAGAGAGAAAGAACAAATTGAAACAAGGACGTCAATGCCGTGCTAAGCAACGAAAGGACACTTGGATCAAATATGAGTCAGACCTAGCCGAATACAATAGAAGAAAATCAGAGCGAGAGGTCAAAGAAGGACGAGCAGCGAATACACCCTACGATAAGATCCAAGAAGCACTAGAAGAACTCAGGGCGACTTCATATCCCAATGAAAAACAAGAACAGCTCCGGGACTTCCTCCGATCAACAGTCCTTAGGATGCACGACGGAAGGGCAACATCTCATGAACAGAAAGATCAAAATCAACAGAAGTCCGCCTTCGAGAGACTTGGACCAAGTGGAAGTCACAACAGAGAAAGTGAAGAAATCATAGTCAAAATGACCGAGTCGAACACCAAGAAAGGCTAGAAGCAAAGCACCTACTCGGACTGCCACGCAAAACTACTCTCACCAAGACAATAGTTGGCAAGAAGGGGGCGCTAAATTAGAATACACAGAAGCCAGAACGCACGATAGATTCCCCTGTTTTGTGAACAGACTTGCTTCAATATGACTACCTCACAAGTTCAAGTCGTCCAACCACTCCAAGTATGATGGCAAGACCGAACCAAAGCAATGGCTCAGGATTTACTCGCAATCGATTGAATTGGCCGGAGGAGACGATGACATCAAAACCTTGTTCTTTCCCATGGCCCTAGAAACCATGCCACTTCAATGGTTTGACAAATTAAATCCAGGATCAATCAGAAATTGGGAGGACTTGCAAAGAGCTTTCTATGAAAATTTTGTGGGTATTATTACACACCCAATCACCCACGCAGAGTTAAAAGGACTCAAGTAGAAAGGAGATGAAAGTCTCAGAAATTACTATCGACGATTTGGTGAACTACGAGCTCAAGTACATGACATCACACAACGAGAAGTAATCGAAGCTTTCTCTCACGAAATCATGGCTTGGTGGCAATTTCAAGACTTCTGCAAAGAAAATCCAAGAAACAATGAAGAATTCAGACAAACAGTGGAAAAGATGATTACTGTAGAGGAGAAGACACGAGAAAGATTCCCAGATAGAAACAACAGAGACAACCCGGACAGGCAAAATCCTCGAAACAACAGACATCAGGAGAGAAAGCGTGGTCCAGACAACACAGTAGCAATGGCTGACAAATCAAAGAAGTTTTCAAAAACCAGAAGATATGACGACATTGAGAACATACGTTGCCCCTTGCACCCCAATGGAAAGCACACCATCGGAAATTGCTACACCTTCAACGAAAGATACACAAGAAAAGATAGTAAGGGGAACAATAAAGAAGACAATCAGAAAAAAGAAGATGACAACCATGAAGATAAAGGATTCCAAAAATCTAGAGGGACAGTGGCAGCAATCTTCGCTAGGGTTCCAAATTCCAGAAGCAAACATCAAGAAAAGCTAGCGTTACGAACCATCATGGCAGCAGAACCCGCTACACCAAGATATCTCAATTGGTCAGAGCATCCAATCCAATTCTCAAGAGAAGACCAATGGACCAGCGTAGGAAACGCAAGCCATTACCCACTGGTTCTAGATCCGACCATTGCTGGTATGACTGTTATGAAAGTACTAATCGACGGAGGAGTCGGACTCAACATCATCTTTTTAGAAACACTAAGGAAGATGGGACTACAACTCGCTGGGATGATTACACCAACAAGTACACCTTTTTATGGCATAGTTCCTGGCAAGGCAGCCATGCCACTCGGGCAAATCACTCTACCAGTTACTTTTGGGACTCCCTTGAACTACCGTATAGAGTTCATCAAGTTTGAAGTTGCAGACTTTGATTCATCATACCACGCAATCCTTGGGCACCCAGCACTAGCAAAATTCATGGCAATACCACATTATCTGTACCTATTGCTTAAGATGCCAGGACCTAACTGTGTCCTTTATCTTCGAAGCGATTTGAAGCGCGCCTTCGACTGCGACGTTCAGGCAATCCAAATTGCAGCCAAAGCATAAGCCGACAATGGTAGAAAAGAAATAGCCACTATTGCCACAGAAATAAGCCAAGAAGAATTAGAGATACCGGCTAAAAAGCCCAGCATCCTCGCACCACCAAAGCAAGCCGACGTCAAGTAAATCGACCTAGGCACTGGCGATCCCTCCAAAACAGCAACCATCAGCGCCCACCTCTTGGCAAAATAGGAACTCGCGCTCACCAACTTTCTTCGGGACAACAAAGATATCTTCGCTTAGAAGCCAGCTGACATGCCAGGTGTCCCAAGAGAGTTGGCTGAGCACAGAATTGATATCAATGAAGGCTCTAAGCCCATAAAGCAACGACTACGACGATTCTCACCCGACAAGAAAGCAGCAATTAAAAAGGAAATTACAAAACTAATGGTAGCCGGATTCATTAGAGAAATCCTCCATCCAGATTGGCTAGCAAACCCTGTTCTGGTATAGAAAAAGAATACGGACGAGTGGCGCATGTGTGTCGACTACACAGATCTCAACAAACACTGCCCCAAAGATCCGTTCGGGCTACCACGCATTGATCAGATAGTGGATTCAACAGCAAGATCTGCCCTATTATCCTTCCTTGATTGCTATTTAGGATATCACTAGATTGCATTAAAGGAACAAGACCAGAGCAAGACATCTTTCATCACTCCATTCGGTGCCTACTGCTACAAAACCATGTCATTTGGACTCAAAAATGCTGGTGCAACTTACCAAAGAGCTATCCAAACATGCCTCGGTGATCAAATCAGAGAAAATGTAGAAGCATACGTAGATGATGTAGTGGTAAAGACAAAGAACCCAGATACACTAATTGAAGACTTAAAGCAAACTTTCGAAAACATGAAAAGATGGAGGTGGAAACTGAATCCAAACAAGTGTGTATTCGGAGTTCCTTCAGGACAACTACTCGGATTCTTGGTCAGTCATCGTGGAATCAAAGCAAGCGCCAAGCATATTCGAGCCATAACAGAGATGGGCCCTCCTCGAAGTGTCAAAGATGTGCAGAAACTAACAGGCTGGATGGCAGCCCTCAATTTTTTATATCTAGACTGGGCAAAAAAGGGTTACCTTTCTTTAAATTGCTAAAGAAGACAGACAAGTTCGAGTGGATAGAAGAAGCCAATGAAGCTTTCAAGAAACTCAAGGCATATCTCACAACCTCACCCGTTCTCACACCTCCAAAGAAATACGAAGACATGATGCTGTACATTGCGGCAACTTCTACTGTGATCAGCACAGCGATTATCGTGGAAAGAGAAGAAGAAGAGCGTGTACATAAAGTACAACGCCCCATATATTACATTAGCGAAGTACTGTCAGAATCAAAAGTCCGGTACCCGCATGTACAAAAACTACTCTACGCCCTACTAATCACTTCACGTAAGCTTCACCACTATTTTGAAGGCCACAATATTACCGTGGTGACAGATTTCCCACTCAAAGACATCCTACACAACAGAGACACAACAGGGCGCATATCTAAGTGGGCAGTTGAACTTGGTGCTCTCAATATCGATTTCACCCCACGGAAGGCAATTAAATCTCAAGCTCTAGCTGATTTTGTTGCCGAATGGACAGAAATTCAACAACCTATGTCAAGTACCATCCTTGATCATTGGAAGATGTACTTTGATGGATCACTCAAGCTAGGCGGAGCCAGTGCAGGCGTCCTCCTAATTTCTCCAGGCGGAAAGCAACTCAAGTACGTCCTTCAGATATTATGGCAGGCTACAAACAATGAAGCAGAATACGAAGCCCTCATCCATGGGCTACGAGTGGCAATTACCCTCGGAATCAAGCGTTTACTCGTATATGGCGATTCAGCAGTAGTCATCAATCAAGTCAACAAAGATTGGGATTGCACCAAAGAATACATGGGCGCTTACTGTGTAGAAATACAAAAGCTCGAAAAACATTTTCAAGGATTAGAAATTCTACACGTCCTGTGTGATTCTAATATAGCAGCAGACGTCCTCGCCAAGCTTGGATCAGACAGGGCAAAGGTCTCACCTGGAGTATTCATAGAGGAGTTATTAGCTCCCTCTATCAAACAACCCGGTGAGATAACCCCTGAAATCTCAGCCAAAGGCACCTAGATCTTGGTAATCACCACTTCATGGACCCAGGTTTTTATTGATTACATCAAAGAGAATAAGTTGCTAGCGGAAAAAGAGGAAGCTACCCGAGTTGTTCGTAGAAGCAAGAATTACGTCCTAGTAGGAGACAAGCTCTACAGAAGAGCCGCATCATCAGGAGTACTCCTAAAATGCGTTTCATTTGAAGAAGGCAAAGAAATCCTAAATGAAATACACTCAGGTTGCTGTGGAAATCACGCCACTTCAAGAACACTAGTCGACAAAGCATTCCGCACCGGTTTCTACTGGCCAACCATTTTGAAAGACGTAGAAGAACTCATCAGAAGATGCAAAAGTTGTCAAATGTTCGCAAGACAACCTCATGTGCTAGCTCACAACCTCATCTACATACCGCCTGCTTGGCCTTTCTCCTGCTGGGGGCTGGATCAAGTAGGACCTCTCAAGAAAGCAAAAGGTGGCTTCGAGTACATCTTCGTAGCAATTGACAAGTTCACCAAATGGATTGAATTCAAACCACTCGCAAAATACAGCGCAGCCAAAGCAGTCGAGTTCATCCAAGACATTATGCATTGCTTCGGCATGCCCAATCAAATCATCACGGATTTGGGTTCTCCCTTCACAGCCACAGAATTCCAAAGTTGAGCACAGGACTGCGGCTTCAGAATAGATTACACATCAGTCACACATCTAGAGGCCAACGGACAAGTCAAAAGGGCAAACGGACTCATACTAGCTAGATTAAAACCAAGATTGTATAAAGAACTAGTAGACTATGGATCAAAATGGATTGAAGAATTAACCAAAGTCGTATGGGGGCTATGGACTCAATTAAGCAGAGCCACCGGATACTCACCTTTCTTCCTGGTGTACGGATCAGAAGCCATACTACCCGCAGACTTGATCTGGACGTCACCAAGGATAGAACAATACGACGAAGGAGAAGCAGAATACACCCGAAGATTAGAACTTGACAGTACAGAAGAAGTCAGAGTAAACGCTACCCTTCAACCAGTGAGATACCTCCAAGGACTAAGACGCCACTACAACAAGAATACCCGGTCTCGATCATTACAAGTCGGAGACCTAGTACTAAGAAGAATACAAAAAACCGACGAACGCCATAAACTTCTCAGTCCATGGGAAGGTCCTTTTATCGTCACAAAAGTAATCGGACCGGGCACATACAAGTTGATAACCAAAGACGGAAAAGAAGTCAACAATACATGGCATATCAGTCAGCTACAAAGATTCTATGCATGAAAACAACTCAAGGGAAAATATGTATACAAGACACAAGAGATCAACGTTCATGATCAAACAAAGATAGCGCTCACCAACAACATATGTACCGTTGTGACCTATCAATATTCATGATCAATAAAGATGGTTCTTTCTCGACAAACATATGTCTCATTATGGTTCTCCCCGAGTTGTTTCCAAAAAGAATAAAAAAGCAAAATGGCTGAAAAGACGCCTGAGCATACTAGCCCAGAGCAAAAGAGCTAAAAACATGCTTGAGCCCGCCGATGAGGGTAGCTAATAAGCTAACACCTGAACAAAAAAGCAAAATAGCTGAAAAGACGCCTAAGCATACCAGCCGAGAGCAAAAGAGCTGAAAACATGCTTGAGCCCGCCGATGAGGGTAGCTAATAAGCTAACACCTGAACAAAAAAGCAAAATGGCTGAAAAGACGCCTGAGCATACCGGCCGAGAGCAAAAGAGCTGAAAACATGCTTGAGCCCACCGATGAGGGTAGCTAATAAGCTAACACCCGAACCAAAAAGCAAAATGGCTGAAAAGACGCCTGAGCATACCGGCCGAGAATAAAAGAGTTGAAAACATGCTTGAGCCCGCCGATGAGGGTAGCTAATAAGCTAACACCTGAACCAAAAAGCAAAATGGCTGAAAAGACGCCTGAGCATACCGGCCGAGAGCAAAAGAGCTGAAAACATGCTTGAGCCCGCCGATGAGGGTAGCTAATAAGCTAACACCTGAACCAAAAAGCAAAATGGCTAAAAAGACGCCTGAGCATACCGACCGAGAGCAAAAGAGCTGAAAACATGCTTGAGCCCGCCGATGAGGGTAGCTAATAAGCCAACACCTGAACCAAAAAGCAAAACGACTGAAAATAAGCCTGAACATAAATCAGAGCAATTTCAAGACAAGACCCTCTAGCTCCTTGTTCCAAATAGCAAGAGGCTCGGGGGCTACACTCAAAAGATCCCAAGAAGCGCTACATGGTTTTGCTCATGAAAGCACTCGGACGACGCTTGTTCCTGACTTGAAGAAAACAAGACAAGGCTTCTAGAGCTCTACCATGAAGTGCTCGGGGGCTACACCAGAATGCTAATCACATCTCGAGTTAAGCAAAAAAGCTGAGATCGCGGGTCCTAAGTCTTTTCAGTACTAACAAGAACATGAAGTTTGTCAAGACAATGATCTACACCGAGTTGTTTCACACGGCGTAGACGAAAGCCAGACAAGTACTCGGCAAAACAAGAAAATTTATCAAATACAACGATCTACATACACCGAGTGGTTTATACAATGAAGATGAAAGTCAGAATGGATAACTACTCGGACAAAATTCTGATCACTTGGACAACACATTTAAAGAGTAAGCAAGGATTAGACATCTAGATAAAGAAGACGTCAATAAAGATAAAGGATCTTCATTCAAGAAAGAGTATAAGTATTTTGTTACAAAAGCCGGAGTACAAAGGTTGATTACATTCAAACATTGTCATCAGGAGTAGAGACATCAATGTTAAGATTATCTACAATCTTCCTAGCTAAGTCATCAACCTCAGGCTCCAACCTCTCAACAGCATCCAAGTACTCTTGGCTCTCGGCTTCATCGGCGACCTTGGACAAAGGAAAATCTAGGGAAAGAACCCGGACCTAGGCAAGAACGATCCTGGTGCAAAGATGGGCACAACGATTCATGAACTCCTGGAAACGAGTCGGCACTTGGGGAATGAATTGAGCCCAAGAATGACCATCGTCTGCTGAAGTCTGAAGAAGGTCGGCTACTGAACAGAAAGACTTCCACAAAGCTTTCCAGTTTTCAGTAGCCGTTGCCAACTTACCAGTCAAGTCCTCGACGGTCTTTTGGGCCTGCACAAGATCTCTGTCAGCTCCACGCCTAATCAATTTAGCAAGCGTGATCTCTTCTTCAGCTTGAGTAATTACCTCCTCAGCCTTATTATGGCTAGTTCGAACGAGCGTCTTCATCTCCTCGATACCCTCCGAGAGCTTTTGCTTTTCAACTTGGAGAGCTAGACCAAACAAGAAAATACAAGTCAGCAGAGAAGCAAATTTGAATACAAAGGGAAGCAAAAAAGAACTCATGATACCATGGCACTCTTTCTTCATGGACTCCATATTTTCAGGGCCTCCTGGGCAGCCGCATCCCGCTATTTTTCCACCTCAACTACCCGGGCACGGAGGGCTTTCTCCTCATTCTGATGCGTCTGACGCTCAGACTCCAACTCGGCCCGATAGAGGTCAAGATCAGTCTTCAGAGTACTCACCTCAGAAGACAACTTCTTCTCGTTCATAGATGAGAAAAAGAAGCCAATGTGATCATGAGAAAAAGACTGAGCAAAAAGAAAGAAAGAAAAACAAGAAATGAGGACAGGAGAAAAACGAACACCCAAAGAAAGAATTGCAGAAAAACTTACCTGGAGCCTTTCCCCAAAAGAAGTCGCGAGGGTCGACAAGCTTCCCTAGGCGGCGGTTAGCTCTGACAATCAATGAGTGGCATCAAACTGCTGCACCACATCATCGGCCGAAGGCGGACCACCAGAAGCAAGAAGAGGAGAGGAAGAAGATGGCCAAGGCGAAGAAGCCACGACCAGGGCAATCTCCTGGGAAGCAACGACCAGTACCTCTGATGAACCTACAGCCACGACCACGGTCACCTCGGGAGCCGGAATGGCCAACCCCTCAGATGAACCCGCCGCCATGGCCACGGTCACCTCGAGAGCTAGCAATTCAGCAGCAGTGGACTCTGTCCCCCTCATAGCCACCTCGGTGACCGGACGTTCTGAGTCTTGAGACTTAGTACGCAAGGGCGCACCAGAGGTTTGACAAGAAGTCGACTGGAGGCTTGGGGAAGACGAAGGCCTGAAAGTTGATAAGGAAACTCGTCAAAAACAATAAGAAAAAAGGAGAACAAAAGCAAAGAAATAAAACTAGAATTCACTTACCCAGCTATCTTCTTCTTCATAAAGCCAAAAGAAGACCTCACAGGGGGAACCACTGCGGCAAAAACATCACCGCCACCCTACGACAAGAGCGGCGTAGCCGGTACTGGAGCCCCAGAAGAACTCGGTAACGGAGCTATAGAAGAACTCGGTGTCGGACCTCCAGAAGAACTAGTACCCGACAACCAATTACTACAAAGAAACCAAGACCAAAGTCAGAACAAAGGAGGGTTTCAACAATAGGAAGACGAAAAAAAAATCTCACCGACGCGCAATAAGAGGCACATCATCAACCTCGTCCTCCTCACTCTCAACCAAGGCCACTATGGCTCTAGCTGAAAGAGGACAAAAGTACTCGGTTAAAGATATAAGCAAACAACAAAAGGACAGAGCATATTAATATGCTCACCTAAGAGCATGCTAGCTACGACTGGAGTACCTAGACGAGTACTCGTCTGACGGGACTTCTTGGCAGCAGATGGAGCAGAAGAAGAACTATCTGCTCGCCCCCTCTTGCCGACACTACGAGAGCCTCGAGGAACTAGACGAGGAACATACTCTTCATATACATCAGAAAATGCGGAAGAAACATCAGGAAGTATTACGGCGGTTTGCGACTTACTAGTTAAAGAAGCCCCAGCAAGACTACCCCCAGCCCCCACGATGGTAGGGAGGTCGTGAAGGGGAATCAGATCGATGAAGTTACTCCCCAATTCCTATGAAAAGAATATGAAAACAAGACAAGGAAGATTAAGCGAAAATAGATATAGCAAAAAGAAATACAAAAAGTACCCGCACCAAGAGAAAACAACTTATAGCTGGAGGTGGGTTCTTCGCACAGAACTCAGAGACGGTAAGTGGGACAACGCTTGCTCCTTTCAGCATCTTCTGAAGACGCTCGAGTACCTCCTCGTTGGTCAACTCAAGGGCAGGGACCATGCGTGAAGGATCCTCAGCCCTAGAGTACTCGAAGCCAAAGTTCTCTCACTCCTTCAGAGGCTGAACACGACGGCAAAGAAAACTCGAGACGATTCTGAAGCCGGTCAAGCCCCGCTGCTTCAAAGTGCTTATCTGCTCAAGGAACAGCTAGATAGCATGGAGGTCATCCGATGTTAGAGAGTTCTTTTCCCACCGGTCATTAACCGAGGGACCAGATCCAGAATGTACAGCGAGAGAAGGAATCAAATTGGCGGCATAGAACCAGTCAGCACGCCAATCCCTCACAGAATCAACTAGGTCATAGTTAAAGAACTTGCTTTTAAGACCCTGGTGAAACTAAATCCCGCAGCCGCCAAGAACATTGGTGTCTTCACGGCGGGGTTGAGGCTTCAGACGAAAGAAGTGACGGAAGAGAGAAAGAGAAGGAGGAATTCCAAGGAAAGCTTCACAGAGATGTACAAAAACAGAAAGATGGAGGACGGCATTGGGAGTTAGATGGTTCAGACTAACCCCAAAATAACCGAGAAATTGATGAAGGAAGGCGGAAGTAGGAAGGCAAAGTCCAGCATGGATAAAGGAGATGAAAAGAATAATCTCACCAGGACCTAGAGCGGGGACCCGATGCTCGCCTGGAACTCTCCATTCAGCAATGCCCTTGCTCTAGATCAGACCATCACCGGTAAGCTCGTGAAGCTAGTCTTCAGTCGTTGTCGGAGCCGGCCAAGCCTTCTAGGCAGCCCTCATGGCCACGAACTCTTGGTTCTCGATCACGGAAAGAGACGACTCCTCATCCACAAAGGTTGCATGGGACTTGCTCATGGCCTTCTTCCTACCAATGTACTAACGGAGGCAAAAAGGCACTAGGGGAAGAGAAGGCTTGGACGGCGGTGCTAAGATGGCGGCGGCAATGGTGACGGCGGAGGTGCAAAGGCTAGGGTTTTCAAGGCAAAGGCAGGGTACCAAAGAAAAGGAGGAGAAAGGCCTCTAAATAGATTTTACACCGGTAAAAACACGGCCCACCAGGCCCATTTTAACATGGCATGAGGACGCAACGGTTCATTTACCGACACAGCTAAAATGACGGATGGCTCAAATCCACACAACGGTACAGTTCAAAGGGTAGATTTCAGACTTATCCATCCAACACCACGGCAGAATTATCATATCACCACAAAAAGAACTCATCATCAATGAAGCAAAGAAGGGTTATCTCACAAGGAGCGCAACAACCCAATCCTTACAGAAAGAACTCAGAAATCTCATCAATAATCAGGACAATAGGAAAATAAGGAATTGCAACTCAGAAGACAAGATCCTTTCCATTTTATAACTGGTTTCAAAAATAGAAGATTACACATCTTATAAGACCCAACGAACTCGGTACCACGAAAAGCAAAGTAGCAAAGAGGAACCCAGACATGGCTAGGCTCTAGAACGACTACGTGTCCCAAATTGCTACTCGGAAGGACAAACCGCCCTCGGCTACACTATTTTCTTCAAAGGACGGACGTAGTGCATCCAAGGCAGAAATCAGCAGCATAGTGGGACAATATGGAGCAGAGAAGGCCGGTAGGCATCTGTCTACCCAAGACCGATGTGATGCTGGATATGGTGTTGATCGGCACCGGACAGTCTCAGGACAGGCGACGAGGATCAACCCAGAACTGCCAGATGAGGGAATGAAGCCCACATCACAAGACTTCCTCCAACTACCGCCACGTACATCCTGGTACATTGCTGCTGTGGGATTAGCCTACCTCTAATCCCTATCACAAGACTCCCTCCAACTATGGCAAGACATACAAGAATTGCAAAATACGCCTAGGGGCTGCTCTACTTCATAAACTACCATATTCATGACTATAGAGACTTTAGAACAAGCAACAAAATGCTTAATGAATCAAAACAGGACTCTAGGAGGGTATTTATAGACCGAAGGAGTGGTGCACGTGGACCAGGAGCACAAAAAAAACAAGCCTAACAAAGGACACAGTGAAAAGACAGAATTCAATGAAAAAGGACTCAGGCGTGAAGGAACAGTACTCAAGGACAAGCATATTCGAAAGGATACACCAACACTGTACAACTCATGAACAAACAACATTCACACTCCACCACCACCATACGACTACATCTGACAATAGCAGACTACTAGAGAATATGCCAAGACCCTGCATCCGAGTTCTTCCTGAACAAAACAACCTGGATAAATGCTCAGGGGCTGCAACAGGAGAAGTTCTTAGTTCTTTTCAAACAACATAAGATTCAAGACCCTCCAATTTTTTGTTCCAAATAGCAAGAGGCTCGGGGGCTACACTTAGTGAGTGCACTTTTTCCTTCAAAAAGCGCACATCACTCTGTAGACTTCTTCAAGATAGACGACTTCAAGACCACACGACAAAAAGAACCCGGACATAACTATATCCGAGCTCTTTTCGACAAAGAACCTGGGTATATGCTCGGGAGCCTTTCGACGAAGAATCAGGACGATTTCAAGAAAAGACCCTCAAGCTCCTTGTGCCAAACAGCAAGAGGCTCGGGGGCTACATCCAAATGGGAGTACTTTTTTTCTTCAAAAAGGTACACACCACGCAAAAGATCTCACGAAGCGCTACACGGTTTCGCTCAAGAAAGCACTCGGACGACGCTTATTCCTGCTTGACGAAACTTGAAGGAACAAGACGAGGCTTCCAGAACTCAACCATGAAGTGCTCGGGGGCTTGTCGGTGCGGGACCCATGGAATACCCCACAAGGAAGGGAGAAGACCTAGTCTAATTAGGATTCTTCCCCTGTAATCTTAGTAGCAGTATTACTCTGTAATCCTATTAGAAACTCTCATTGTAAATCAACTAGGACTCTGACCTCCTAACTATATAAAGGAGGGTAGGGCTCCTTGGATCAGGAGTTCAAGAGAATAATTATACAACACAACACTTTATAATCAACCCAACGCAAAGGCTAACGCCGACTGGACGTAGGGCTATTACTCGATCAAAGATCGAGGGTCCAAACCAGGATAAATTGACTGTCTCTTGCGTTAACCGTCGAGTTTTGCATACACTAAAGCCTAAACATACTGCCCCGGGGACCCCCGTGGCAGGCTATCGGTGGTCAAACATCGATAGCCCCCGAGCCTCTGCTCGGAGCAAGAGGGCGATCAGGAGTTTCCCTGTCTTTTTTGTGCGGCCCTCATGCATCCTTTTTGTTTAGAAGGAGGGGTGGAGTATGCTAGGCTACCCTCGGTGGGTGCGAGCAGTGACACCTTCGGTGAGCTGTTACCGGGTAAGTCCGAGTGGAGGCCCGTGCCCCATTCGATAGGGGTCGGCTAGCGGTCTAGAGACGCACTCCAAAAGTACCAGAGGGCTTCTCTAGTGGGTCCTAGGGCCGTTCGATTGGCCCCAGGGGCTTGGTGCCTCCCTATGGTGGGATCCCATTCAGAGACCTCCCTGTCGGTCTTGGACACGACTTAGGGCATCCCAAGCAATTGCTTGCTTGGGCCTCGGCCATGTACGGGCTCATCCATAGTCATCCCTAACTCTGTTTGTCCTGAGGTGGCTGTCGAGACCCTCGGGGGCCCAGCCTTCGAACCCCTGGACCATAACGGGCTCGGTGCCTAGTTCCTTAGTCCGAAAGGAATCGGGTGGGGGATATTCCCCTCCCATCGGCTGACAACGGCGGGTGCGCCTTTTGAGGTAGTTCCTCAGGGAGATAGAATGGCGCCTGCCGTTGCTATGGTAGGATGCGACACGATGTCTGTGGATGGGACATTACTATGTGTGTGCGATTAATAAGGAAAAGGTGGACGCGTGGGCAGTTTGGTCGGATCCGGATTAACTACGCTAGATCTGAGGGAAACTTCCTCGGTTACGTCGCCCATCCATTTTGCCCCCTTCCCTCCTCATAAATACGTGATGAGCCTCGCCTCGCCCCTCCTTACCTTGCCTGCTTGTGTTCGCCCTTTTTGCCCTTGAGCGGTTGCTAAGAACAGAGGAAGAGAGTGTCGGGGAGAAGAAGGGAGAAGGGGGAGAAAAGGTGAGAGAGAGAGGGATAGCGAGAGCATGCCTTACCACTGTAGCCGCATTCTCCACCACACCCATGGCCAGCGGTGCTGTTGTCGTCTAGGTAGATCCTTAGGGTCCGTCCGACGTGTCTGTGGCGACGCTGCAGTCGCTCATCGACGATGGTCTCCTCCGCCCGGTTACCGACCCCACCAGACCGGAGTGGATTGCTCCGAGGGGCGAGCCGGAGCTGAGGCCATGCGATGGCTACATTGTGAGCTTCATGGCCTTCCACGAGCGCGGTCTCGGCCTACCGGCGGACCAGTTCATGCGGGCGCTCCTGCATTACTATAGCATGGAGCTCCACAACTTCAACCCCAACTCCATCACGCAGGTGGCCATCTTCGTCGCTGTCTATGAGGGGTACTTGGGCATTGCCCCCACTGGGAGCTGTGGCTCCACCTCTTTTGGGTGGGGCTCACCACCAAGCTGGCGGGCATGACAGGCATACGGAAGGCGTTGAGGGTCGACGGTTGCACTCTCCAGGTGCGCCAAGACCGGCAGCCCCTCTACATCTCGACCTAGCTCACGTCGTCCAACCATCGTTGGTACAATAGCTGGTTCTTCCTCCACAATGACGACAGTAGGCTTCCCCCCTATACTGGGCAGGTCGTGGAGAGCCAGCCGGAGAGGTGGAGGTACGGCGTCCCATTGGCTAATCAGCCCAAGCTACAGCCGCTCCTAAGGGCCCTGGAGAGGCTGCGCAGCTGCGGCCTTACGGCGGCTGTGGTCGTGGTGGCCTTCCACCGCTGGAGGGTGCGGCCGCTTATGGCTCGGCGGCAGCGCCTGTTCGAGATGACACCGGATGAACCGATCGACAGCGTCCAGTTGTCCGCCATCGCCCTCTCCGATGAGGAGATTCTATGTCGGGTGAGAGAGACGGTGGAGGGGCGGCTAAGGAGCAGTGGTCTGACCCCATTCCTGATGCATCTGTCATGGGGGTACCTCTCTCTGGTGAGTCACGTGCCGCTGCGGCCCCCGAGGCCTCCTTGCTCCTTACATTTTCGATCTGTTCCCTTATTTGTGTTTATCGTTCCTACAAGGGTCGAGGGATGTGCGAGCCTCCCCGCCGCCAGTTCCCGAGGACGCAGAGCGGTGGGTGGCGAATAGGGTGCACGTAGAGGCGTACAAGGAGCGGAAGGACGCCGAGGAGGCAAGGCGCAAGAGGAAGAGCCTTGAGCGCAAAGAGCTAGAGAAACGTCGCCGGCAACAGAGGCACGACTATCTCTCGGAGGTGCCGTCTCCATCACCGTTGTCGACGGGTTCTTCGAGCGGTGATGATGAGAGCGTGGTGGGGGGGGGTCCCCTGGACTATCTCCCTGACATCAGGGAGACAGCACCTAGGGTGTTGGCGAGCGGCCTGGCATTTCTGGGAGGAGGAGGAGAGGACACCTCGGGGCTGGGGATCGCCTGCCCCGGGGCCGAGGCCGACACGCCCGAGACTCGGGCGTTGGGGAAGCGCGCCGTCAACCCGATGGGCTCGACTACGGAGGTGGAGCGGGCGACGGCGGGGGCGATGCAACCACCTCTGTGGAGGGTTGAGGGGGAGTTGGAGCCCGACGAGGGCCGACCGGTACCGGCGGACACGGGGGCCGTGCCACCACCGTTGCAGAGGACGAGGGACGTAGTGCGAAAGCTATTGTGTCCCCGTTTGAGGTAAGTGTTTTGTCAGTGGAGTTTGCAGCATCTCCCACTCATTCCTTGGTCGTATGCTGACCTTGTGAGTGCTTTGCCTTCAGCCGGAAGCGTCAGGCAGAAACGCCTGCCCTGGCGATGGCCAGTTTGTTCGAAGAGGAGGTGGTTCCTCCTACGCCGACCGCCGATGCTGGCGACCTAGAGTTTTGACCTGGGCCATAGGGGCCATGTAAATAGATTAGGACTTTACATCATTGTATCATGACGCTTGTGGCCGTTGAGGCCTTTTCAAAGTACTTATGTGTATATGCATTTTAATCGTTTTTTATTGTATTTCCGAGCCTCTGCCCTCTGTCTCGTCTTTGAACATATCTCTTGCAAAAAACTTCCTCGGAGCCTAAGCTGCCCTTCGGGCAAAAGGTGGTGAGGGAGTTGCCATAGCTCAGAGGTGTAGGTCGTCTCGTGACTCGGCCGACCTTTTGGCCCTGAGACAGACTTTTAGTCCTTAGGTTTTTTACAATCGATTTGTCAGAGCACATGAGAGAGTTTGGCGTAGAAATTTTTTCGAAAAATAATTTCGAAAAATGACTAAAAAACGGTGTCTGGGACTTAGGGGGGGTCCCCCCTTCTAGCCCCCGAGGGAGGCTCGGTTCTATAGAGGCAGAGCCGGGTCTTATTCGAGCCCCGCGGTGGGCACCTCTGTAGAGGTAGAGCCGAGTCTCCCTTATAGCGTTATCATAATGTCGCTCCCCCACCGATGGGGGGGGCTGGGTTTCTCAAAAAATTAGAACAACTAAAGAATACTTCTTTAATGTATTTGGAGAAACATTGTGCACAATGCTTGGAAATTTAAGGGTAGAAGCAACATAGCTGTTCTATGTTCCAAGCGTTGGTGAGGATTTCCCCCTTCTCATTGGCGAGCTTATAGGTCCCGGGCTTTAGCACTTGGGCAACGATGTATGGCCCTTCCCATGGCAGGGTCAGCTTGTGGCAGCCCTTGTTGCTCTGCCTCAGTCTCAGCACCAGGTCGCCCACTTTCAGGTCTCGGCTTCGAATGCACCGGGCTTGATAGCGTCGTAGGGCTTGCTGGTACTTGGCCGAATGTAGCAGCGCAACATCTCGGGCTTCCTCTAGTTGGTCGAGGGCGTCTTCATGGGCAGTGTGGTTGCTTTGCTCGTTATAGGCCTGTAGCCTTGGGGAACCGTACTCCAAGTCAGTGGGGAGGATGGCCTCGGCTCCATAGACCAGGAAGAACGCTGTGAACCCCGTGGCTCGGCTTGGAGTGTTCCTCAGGCTCTAGATGACCGACGGGAGTTCGGCAAGCCATTTCTTGCCAAATTTCTTCAACCGGTTGTATATTCTTGGCTTGAGGCCCTGTAGGATCATGTCGTTGGCACGTTCTACTTGGCCGTTTGTCCTAGGGTGTCCTATGGCTGACCAGGCCATACAGATGTGGTGGTCGTCACAGAACATCAGGAACTTGTGGCTGGTGAATTGTGTCCCATTGTCAGTGATGATGGTGTTTGGAACCCCAAACCTATGGATGATATCAGTGAAGAACAGCACCGCTTGCTTGGATTTGATTCGAGTGATCGGACGAGCCTCGATCCACTTGGAGAACTTGTCGATCGCTACCAGCAAATGGGTATAGCCCCCAGAGGCCTTCTGTAGAGGCCCAACCATGTCCAGCCCCACACGGCGAATGGCCATGTAATGGGGATGGTTTGGAGGGCTTGGGCCGGGAGGTGCGTCTGCCGCGCATAGTACTGGCATCCCTCGTAGGAGCGTACCAGCTTGGTGGCGTCAGCAACTGCCATTGGCCAGTAGAACCCTTGGCGGAAGGCATTTCCAATGAGCGTCTGAGGCGCTGCATAGTGCTCGCAGGCCCCCACGTGCAAGTCCCAAAGTAGGGCTTGGCCTGCCTCGGTGGTGATGCACCATTGGAGGACGCCAGATGGGCTTCGCCTGTACAACTCGCCGTTGCTGAGAACGTAAGTTTTGGGTCGTCGCGCAAGCCGTCGAGCTTCGGTCCTTTCTGTAGGAAGCTCTCCCCGAACGAGGCAATCAAGGAACGGGACTCGCCAGTCCATGCCCTGGTTAGCCTCGGGAGGCTCCGCGTTGATTTCCATGGCCTTGAGCTCGGCCGCAGGGGTCTCGGTGATAGAGGGGGCCTCAGGCCCTACGGTGGGCTCGACCAGTGGGCCCTCTTCCACCACCGAGGCGTAGTCGACGGAAGGCTTGTGGAGGTCTCTGGCGAAGATGTTTGGGGGGACCGGGGCCCATGCCGACGCCATCTTGGCTAGTTCGTCCGTGGCCTCGTTGAATTTTTGCAGAATGTGGTTGAGTTCGAGACCATCGAACTTGTCTTCTAGGAGACGTACCAACTTGTAGTACGCCTCCATTTTGGGGTCATGGCAGTTTGACTCCATCACTTGATCGACGACGAGCTACGAATCGCCCCGTATGTCGAGACGCCGTACTCCAAGTTCAACGGCGATCTGCAAGCCATTGACAAGGGCTTCATACTCGGCTGCATTGTTGGAGGCAGGGAAGTAGAGGCAGATCATGTAGCGCATGTGTACTCCGAGGGGTGAGATGAAGATCAGACCTGCGCCTGCCCCGGTCTTCATCAGGGACCCGTCAAAGTACATGGTCTAGCATTCCGCTTGGATTTGAGCAGGTGGCAGTTGGGTGTCGGTCCACTCAGCCACAAAATTGGCCAAGACCTAGGATTTGATTGCTTTTTGAGGCACAAAAGATAGGGCTTCCCCCATGAGTTCCACGGCCCACTTGGCTATTCTACCTGAGGCCTCCCAGTTCTGGATTATCTCTCCCAGAGGGAAAGACGACACCACGGTCACCGGGTGGGACTTGAAGTAGTGACACAGCTTGCATCGAGCCAAGACTATGGTGTAGATCAGCTTCTGGATGTGGGGGTAGTGTGTCTTAGTGTCGGAGAGCACCTCGCTGATGAAGTAAATAGGTCGTTGGATGGGTAAAGCATGCCCCTCTTCCTGCCTCTCGACCACTACGGCCACACTGACCACTTGGGTCATTGCGGCGACGTAGAGCAAGAGGGCCTCGCCCTTGGTCGATGACACTAGGACGGGAGGATTGGAGAGCAGTGCCTTGAGCTTGGTGAGGGCTTCTTCGACCTCAGGGGTCTAGGAAAAGCATTTAGATTTTCTCAAGAGGCGGTACAGAGGCAAGCCTTTTTTGCCAAGGCACGAGATGAAGCGGCTCAGGGCCACAAGGCATCCCATAACCCTCTACACTCCCTTGAGGTCTCGGATTGGTCCCATGTTGGTCACGGTCGAGACCTTCTCTGGGTTGGCCTCGATGCCATGCTCTAAGACTATGAATCCCAAGAGCATGCCTCGAGGGACCCCGAAGACACACTTCTTGGGGTTGAGCTTGATGCCCTTCTCTCTGAGGCATTTGAAGGCTATCTCCAAGTTGTCGATGAGATCACTGGCCTTTCTGGACTTGACCACGATGTCGTCCACGTAGGCCTCGACAGGTCACCCGATGTGCTCGCCAAAGACCTGGGTCATGCACCGCTGGTATGTGGCCCCTGCGTTTCTGAGGTCGAATGGCATAGTCACATAGCAGTACATGCCGAATGGGGTGATGAAAGAAGTCACAAGTTGGTCGGATTCTTTCATCTTGATTTGATGGTAACCAGAATACGCATCAAGGAAAGACAAGGTTTTGCATCACACAGTGGAGTCAATGATTTGGTCGATTTGAGGTAATGGGAATGGGACTTTTGGGCATGCCTTATTCAAACCGGTGTAGTCTACACACATCCTCCACTTCCCATTTTTCTTCTTAACTAATACAGGATTAGCTAACCACTCTGGATGGGACACTTCCTTGATGAATCCGGCCGCCAAAAGCTTCTGCACCTCCTCGCTGATGGCCCTGCGCTTTTCCTCGTCGAATCAGTGTAGGCGCTGCTTCATCGGTCTAGAGCCGGCTAGGATGTCCAAGGCGTGCTCGGTGACCTCCCTCGGTATGCCTGGCATGTCTGAGGGACCCCACGTGAATACATCGGCATTCGCGCGGAGAAAGTCGATGAGCACGGCTTCCTATTTGCTGTCAAGGGTGGCACTGGTCCTCAGCGCCCGGTCATTGGAGCAGGTGGGGTCGACCGGGACAAGCTTGACAGCCTCTGTGGGCTCAAAAGTCCCGGCACGACGCTTGGAGTCGAGCGCCTCGCTACCAAGTTGGTTGAGGTTGATGATGAGGGTCTCGGCCTCCATGAGAGCCTCAACGTACTAGATGCATTCGACGTCGTAGTCGTATGCATGCTCGTACGTGGACTCGACAATGATGACACAGTTGGGCCTCGGTATCTTGAGCTTGAGGTAGGTGTAATTGGGGATCACCATGAACTTGGCGTAGCATGGGCGCCCCAGGATGGTGTGATAGGTCCCCTTGAACCCAACCACCTCGAAGGTGAGGACCTCCTTGCGGTAGTTGGAGGGAGTGCCGAAGCAAACGGGCAAGTCGATGCGCCTGAGGGGTCGCGTGTGTTTCCCCGGCACGATGCCGTGGAAGGGTGCGGCATCGCCTCAGAGCTATGACTGGTCGAGCCCTAGGAGTTCTAGGGTGTTGGCATAGAGGATGTTGAGACCACTGCCTCCATCCATCAACACCTTGGTGAGCTGGGTGTTGCCGATGATCGGGTCGACGACGAGGGGGTACTGCTCGGGGTTTGGGACGTAATTGGGGTGGTCATCTCGATCAAAGGTGATCGCCTCTTGAGACCAGTCGAGGTACTGAGGAGTGGCCACCTTAACCGAGAAGACCTCTCGGTGCTCCTTCTTTCGCTGACACGCCATGAGGCACGCTGAAGGCCCGCCAAAGATCATGAAGGCATTGTACACCTCGGGGAACCCGTCATCCTTGTCGTTGTCCCTATCATTGGTGTCCCTCTTCTTGGCCTCGTCGTTGGGGAGCCCGAGCTTGGCATAGTAATGCCGGAGCGTGGTGCACTCTTCGAGGGTGTGCTTCACCGGGCCTAGGTGGTAAGGGCAGGGCTTCTTAAGCATGCTGTCGAAGAGCCCGAGGCCTCTGGCGGGGCCTCAGGGATTTTTGCGATCTGTGGCTATGACTAGACCGGCCTCGAGGACCTCCTGCTTCCCCTGGCAACCCTTTTTCTTTTTCTTGGGGAGGTGGGGGCCGAGGCTCCGGGGGCCTCGTCCCTCTGCTTCCCCTTGGCGTCGTTGTTGGGGAAGATGGCCCCGATAGCCTCTTCGCCCGAGGCGAAGTTGGTGGCAATGTCGAGGAGTGCGACCGCCATGGTCGGTATGTTCCGACCTAACTCTCAGACCAGGTCTTGGCAGAAGGTGCCGGAGAGGAATGCCTAGATAATTTCTGAGTCGCCGACGCGGGGCAACTCGATGCATTGCTTGGAGAAGCGTCAGATGAAGTCTCAGAGAGACTCGTTCGGCATCTGGCGACAACTCTTGAGGTCCCAGGAGTTCCTGGGGTGCACGTATGTGCCCTGGAAATTCCTGACGAAGACCTTTACCAAGTCACGCCAGTTGTGGATTTGCAAGAGTGGGAGGTGTTCGAGCCAGGCTCGCGCCAAGTCTGACAGGAACAAGGGGAGGTTGCGGATGATGAGCAAGTCATCGTCTGTGCCACCTAGCTGACAAGCCAGGCAGTAATCGGCCAGCCATGGCTCGGGGTTGATCTCGCCGCTGTACTTCGAGAGGTTGGCCGGTTGCCAAAATCGGGCCGGGAAGTGGGCGCCACGGATGGCCTTGCTGAAGACTCAAGGGCCAGGTGGCCTAGGAGAAGGACTGTGGTCCTCCCCACTATCGTAGCGACCACCTCGGTGCGGGTGGTAGCCTCAGGTGGGCCCATCGTTGTCGTGGCGCCGTCGCTTGCTGACCACATCGTGGTCGCCTTGCGCCTCGCGTCGATCGCCGAGGCGGTCGTGCCCCGAGGGGGCCTTGTTGGCTCCTGGTTCCTAGGTAGGCTCGAGATGAACCGAGGCCTCTCTATCCTACCAAGGCGATGCCGTGGGTAGTTCCGAGGCGCCCCCGCGCCGTCGAGAGGCGGAACTTTCGGCCTGCTGTACCACGGCGGTCTCGAGGAGGTCTCGAAGCTCATCGTGGGCCCGTCGTCCCTCCGAGGTAGAGGGCTCGGGCATTGTTTAGAGTAGCATCGCTGCTGCTATGATGTTCTAGCTAGCGCGATTGAAGATAGGGGGTTGCCCGCCCCCTTCGTCGTTGTTGATGCGGTGGTTGACGTCATGAGCCCTTCGCCAGGCTACTCCGCCATCACCATGACCCCACTGCTCTTGCTCGAGAGTGTCTCGGAGCTGCTGCAGAAGGAGTCAGTCTTGTTCAACCTTGGCCTGAAGTGCACGGAGCTGCTCCAGGTCTAGGCATCGAAGTTCCTTGGGGGTGGGGTTCTTGTTCCACGCCGCTGGGGCTCGATGTGTAGAGGTACGGCGTCGCCTACCCCCTCGCAGGGTGGGAAGCGACTGCCTACCCCTTCATCCTCATCGCTCATGCTTGGCATCCCGAGCTTGACGTTGAAGCACTCACGAGCGGGATTGTAAGTGCCTTCGTCATCGGAGTCAGAGTTGCCGAAGAAGTAGTCGCTCGCGGCCATGAAGCGGCGCATGGCTTCAGGGTCGCGAAGCCTGGAGAAGTCTACTCCGGCCCACGCCTCATCCTCCTCCGAGGAGTCAGTGTGGGTGTGGGTCGAGGTTGTGGCGATGAGGTCGAGGGCGAAACGTTGGTGGCGTCCTGGGGGCTCCGCGTGAAAGGAAGCGTAGGCGGAAGCATAGGTGGCGGTGGTATTGCCCAATCCAAAGGGGTACGGGGATGGTGCCATCGCCGGGCTCCGCTCTGCTGGAGTCGACTCCTCAGGAGGTGGCGGGGCAGATCTTGATGATGGGGCGTCGCTGCGCGCCACCGGCGTCTTTCCCTTGCCTAGGCTTAAGCTAGACAGGTCCCCAGCCAGGGACTCTGTACCAACGGCCGGGTATGGGATACTGGCGGAGCGCGGTGCGTCGCCCTGAGCTTGCGCGGTGTCGGCGTGGTCCCACCCGCGTCGTGCCTAGCGAGCGCGATGAGAGCGGCGGCCCAGGCACCGTCTGTGCCTAGGCTGCTGGTGCATGATGTCGTCGTCGGTTGGTGGGGCTCTGGGTGTGAGTACCATATCGTACTCACATCCTAGAGACATGAACTCTAGGCTCCCGAACTAGATCACCGTGCTGAGACGCAGTGGTCGCACGGGGTCTACCATCCGAAACTTGTTGGGATGATTAAGCTGACACGCAGTATCTCCCCTACCTGGCTAGCCAACTGTCGGTGTTTTGGACCAGCAGGCCCTCAACCGACTAGTGAAAGTGTACTGCATGCCCCTAATCCCGAATGGTGATGCAAAGAGACACAAGGTTTGTACTGATTCAGGCAATAGGTGCCCTACATCCAGTTAGAGAGAGCGATCTTGTATTCCTTGCACCGAGGTGCTTGTAGTAGGGGTTTACAAGCTGGGCGAGAGGGGGAGCTTGTCCCAAGTCTCTGCGTAGAGTGGCGTGGGTTGCTTGAGATGTTGATCTCATGCAGTGAGGAAGAGTGTGTGTTATAGAGCGTTGTGCGTTGCTTGCATGCGTGGTGTCTGTCTCTCTCCGATCCCCTAGAAGCGGCCCTGGTCACTCCCTTTTATAGTCGAAGGAAGGCACGGGGGCGATACATGGATTTGCTACGTGGCGTTTTGTGAGCAGAGGCGGCATGTCCGAGCTCTGTAGCTTGTCACTGTGGCGGCATGGTCGGTGGAGTGGCCTTGTCCTCGGTGCACTGGAACGACGCGCCGGTCACGCCTGATCCTATGCGACGTGGGAGCTCCTGTGATGACATGCGTGCCTTCTTCTGTTGGAGACGTGCTGGTCGCTGTATGTTTGACCGGCACGAGGAGTCGAGGCCCAGTCGGTGCAGAGGCTGAACCATTGTGGGGGGCTCAGCGGGCGCGAGTCCCGAGGCTACAGGGGCCCAGAAGCGGATAATCGAGGCTCGAAGGGAGCAGTTGGTCTTGTACGCTGATTTCGAGGCTACAGAGACCCGGACTTGACTCTCCACGCCGCGCTGTCCTTGGAGCAGGTGGGGTTAGGTAGCACAGTGTAGCACGGGTGTCAGTCGTGGGCACAGCGCCGAGCACAGCGACCGGTAACCCCTGCCCCATCTTGTCCCAGACGGTGTGGCATCGATGTGACTCCCATCTCGTCGGCCACTCCGCTGTATCGAGCCGTCGTTCGGCTGATGTCGCAGGAGTGGTTGGACGCGATGGTTGGATGTGACGTCCTCGTCCGAGGCCTCGTGGTGCGGGGCCTCGGGCAAGGCGAAGAATCGGTACCACGTCTGAGGCCTTACGGGTGGGGACTCGGGCGCGTCGGAGAATCGGTACCTCCTCCGAGGCCTTATGGGCGGGGCCTCGGGCGAGTCGGAGAATCAGTACCTCGTCCGAGGCCTAACGAGCGGGGCCTCGGGCGAGGCGGAGAATCGGTACCTCATCCGAGGCCTGATGGGCGGGGCCTCGGGCGAGGCGGAGAATCGGTACCTTGTCCGAGGCCTGACGGGCGGGGCCTCGGGCGAGGCGGAGAATCGGTACCTCGTCCAAGGCCTGACGGGCGGGGCCTCGGGCGAGTCGGAGAATCGGTACCTCGTCCGAGGCCTTGCGGTTCGGGGCCTCGAGCGAGGCGGAGAATCGGTTCCTCGTCCGAGGCCTTACGGGCAGGGCCTCAGGCGAGTCGGAGAATCGGTACCTCATCCGAGGCCTGATGGGCAGGGCCTCGGGCGAGGCGGAGAATCGGTACCTCGTCCGAGGCCTGACGGGCAGGGCCTCGGGCGAGGCGGAGAATCGATACCTCGTCCGAGGCCTGACGGGTGGGGCCTCGGGCGAGGTGGAGAATCGGTACCTCGTCCGAGGCCTGACGGGCGGGGCCTCGGGCGAGGCGGAGAATCGGTACCTCGTCCGAGGCCTGACGGGCGGGGCCTCGGGCGAGTCGGAGAATCGGTACCTCGTCCGAGGCCTTGCGGTTTGGGGCCTCGAGCGAGGCAGAGAATCGGTTCCTCGTTCGAGGCCTTACAGGCGGGGCCTCGAGCTAGTCGGAGAATCGGTACCTCGTCCGAGGCCTGACGGGCGGGGCCTTGGGCGAGGCGGAGAATCGGTACCACATCCGAGGCCTTGCGGTTCGGGGCCTCGGGCGAGGCGGAGAATTGGTTCCTCATCCGAGGCCTCGTGGTTTCACTCTGGGCCGAGCCCGCTTTGGGTGAGCCCGGATATTGATCGAGGTGGGCCGGGCGGTCCAGCCGAGCCTCGGATAAGGTGGGGGTTTGCCGGTGTTTGTTTCTTAGTTTTGATTTTTACAAGGTCTAAGCGATCTTTTCGACTCTTGCTTAGGGGACCCCTTTTTATGGTACCCGACAGCGGGCGCCTTATGCTGCTCGCCTCTATTAATCTATTAACGAAGGCGGGCACACTAAAAGGCCCGCCTCCAAAAATAGTGGCCCAGCAGGTAGCCCATCTCGGCCCGGTATCCCACTCACTGTATATATACGGAACTTTGGGTTTCATTCTTAGCCCACTCTCTCTCTCTCTCTCTTAGCCCTCTCCCTCCCTCCCTTAGACGGCGCGTGGCGCACCCGCTCCCCTCCCGACTCCGCGCCCCTCCCCTACCCTACCGACTTCGTGCCCCTCCACTCCCCTCCCTGAGCCCGGGCTCTCTCTCCCTCTCTCGGCGGTGGCGTTCGCGTCCACATCCGGCGGGGGCCGGAGGGGCCTCTCCGGCGGCGTGCCACAGCCTCGCTCCTTAGCGGCGGAGGCCGCGTCCAGATCCAGTGGGGGCCGTGTGCCCGTAGTCTAGTGGCCACGCCCACGAGCAGGGGTGCCACGGCCTTCTCCGGCGGCCACGACATCGAGCAGGGGAGCCACGGCCTTCTTCGGCGACCATGGCATCGAGCAGGGGCGCACGGCCTTCTTCGGCAGCCACATCATCGAGGCGCGGCCAGATCTTGTCCCGGCGGCGGTGGCTCCCCAGATCCAGTCCAGGAGCGTGGCGCGGGGCCGGGGCCTCCTCCCCCAGCCAGATCCGGTGGCAGCTTGGCGCGGGGACGCCGGATCCACGCGGGGATGTGGCGGCGGCGGTGGGGCCGCGCGGAGCAGGCGACCTCGCCGGTGGGCTTCGAAACGGGCTCGCGGTGGGCTCCAGGCTTTTTTTTTGTTTTTTTAACTCATTAACCGTGGCGGGCACTTGCAAGGCGCCTGCCTTGATTAATCAATTAACCGAGGCGGTTGGCCAACCGTCTCGGTTAAAGGCACGATTAACCGTGACCTTTCGTCGGAGGCGGTTGAAAAAACCGCCTCGGTTAAAGCTTTTTGTCCGCCTTGGTTAAAATTTCTTAGTAGTGCAATCTGTTTATAGTTGTTTTTTAAGTCGCATGTGAGGCGGATTCCATTTTGGAGCCATGCAGTTGTTCAGTTTTTCCTAAAGTGGCGAGTTCCTTTTATTCTTGAAAACTATGCCCTAGTGATATTGCCACCGTACCCTTTCAAAAAAACGAGTTAATTCAGGCTAACAGAAGGCAGGAACTTTTGGACCAAAGCCAATATTTGAGTTTATACGGTTAGAAATTTGATATACCTTGTGTTGAAATGAATTAAATTTGAAGTAAAGATAAGTTGCATTGATGGATATAAATTCAAAACCAGGGAACACGTACAAACTAATCCCGAAGCAAAAGTCTAAACCAATACATGTAATAAGAAGATATAAACTTCGGAAACTACTCCAGTTAAGGTTCTATCAATGGCATTGAACTGGAAGGAGGAAATAGTGTAATAAAATTTAAAAGGTAAAACAAAAACAAACATCCACCCAGAACAAAGAAGGCTGGAACCACAAGAAGCTAAAAAATACGTAACTAACCCCAGTTAAAGCGAACACGAAGACAGAAAACATCACCAAGTTGGCGCACGCAATACACACGTCTTTGCTGAGTACATTAGTATGGATCGGGAATGCAGAAATGAAACCACCGTACCTGTTGTTCAACGCCCAGGATTTCTTGGATAGACCAAGAAAAGCACCACATCGCTGAGGTGTCCTGCCTCCTCTGTGTCCGTTGGCCCGTCGGCCAGCTTTGCCTCTCAACTTCCCTCTCTATACTTGACTATTATTTCTTCCTCATTTGGTGCAGTGCGAACCGCGAATGAAAGAACAAAGCCCGAGCAGCGGGAGGGGAAGAGTTTAAAGAAGCAACGGGGGATCAGAGGGAGTCAAGGAGCGGTTTTCCCCACTTTCTCCAATGATGAATGCATGGGATGTGGGGGAGGTGGAAGGATGGAGGAAGAGGAGAGAGTCGTCTCATGCCCCCGGAACGGACAGGATCCGAATGGAATGCCGAATGCCAACACTATGTAGCGGGCCTCGTAATCAATCTCACAATGCAGGACTGTGCTCTAAGCAGTTCGTTGGCCAATGCTGCGGTAATATTGTTTCTATATTTTTCTTTGAAGTGCATGTAGTACTATTTTATTTCGGAAGAAAAATAAAAGCATTAGCTCGTCACCTAGTCATTAGGAAAAAAATATTATTTTTAAACCCAAACAAGGATATTTTACAATGAGGATGGCAATATGGAACAAAATTCTATGAGGCGGTGCCGTATTAAACCAGACGTGTGACACCCGTCTAAACTGCTAACACGTGTCCCATGTGGCCTCACCCGCACTCGTCGAGCCCAGGAGAACGGCCGCTGGCTCGATCTGTTTTTTGGAGACACGGTTCAGCTCCAACAGCTAGGAGGAAGCGGCTCATTCGCCTACGTCTGATAGGACTACAAGACACGTGTCAATCATCTACGCGGTGCCGCACGTCTAGTATAATACGGCACTGCCTTATAGAATTTTGTTCCCGGCAATATTGTTTGGAGTAGTGTGTCCTTCGTCCGATTTTTTTTTGTTTTTCAGCCCCCCCCCCCCCCCCTTTTTTTTTGAAGATTTTCATAAATACGCCCCTGGCATCTTTCAAAAAATAGATTCTGATCTCGGCGTCGTGATAATTGGCGCCGAGATTAAATGTCTCGACGCCAATTGCTTTGACGTCGAGGTCCAGGGTCATTTTCTACGTGTCGTTGACGTGGGTGCTTACGTGGCGCAGACGTGGTATGAGCTCGACCCTATAGGTCTTGACGCTGACCTCGACGCCATGGACGTTGAGGTCGGTGCCAATTGCTCCCCACAGTTGGATTCCTCCGCTCTCTTTTTTCCCCGATGTACAAAACAAAACATCATCCTCTCCTCCCCCTCGCCTCCCTGTCCGGCGGCTAAGGTTCCCCGCCGGTGCCGCTCGTCGGCCATCGCCAGTCCTGCTCGCAGCCCTGGCCAGGATGCGCGGCAGCGGCCCTCACCAGGTCGAGCGGAACCACTCTCGCCGGCCCGCCCCATGCCGCGTAGCGACGCCCTCGCCGGGGACGCACGTGACGCCACCTCCGTGCGCTCCTGCCAGGGCTGCACGCGCCGCCGCCTCTACGAGCGCCTGTTAGGGCCGCACGCGCAGCTGCCTCCGCATGTGGCTGATACACAGCAAGGAGCAGTTGGATCTGGTGAGAGAGGAGATCTGTGTGCCACTTCTTGATCATGCCATAATAGCCATCAAGGTAATCTGTTCTGCCTTGTTTTTATGTTTTATGCGCCTAAGGTTGCTATAAGCAATTGAATATTGAGATGCCAAACTAGGAGTATCGGAAGAAGGCCACGAGGGGGTTCAGCAAGGGGGTGGTGCTCAAGCAGCGTCAGCGGATGCACCGGAAGCGGCGCCTCGGCAAGGAGGAGCGCGCGGCCATCCTGCTCATGGCGCTCTCCGGCGGCGGTGTCGTGTACGCCTGACTTCATCCCACCTAGGATGCTCTGTAGCTGTTGTATGATTGCAGGAAGGATTTTGTTATCACCAAGCAGAGGAGTCGTGTATGATTTTATTATGCTCCTTCCAAGTGCTCACCTGGCTGGAGTTCGAGGCTTTGTGATCAACGATCATATGGAGGTATGCCACTGATTTGTTTGTGCATTTTGATTGATTTGTGCTAATAAGAAGAATTTTATCATTGATATGTGCTGATTTTGATGGCATTTTCTTGGGAACATGACGGTTCTTTTAGTACAAGAGAGATATAACTCTGCTTTTGGTGTTTGGAACCTCCCAACAGGATTCATTCATGCATTAAGGAGATGTAAATTCCAAAAATTTAATCCTTTTTCACTGCCACTAATCAAACTCTTGTCGTGCTGCATCTTTCCTGTTGCAATCATAGCAGTAACTGGGACAACAAAATTGTAAATCTTTAATCATTTACAACTATGATTAGCTCTATGACAAGTAATGCGGATGTAAACAACTGTTAAATTATCTTAGATGTTGTGATAAATAATAAAGACAAATAGGCAATCCTTTCATTTATTGCATAGGTTATAAATAAGTACCTTTCTGTTACATGAGTGGCAAGCTGCTTCTATTGCTTTGCTGATACATCTTACTTTTTCTTCAAGAAGTTGTATTAGTGTGTTTGATAATCGGTTGTTTGGTGTCAATAGACCAAATGGACTTATTCGTCAATTTGGTGTCGGATTCTACTCAGCTTTCCTTGTTGCAGAGAGGGTATGGAATGCCTCTTCTATGATGTGGAATAGCCGATGAACCTGCATTACTTTTCAAAATTGATCTATTATTTCAGGAGATTCTTATAGTTGTTTTGCAAGCTGAAAATGTTTCTACATCTTGTTAGTAACTGAACATTCTTTGTCATCATACACATTGTGGTGTCTACTAAAAGTTGGCATGATTGTGGTGTCTTACCGTTCGCATGATTAAGTTACTAAATATATCTTTCTTTGCAGTTTTCAAGATATTTGAGCTTTGTGAAAGGTGTAGTTGACTCAAATGGTCTTCCTCTCAATGTTTCTCGTGAGATCCTTCAAGAAAGTAGAATTGTAAGTTCCCAATAGATAATTCTCATATAGTCTATTTGATTAATACTTCCTCTATTTTTAATGTATGATGTTTAGAACAAGCTAATTTCATTCTTCAATGCAACATAGCTGCATCCATCCGCAATTGTATGGATCATATCATGCTTGTTACCTGCAGAGAAGATTTTGGTAGAAAGGTGCTTCGCTCCCACCTTGCTGAACATTTGCCACGGCGGTCGCTGCCACCAAGACATACTTATTTAGGCCTCTGTATCTAGGTTACAAAAGACGATTGGAAGAAAATATACTTATTGTACTTCTAACCCTTGAGTATGTCCTATGAAGTTATCAATGTATTTCAAATGAGATTAGTGCTAATATATCTAACTCTATGTATCATTGTTTTTTAGTGAAACTTAAACATACAACATCTACGCTTTGTTACCGATGCATATATTATCTTTTAAATGTTTGATTTGTACTATCAAAGGTCGTCGTAGCGTTGGTAACGATCTAAAAAAAAATATCATCATTTGGTTGTTTTCATTTGGAACTACAACGACATGAACTAGAAATTGAGGATTTTCTAGGTACGTACTCACCTCGTGGTTTTGGAATGAGTCGTTGTTGTCTCTAGCATGCGAATAGCTCTCTAAACAATGTTTTAGAGTACGAGATTTAGAAAGGTTCTTGAGCTGCTCTAAAGAGCTAGAGAGTTGATGCCGGCTCACAAATCCTCCAAAAAGGGCGTCGGCAACAACTAAACAACCCGCACGAGGGCCGCATGAGGCAGTCTAGTGTAATGGCTAATTATTCCTTCCGGACCAGGCAACCGATCACTAACTACAGGATCAATCCCTGGAAAAATACGCAACGTCCACCGACGACCCCGTACGTGCCTCGCGAACGTGAACAGTGCGGCTAATCCGGTGCTTATCCCGGTGCTCACCGTCGTCCCGTCTCCGCGTCTGTGCGGCGCGCGTCAATAGGGATGAAAAATATGCAGATTAGATTGCTGATGGCTACGGATTTTTTTTATAAAAATGTAGATCATGGTATATTTCTCGAAATAATTTTTCTTGTTCTATTGCTTATAAAAATATAGCAAAAAAAGATTAAGCGCTAGGTTTGAACCCAAGCCTTTGAGGCTAGTCATGCACGTCATAACCAGCTGAACCGCAATGGCATTGTTGCATGGTTCTCGGAACAATTATACTTATTTCATTTCAAACGCCAAGAGCTATGGGGTAACAGCTCGGTGCCAAGATCTATGGCGTCGAGGCATTGTCCACGTTGGCGCAGGTCACCGCCACGTCCGACGCCTCGCCAAGACCTCGACGCCATTGGTCATAGCGCCGAGACGTGTTTTCTCGGCGCCAAAAGTCATGGCGCCGAGGTTAGGGTCTATAAACGAAAATCAAACCACCAGAAGTCTATTTGTGAATATTTTTCAAAAAAAAGACCAAAAAATAAAAAAAATTCGGGTCCTTCGTTGTCTCCATTCTGGTGAGTGTAAGTTGTATATTTTCTAACCATTGCATTTGTATTAAACCATCAGGATCTACGTCCTAGAATGGATGCTAGATATCCTTTAGGTGACTTATATTTTTTCTCTTACTTTTTTTAAGAAAGGATTTTATTAATTCATCGTATTACGATCAAAATGGTACAATAATAGTGAATTCGCTTATGGCTTTGCCTAATCACAAAACCTAAGAGAAAAACGCATGACACTCTCATAGCCATCGATTCTAAGACTATATCGTCACCTATGTGCCTAGAAAAAAAAAGGTCGTAACCGCTTGCATCAATTGTTGCTATACATTCAACACCAAATTTATTAATATGACACTTATTAACATCGTCAAAAATGCTTGTTGACATTTTTTACTTAGAAGAATATATATATATATATATATATATATATATATATATATATATTTACTTAGAAGAATATATATATGAAGAGGAGTCTACAAGCGCACAAATAATATACCATTGTAGGACTTCACCCAGCAGTATTTCAGGTATCGTTATTTATATTTTTACCACAGGGAAGGACGAGCAAAAGAGAATATATTGATAACTTATACTTATGATGGAGAAATAAACTATAACCAATCTTCTACTCATAACAGGGGTAAGCCAAGGGATAAATATAATATGAATAATAGATGATAATTGAACACTCAGAGTACTTCTTTAGATGGCACTAGCATGGCTAAGTAGATACAGTAGAGAAACTAATTCCTAAGTTATTCTTAATTACAAGTCAAAATATACTATGATTAGTGCAATTACACTTAATGATCATGGCTAAGATCAACTTTATATCTACACATAAGGGATATTACTTAGGAAGATCAGGAACAAAGCATGTCTTCCTTCGTAACTATATCTTACTTGTCCTATATTTAGGGAGTGAACACACTCGCGATCTACGACATGCCTAGAATATAGGGTACATCCGTAGGTAAACAACGTATAAGCACCATGCTTACACAATGTCGACCACTCACCCCGTGTACTTTAGAGCGAGCGCTATACGAACTTATGCTTGAACATAAAGATAATCTAACTATACTAAGCATATGATCAAAGTAGACAATGAGCATGATAACTAGGAACATGAATAATATTAAGAACAATGTCAAATTCATTGTAGCAAACATATAAATAATGAAAGATACAAGAGAGGATACAAAGCCTTTACCAAGCCACGCTCTTGACAAGATCAGGAATCCAAGTAGATGGCTTGCCTCTCTCTAGATCTAACATAGCTAGCTATGCCCTAAATATTTGTGGAGCTCTAAGGTTCTTCTCCAAAGATGATGATCAGAGTTTTAGGTGAACTGATTGATTGATTAGAGAAGGGGGTAGGGGTTCGTATATATAGGGGTAGCCTCAATTCTAGACGCTCGGATCAAACCGACTTAAAAGAAAAGCGTAGATGCAATCCTTGAGGCGGTGGAGAACCAACATTCAAAGGGGAGAGTGACATGTGGGCCTAGGGGGCCGATCGGCCCCATCTGGTAGTCTCCTGCCCTCTGCCTCGGTGGGTTGCCCTCTGGTGTCTTCTGAAACCTTCTGGTGCTGTTTTCATTATGGATATTCGTGACGTAATCTATGAATTAAGTCTCCATTGAAGGTTTTCTAGATAAACCCTGCTGAAAATATAGATTCACCAAAACTCATGGAATTTGTCAATTTAAACTCCTAAACCTATGTTGGTGATCATTTTCATGCATTACATAAGTTATATTAATGGTTTATGATAGGTGTTAACTACCGTAAACAAACTTCCCCAAGTTTAACCTTTGCTCGTCCCTGAGCAATACTAAACTCAGCAATGGATCAGGAGTTACTACGATGCTTTCACTCCTTCAAAGGTTGACATACGTTCAAACAAGAATTCTCCTCTGGATTAGAATAAACCGATCTGACTTTCAAACTTATCCATCATACCTTCAACCATGGGGCTTTAAGCCTTCACTTGGGTCTTGAACAATTGAAAGACGGAAAGATCAAGTCAAGCATTATGTCTCAGTTCTTTGCTCAACCATTATTCTAGAGTTTTTGCAAGTTTTCAAAATAAAACTCAGAGCTTCCATTGTATGACACTCTCAAATCTCTCAATATATGTGGTATCCATGGATTCTTACTAAGGCAAAAATTATGTTATGCCTTTCTGTTCCTGCAACTAAGACTTATGTAGAGCTCATAGGAGTGGAAATAGCATGAAAGCATACTTGCAAATACATATATTATAAAGTCAAACCTCGGATCCAAAGAGAGTTGAGTCATACAATCAAATCAAGATGTGCATGTGTGTGGATATATATGGTGGCTAACCTAATTCTACTATGCTCCTTAAAAACATATCTCTCCCTTAAAACTTGGAAACATTTGCTCAAGAGTAGGGGCTATCTTATTCAACTCTTTTCTCTCTTTTTTTATAAGCGGGCATCTGAGTACCTATTGTTTTAGATATCTCAGACAATTGTCTATTTTTTTCAACTTTTGTTTTCTTTTTTGATGAATAACTCTTGCATAGCCCCATGCTTCTTTACTGTAATAAAACTTTTGAGAGATAGCAACAAGAATTTGGAGCATTTATTTGGTGGATGAGAAACCTATCAGGGATATTTTTTGGTGTTCACTCTTAGTGTAAGAGTAAAATATTTTTGGGTGGATTCAACTGGAAAGCATGTTTTTGCACCTACCCCCAGTGTAGGAGTAGTGCACATGTGGGTGGTGTGTACGCGATCTTGATTTTAAGAGCATGACAAACCTCTCATAAGGGTCAACAAAGTTTAACAAAACTCAATGCAAAACAAGTAGCATATAAGTGGAAGTTTTTCTAGTCTAAATAACATATATAGCTCTGGTAGGAATTCAACCTTTGTCATACAGGAACTCATTATGTAGCATTTTTATGTTTTTCAAAAGATAAATCTCTAGAACTTTAGTATCACTTGGAACAAGATAAACAACAGCTTAGACATTCTCATATCATATCCATTAATTACCAAGACTTAGATCAAGTATATGCTACCCACGAGTTTCAAGTTCAGAGTAAATTCTTATATCAAAACAATCTTATCCAAAACTCGGAAGAATTTAAGGCTGAAAACTAGGTACTTGAAAGAATCACAACAGAGCAACTATTCATCATTTCCATTTTAAGAATTACCTTAAGAGTCCATTTTATTTATTTAGCTCTTAAGAACAAAAACTTTATACACACTCTTTTTATTTTATCATTATATTTTTAAATCACACATTACTAATATATATTTTTTGAATCTAAAAGTAATTTTTTAATTTTGTTTTTAATTATGCATTTTTAGCAACTATATAGCAAACTTTAATAATAATAAAATCAAAGGAAAGAAATACTTATCTTAGATACACGGTGGATGCCTTTCCCCAAGTTGGTTGTTGTCGTGATTGCTTGTACTTATACTTGTCCTTTCTAGAGCGGTTTTGCCAGTGGATTCCTTCTCGTCTAACAGGAAGTTGGGCTCCCTTGTGCAGCGGGTGTAGCAGCAGTTTGAGAAAATATACTTCGGGTGGAGTGAGATGAAGATGACAGGATAAATTTGCTCTTGATCTTGTGTACCATTCTACAAAATACCAACAAGAACACCAAAACTCGTGGAACGAATTAGAGTAAAAGGGTTAGCGATCAGCCGTCCAGGGGTGAGTTATCCTTGAGGTTAGACATATTTTCTAATTGGTAGAATTTTTTACAGGATGTCTATCTAATATTTTTGGATTTTTCTTTTTATATGTGCTTTGCAAAAAATACTTTATGATGTAATGAAATATTTCTAAATGCATGGTATTTTTATTTTTATGCCACCACAATGAATATTCTTGCAGGTTTTTACACTCCGTGGACATTATCCATATGGGGCTTAAGATTTTTATAATGCAATGATAAAATTTTTTATTTTATTTTCTTAATGCAATGCTAATGCAGAAAGTAAATATGCTAAAGTGAAAATAATAATTTATGCAATGTGAAAAAGTAAATATGAATAACTACCGATTTTACCTCCTGGCGAGGGTTCGATGATTTGAGTCCTCCGAACAAGACTTGACTGGAGTTTTGTTCATTCTTTGGGAGCATCAATCAATCCCGAAGATGGAGACCTTTATGGTTGCACCTCTTCCAATGGTGACTCTAGTGATGATGCCACATTTTCCTTCCAAACCTGCTTGGATTGTGGACTTGTTTTTGGCGTAGTAGATTCATCCTTCACAGCTTCTCTTTCTTCATTCTTTGGGAGTTGATTCCTCAGGCGCTGACATCTTCTCTTGGAACGAGTTTTCTTCACCCGCTCATGAGTTGTATAACTATTGAAATATTATTGTACCTTTTGTCCTAAAAACTAGAAGTGAATTTGTCCTGATCCGACGTAGATGATCACGTTTGTGGTGTTGAGGAACGGTCTTCCAAGGATGATAGGTACATCTTCTTCTTCTTCTCCCATGTCAGAATCATGAAGTCAGTAGGGACATAGTGATCTTGTATTTTCACCTTGATGTCTTTTGCTACTTCCTCCAAAAATTAGATTGTTTGGTCCGTCATCTGTAATTGCATATATGTAGGAAACAAATTCTCACCAAACAAATAGTCATATGTTACCTTGGACATTATATTGACACCCGATCTAAGATCTTAGAAAGTGTTGTGGAAGATTCTTTGTCCAATTATACACTCGATCGTCGGCATGCATGGATCTTCCTTCTTGGTAAGGAATGGTGAAGCGAGGAGGTGGTCGTACTCTGATTGAAATGTGTTGATCATCTTGACTAATTCTTCTTGTGGATGCCTGGCCCTATTCTTCCTTCTTCTTCGATTGTTACTCTTCTTGCTTACTATTGTGTCCTCGGACAGATACGTCTTTTATGGATGACTAGGAGATTACAGAATGCGGTTCTTGAAGGTAAATTTCTCCTTTCTATCCTTGATTATGAAGTAGATTTTTGTAGTATCCGCGTAGATGATGGCTTTTGTGGTGCTCAGAAAAGGTCGGCCCAAGATAATGTGTGCCCTTATATCTTCACCTGTTTCCACAACCACAAAGTCTAGGGTACTTACGAACTTCCAACTCTTACATAGATGTCTTCAAGAATTCCCTTGGAGTAGCAGAGTGACTGATCTACAAGCTACAAATGCATGTTTGTGTACAACAAAGTATCTCCATTATTTTTTTCATAAATTACCTTTGCCATAATGTTAACACTTGCTCTGAAGTCACAAACAGCTTCTTGGAATATGTGAGGTCCAATGGCTATGGGGATGATAGGTCTTCCTAGATCACCTTTCTTGACGGACGGAGACTCATCTCGCCATCCTCTAGTTGATGGCTCTGTGTAGTAATATCCTACATTATGAACATAGACAAGATTTGTGGTTTTAGGATCCTCTAGTTGCCCTAGAATCTTACCTTTATCGGTTGATGGAACAACAGCCGCCAGCTGAGCTATTTATGATTCTATCATTTTATTAAAGCTATGCTGTTTTTAATGGCTGTGGAGAAACTATCCATTCTATTATTTATATTTTCTAAAATTTTATCACTGGAAGTTAATTTTCTCAATATTCCCTCCATAATTTTAGCTTGACCAAGAACTAACTCTCTCAAGGGTGGTTGATTATTGAAATTATTACCTTGGTAATTACCTTGTTAGTTTAGCCTTTGTTGTTTATTTCATCCTTGATTCTATTGAGGACGATAATTGTTGTTGTTGACAAAGTTCATATCCTCGTGGCTTTGGGGACAGTTGTTTCCTGAATACCCAGTGTTTCCACACTCTTCACATATCATGCGTGAATCATGAATGTGCATGACTTCTTGCTTCTCATTGGCTCGATCTTCAAGCTTTTTCATCAGTAAATCCATCTTGGCAGACAACATGTCTACCTCCTTGAGTTGATGCATACCTACACCTCTCTTGTGTGTTTGAGAACGTTCTTCATTCTAGCCTTGGTTGGAGGCCATCTTCTGTATGAGAGCTATTACCCATGTGATTGCAAGTGATAAAAATGATCCTCCGGTAGAAGCATCCATATTTTCATGGGTGCTGTTAGTCAACCCATGGTAGAAAGTCTACATGAGTAGCCAATTCTTCATCCCATGATGAGGACATTCTGACATGTAATCTTGAAAGCATTCCCACACCTTAGGGATAGATTCATCGTGTTGCTGCTGAAAACTTGATATTCTTCCTCTTAGGGCATTAGTTTTGCCTATGGGAAAGAATTTTGCTAGGAAGGCAGTGGAGCAGTTTTCTCATGTAGTATTTCTATGTTTATTAGCGTAGAACCATTGCTTTGCCTTCCCCAAGAGTGAGAATGGGAAGAAGCGAAGTAATATGGCATCTCTGGTAACTCCTTTGATGGTGAAAGTGCTGTAAATCTCTAGGAAGTGTTGGAGACGAGCACTCGCATCTTCGTGTGCCTTTCCACAAAACTGGCTCGCTTGCACCATATTGATGAGAGCTGGCTTAAGCTCAAAAGCATTGTCTCTGATGTTAACCATTGGTCCAGTACGGATGTTGGCCGTAGTTAGTGCAGAGAATTCATGAAGAGTCTTGTCAGCCATAGCTTCGAAAACTAGTGTTAAGCTTCACCTTGTCTGGTTGTCTTCTGCTTCTAAGGCTAAAACTTTCTTGAGTTTAGCCTGAGTCCTCCGGATCTTCAATATAGTTTGTCGGAAGGTCAAAACTAGTCATACATTACCCTGCATAAGATATGAAAGTAGACAGAACAAGGGTAAGCCTATTTGAGTAGAGGTAAATGGTTTTTTTGATCACATCAGTAAGTAGAAGTTTATCAATATTCCTTTTGATTGCCTAGCTACCTTCTTCGACAACGGCACTACAAATGCTTGTTGGTATTTATTAATATGACACTTGTTAACATCACCAAAAATGCTTGTTGACATTTCTTACTTATAAGAATATATATATATATATATATGAAGAGGAGTCTGCTAGCACTTCACCTAGGAGTATTCCAGGTATCGTTATTTATATTTTTACCACATGGAAGGATGGGCAAAATGGAATATATTGATAACTTATACTTATGATGGAGAAATAAACCATAACCAATCTTCTACTAATAACAGGGGTAAGTCAAGGGATAAATGTAATATGAATAATAGATGATATTGATAATTGAACACTCAGAGTACTTCTTTAGATGGCACTAGCATGGCTAAGTAGATACAATAGAGAAATTAATTCCTAAGTCATTCTTAATTACAAGTCAAAGCATACTATGATTAGTGCAATTATACTTAATAATCATGGCTCAGATCAACTTCATATCTACACATAAGGGATATTACTAAGAAAGATCAGGAATATAGCATGTCTTACTTTGTAACTAGATCGTACTTGTCCTATATTCAGGGAGTGGACAACAAAGGACTCAATGAGAGTGTCACACTCACGATCTACCACATGGCCCAGAATATAGGGTGCATCCGTAGGTAAACAACATATAAGTACCACGCTTACTCAATGTTGACCACTCACCCTGTGTACTTTAGAGTGAGCGTTATATGAACTTATGCTTGAACATAAAGATAATCTAACTATACTAAGCATATAATCAAAGTAGACGATGAGCATGATAACTAGGAACATGAACAATATTAAGAATAATGTCAAATCCATTATAGCAAATATATGAATAATGAAAGATAGAAGAGAGGATACAAAGGCTTTACCAAGCCACGCTCTTGACAAGATCAGGAATCCAAGTAGATGGCTTGCCTCTCTCTAGATCTAACATAGCTAGCTATGCCCTAAATATTTGTGGAGCTCTAAGGTTCTTCTCCAAAGATGATGATCAGGGTTTTAGGAGAATTGATTGATTGATTAGGGAAGGGGGTAGGGGTTGGTATATATAGGGGGTAGCCTCAATTCTAGACGCTCGGATCAAACTGACTTAAAAGAATGGCGTAGATGTGATCCTTGAGGCGGTGGATAATCGACATTCGAAGGGGAGAGTGACATGTGGGCCCAAGGGGCTGGCCGGCCTGCAGGTGGGGTTAGCCGGCCCCATCTGGTAGCCTCCTACCCTCTGCCTCAGTGGGTTGCCCTCTAGTGTCTTCTAGAACCTTCTGGTGTTGTTTTCATTATGGATAGTCGCGATGTAATCTATCAATTAAGTCTCCCATGACAGTTTTATGGATAAACCCTGCCGAAAACACAAATTCACCAAAACTCATGGAATTTATTAGTTTAAATCCCTAAACCTATGTGGGTGATCATTTTCATGCATTATATAAGTTATATTGATGGTTTATGATAGGTGTTAACTACCATCAATAGTATGCATATTTTCTGCTTTATCTGTGTTTAGTTTGCGAAAAGAGAATCTTTATATTCAAATCAAATGGTGGAAAACTATTTTTTAAACTATTTTTTAACTTGAATATCATTAACGGAGGCGGGCCAATAATAACTAGACACCTCTGTCAAACAGTTAATGTAGGTGGGCGCCTTACACTACTATATCTAGACCTATCATAGCCACGTCGTAACTCCCCAACGTAGTCGTATTTCGGCCACAAGAGTAAACACTCGATGGTGATAGTTGAGGTCATCACGGTCGACTAACAACCGACTATGCAGGACATCAACATCACCACATTGGTTTATGATCCCGCTGTAATTGTGATAATCACCGTCGCCTTGCACCATGACCCGACTGTGTGCAGTGCGGGTTTACTGTCGCTTGTACGTCCGATACATCTATGTTGAGGTGAACAACACTATCATTTGGGTATCCAAACCACCTGTGTACTGATCATGATCACTGTCGCTTTGCATAATGACTCGACTGTGTGCAGTGTATGTTCACCGTCGCTTTGACATCCGGCACATCTATGTCGAGATCAACATCACCGTCGCTTGGGTGTATGAACCACCTGTGTAAAGGTCATGGTCATCGTCGCCTTGTAGTATGATCCATCATTGATGGTCGTTTAATCGATGTCGGGTTACTAAGCGATATGGCAGTGATACACTATTGATCCTACCGCATCAGACGAATAGTGGCGGTCATACAATTATTTTAACGACGCTTATATTCGACTATGATAGAATTGTATAATATTAATGCTAATTTAGTTGGGCCTTAATAGCTTAACACATAGCATATATATAGAGATAAATCATTACATCCATACATCATGTCCACAAACAAGAGTACTTTTTATAATAACAATGGACGCTAACATGACAAGTCTGTCAACTGACGTTGCATAATAAAGGTACTGATCTCTACAGACTTACATAATGAAAACAAGGTAGCTATGGTCCTCCTATGTGCCGCTCCTACTTGCAAGGCAAACTATAATGAGTTCTTCCTTCAGATTGGTAACCTATGCACCGTGGAACCCCTCTTCTTCCTTAGCTAATACAGGCAAAATGTTGAAACCCACTTAGACTGCACAACCTGCACAAAGCAACAGAATCAATGATATTCAACGTACCATTCCTTTAGTTACCAAGCCTAAATTGGCCTATACATAGAATCAAAACAGCTACCTACCTAGACAAATACATGTCGTTAGAACAAAATACAACAAATGCACCTTTAGTGCTCTGCTAATTTCTTCATGAACAACGGAACATAAGAAAGATAGTGATGTCCATTGATACGTAGAATCCAGGTAACTCTAGGATAGGAGATGACCTGGGCAGGGAGGTCATGAACTTTTCTACGGTTCATGTCATGCAATCAGTGTTGTGTCCTCCCCAACAAGGAAAATCAAATTACATTCTAGGTGAACTGAAATCACTTGGTATTCTACATCGCAAACCTCTAAACTAAATTCAATATTGTTCTATCCAAATATCTCCAGCATGGTCACCATATGCTTCAATGTCCAATTATTAGTACCATAGTCTTCAAGTTTCCAGATTAAATGCTCATACATATTGTAAATTTTAGCAGCAACTAACCTCACCTGACCCTGAGCTTCATGGATGGACACTGCATATACACTACGTGGGCTATGAATTTTTGTCCATGTCTTTCCCTCCACATCAACAACAATGATCTAGGAGAACTCCACCCAGTGCATAAAATCATTAATAAACACACTTCTCACATATGTGGATACTACAATTCCATCGTCCCATCCAGATTCTTTAAAGATCCATGTTGTAGTGTTAGATGAGTAGATGCTCACACCTATAGAATCACCCTCCCACAGCTTCCCATACTCAAACACATGGAAGTGTGAGAAGACTGTCGAATCAAACCCCAAGCGAGCCCGACTACAAGAACAGAGGCTATGCGATAGTACTAACCATTTGTTAGTCACCAGATTGCAGACAACATAGCGAAACCCAACGCACCAATAGAGGATGAGGCCATTGTAGCAATCTAAGAAGATGACATCCTCAATGGGGAAGGGCAAGAAGGACAAGGAGGGGTATTCACCGGTGACACTGGCGAAGTGGCGTTTGCCTTTTTAGTTGCGATACAGGAATCCGGCGATAATCTGGGGTAGCTCCTTATGGTACTCGAATTATGAGATGAGGTAGTTCCAGGAGCGACAGACACACTTACAGCTACACAAGGAGCAAGCAATGAGGCGTTAGAGGATGAGGACCAAGACATGGTCTATGAGGATGGCCATTTCGTTCCTCTTATTGGGGGCCTCCTCCATCTTGACAAGGATCTGCTAGAGTGAGCTCAACGATGGAAGTGGCAGCGCTGTCGCCTTAATCAGAGAAGGAGTGCCTATAGAGATGTGTTCATGAGCACCGTACTAATCAGATGGAAGCTTGCTTCCTACTCACATGAGTGAAGAGGGGAATAGAAAACCAAGAAGATGGGTAAGGGAAGTGCGAAAGCATTACCATTATGTTTGGATCTTGTGGTCATGAGCTCGAGTGGTCACGGCGGTGAGAACCACCTTGATCACCAGTGTATCTATGCGGGCTAGTGAGGCGTATGGCGTACCAGCGTGGAGCACTAGATTATCGAATGTTGGCATTTCTTAGCATCATCACTAGGATTATTAGTCCATGGCAATGGCACCAAAAATGCAGTTGGTATTCTATAGCATTTACAGAATAAATCTGCAAGCACACAGAAATATCATTGTAGCATTTCACCCAGAAGTATTTTAGGGTATCCTTCATTTATATTTTTCCAAAGGAAGGCATGGTATAAAAGTCTCTAATAGTGAAAGCTATCGCTTGGTTTTGGTGAATTGATGAAACCCTAAGTGCTAACCTAGTTTATCAAGTGATCATGAGATAGGTAGCACATTCCAAGTGGTGAAGCAAATGAAGATCATGACATGATGATGGTGATGCCATGGTGATGATCAAGTACTTGGACTTGAAAAGAAGAAAGAGAATAACAAAAGGCTCAAGGCAAATGTATAAATAGTAGGAGCTATTTTGTTTTGGTGATCAAGACACTTAGAGAGTGTGATCATATTTAGGTTCGATAATTGTATTATTAAGAGGGGTGAAACTCGTATCAGAATGCAGTTATCAGAGTGTCACTAGATGCTCTAACTCATTGCATATGCATTTAGGATCTAGTGGAGTGCTAACACCCTTGAAAATGTTTGTGAAAATATGCTAACACATGTGCACAAGGTGATACACTTGGTGGTTGGCACATTTGAGCAAGGGTTAGGAACTTCACCGGTGCCCTAGACAGAAAAGACGGAGGTCACTGTAAGTGACTAGATGCTGGTCTCGGTTGGACCGGCGTGTCTGGTCAGTGGTAGCAGAGGGCGCGCTGCGTCAGTCTCTAACTGGACGTTGGGTCACTTAGTGACCTGACATTGACAGGGTGTGTCTAGTCTGGCTGATGTGGCAGCGCATAGAAGAGTCACCATGTGACTGGATGCTGGGTGAGTCCGGTCAAGCATGACCGGATGCGTCCGGTCGTGAAAAGTCATCTTTGAATGCTTACTGGAAATGACCGGACGCTGGGGTTCAGCATCCGGTCACTTTGAGCTACTACATCCGGTCTTCACTTAACCATTGAGATTAGGCGATCAACATTTGAAGAGAGGGGACATGTGGCACGTATCACGTGACCGGACGTTGAGGTCCAGCATCCGATCAATATGACCAGAGCATCCGGTCACCCCGTGTTGTGCCTAGTGAAGGGGTACAATGGCTCTATTTTATGGGGGCTTCTATTTAAGCCCCATGGCCAGCTCAAGCTCACACTCTTGGCCACTTGCATTGACATAGCAACCTTGTGAGCTTAGCTAAAGCCCTCCCACTCATCTCCATCATTGATTCGTCATCTTTGTGAGATTAGGAGAGAATCCAAGTGCATTGCTTGAGTGATTGCATCTAGAGGCACTTGGTGTTCATGTTTCACTGCGGGATTCGCTTGTTGCTCTTGGTGGTTGCCACCACCTAGATGGCTTGGAGCAGCGGAGGAGGATTGACACAAGTTGGTGATTGTTCGTGGCCATCTCTGATGATTGTGAGGGGGTTTGTACCTTCTCCAGTAGAGTACCAAAAGGTAACTCTAGTGGATTACTCATGTCATTGAGTTACCTCACTTATGGGTTAATTCTTGCGATGTCCAATTGTGTGGACGAGATTTGTGCAACACCTCTTAGCCGCCAAACCACCAAGTGTTGGTTGACACAACGGGGACATAGCATGTTGGTAAGCATGTGAACCTCGGGAGAAAATTGATTGTCTCTTGCCCTTTGATATTCTCTCAGTGATTGATAAAGTATTCATCTTGTGATTGGTTCACTCCTCTACATGGTGGTATAATCACCTCACTTACTCATTTACATTTCCACAAACTAGCTATAACAAGCTCTTTAGTGTAGCTAGAATTGAGAGCTTGCTTTGTGGATTAAGTTCATCTAGTGGAGCTCTTTTGTGTAGTAATTATGAGAGCTCTTAGTCAGTAGTGACCTAGTAAATTGTGTGCCTAGTGATCATAACAACTAGAATTATTGGATAGGTGGCTTGCAACCCTTGTAGAGCTAGAGCAAGTTTGTATTTTGCTATTTGTTATACTAATCAAATTGCTCTAGTCGGTTTGTAGATTTTTAAATAGGCTATTCACCCCCCCCTCTAGCTATATTAGGACCTTTCAAGTGGTATCGGAGCCATGGTCACCGTTTGATTAAAGGCTTAACAACCTCGGTGTCAAATTATGGCTCAAGTTGTGTTCAACCATGTGGGGGGTGAACCACCGTTCTTTGATGGCATATGCTATGATTATTGGAAGAGAAAGATGAGGATGTATCTTGGTTCAATCAATGATCAAGTATGGGATATGACCAAGAATGACTATGCTATCATTGATCCCAAGAATCCCACCAACCTAGACAAGACCATCAAGCAATGCAATACAATGGCTCTCAAAACCATATACAATGTCATTGATTCTAAGGTGTTTGAGCAAATCAAGGATTGTGAAAGAGCTAATGAGGTATGGAGGAGATTAGAGGAAACATATGAGGGTACACCAGTGATGAAGAGTGCCAAGTTATACATCCTCAAGGATAAGTTGACAAGCTTCAAGATGAAGGATGATGAGAGCATTCCAGAGATGTTCCATCGGTTGCAAGTAATTGTCAATGACTTGAAGGCTTTGGGAGAGAAGATCAAGGATGATGATGTCTCTCATCGGTTCTTGATATGCCTACCTCTAAGATTTGAGATGTTGAGATTGCTTATCATAAGAGGAGGATTGAAGGAGATTACCCCTAACCAAGTACTAGGTGATGTCATGACACAAGAGACATACCGTGTGAAAAGGGAAGGGGTTGACAAGGATGATAAGAAGGAAGATGAAGACAAGAAGAAGAAGAAGAGTGTAGCATTCAAGGCTAGCTCATCATCCAAGAACAAGGGCAAGTCCAAGAAAGAATCAAGTGATGATGAGGATCTTAGCGACATTGATGATGAAGGCATGGCTCTATTTGTGCGCAAGATGGGAAATTCATGAAAAAGAAGGGCTATGGTGTAAGAAAGAGAAGAGATCACACCAAAAGCAAAGAATATGTGAGAAGATGCTACAATTGCAAGAGCCCCAATCATGTTGTAGCGGATTGTCCCTACAATAGTGATAATAATGAGGATGAAAAGAAGAAGGATAAGAAAGAAAAGAAGGAAAAGAAGGAGAAGCGGATGACCTTTCAAAAGAAGAAGGGTGGAGGCTATGTGGTCACTTGAGATAGTGATGGCTCTTTGGATAGTGATGACTCTAGTGATGATGGCAAGAAATCTATCAAGAAATCACTTGCAAGCATCGCCATCAACAACAAGCCCTCCATCTTTGACACTCCATCGACATGCCTCATGGCAAAGCCTACCAAGGTAAAATATGATGTGAGTGATGATGATCAATGTGAAAGTGATGCTTATAGGAGTGATGATGATGATGAGGAGTACTCCAAGGAAGAGCTTATGGACATGTGTGAGCAAGTGCATACTTGCTTTGAGATGAAGAGAAAGGAGTGCAAGGAATTAAACAAGAAAGTTAAATTTCTTGAGCAATCCCTTGATGAGCTCAATGCCACTCATGAGAGGCTAATAGAAGCCCATGAGAAGCTTGGCAAAGCTCACTCTAAGCTTGAAAAGGCTCACTCCTCTCTCATAGAGCAAGTCAAAATGTAGGAAGCCAAGAAGGAGCAAGTGATTGTATCATATGATGTGGGACTAACATGTGATCTTATTGATGAATCTTTTTATAAGCTTATTATAGTTGCTCCCACTAACACTTCTTGTAGCACTACTACTTCTACTTCACCCTTGAGTGATGGTCTCACTTGTGATGCCTCACTAATGGTGGAAAATGAGACCTCAAGAAGGAGGTGAATGAGCTCACTCGTGCCTTAGGCAATGCCTATGGTGGAGATGCCCTGCTAAAGTGCTTGGGTAGCCAAAGGTTTTCTCTCAACAAAGAGGAATTAGGCTATACCCCAAAAAAGGCAAGGCGGTCTTTGTCACTCCCAAAGTTAGTTTTGTGAAGGGCAATGGTCAGTTTTGCAATAGATGCAAGCAAGTTGGGCATGAAGAGCAATATTGCAAGATTAACAAGAACAAGCTACCTAATGTATCCTTAATTAAATTTGATTCTTATTATATGCTTCTTAAGGATGCCAATGGTGTGAAGGCTAAGTTCATTGATATACCAATTGTGGGCCCAAAGAAGAAGGCCATTTAGGTACCAAAGACCTTGGTAACCAACCTTTAAGGACCCAAACAAGTTTGGGTACCTAAGAAGAATTGATCTTCTTTTATAGGTCAATTATAAAGCCAGAGGAAGGCATTGAATACTTAATAGTAGATGCACACAACACATGACCGGTGATCCAAGAATGTTCAATTCAATCAATGAAAATAAAAGCAATGGGATTGATGGCATCACATTTGGTGACAATGGCAAAGGTAAGGTTAAAGGGCCTGGTAAGATTATAATATCCAATGATTTGAGCATTTCTAATGTGCTACTAGTAGAGAGCTTGAACTTCAACCTATTGTCGGTAGCTCAATTATGTGATCTTGGTTTCAAGTACATATTTGGTGTGGATGATGTAGAAATTATAAGTGTAGATGGCTCTAACTTGATATTCAAAGGATTTAGATATGAGAATCTATACTTGGTTGATTTCAATGCTAGAGAAGCTCAATTGACAACATGTTTGATCACTAAATCTAGCATGGGTTGGTTATGTCATAGAAGGCTTTGTCATGTTGGAATAAAACAATTGAACAAGTTGATTAAGTATGACTTAGTTAGAGGCTTGAAAGATGTTACATTTGAGAAGGATAAGCTATGTAGTGCATGTTAAGTCAGAAAGCAAGTTGATAACACACATCCTAAGAAGAGCATGATAAGCACATCTAAGGCATTTGAGTTGATGCACATGGACTTGTTTGGACCAACCACATACACTAGCATTGGTGGAAACAAATATAGATTTGTAATTGTGGATGATTTCACTAGATACATATGGGGGTTCTTTCTTGTTGACAAGAGTGATGTGTTTGCAATATTCAAATAATTTGTCAAGAGCATTCACAATGAGTTTGAAACAACTATCAAGAAAGTTAGAAGTGACAACGGTAGTGAATTCAAGAATACTAGAATTGAGGAGTTGTGTGATGAATTTGGAATTAGACATCAATTCTCGACCAAGTACACTCCACAATCAAATGGCCTAGTTGAAACAAAGAATAGAACCTTGATTGATATGACAAGATCAATGTTGAGTGAGTACAATGTGAGTCATTCATTTTGGGCCGAAGCAATCAACATGGCTTGCTACTATAGCAACTGACTCTATTATCACCCCATGATGGAGAAGACACCTTATGAGCTATTGAATGGAAGAAAGCCCAACATAGCATACTTTTGGGTTTTTAGTTGTAAATGCTACATATTGAAGAAAGGCACTAGATTGAGCGAGTTTGAAAAGAAATGTGATGAAGGTTTCTTGCTTGGTTACTCCACTACTAGCAAGGCATATAGAGTTTGGAATTTGGCTAGTGGTACTCTTAAGGAGGTTCATGATGTGGAGTTTGATGAAACAAATGGTTTCCAAGAGGAAGATGAAAATCTAGATGATGTAAGAGACACTCAATTGGTTAATGCAATGAAGAACATAGATATTGATGATATAAGGCCTAGAGAGGTGATTGATGTTGAAGATGACAAGAATCAAATGCTCTCTAACACAAATGTGCAAGCTAGTGGTTCTCATGATCAAGTTCAAGCGAGTACTAGCGATGACAAAGTGCAAGATCAACAATAAGCGGCTAGTTCATCATCTCAACCAAGTGATCAATCAAATGCAAGCAATCAAGTGCAAGTGCTTCAACCAACCAATGTTGCAAGAGATTATCCTTTAGATACTATTATTGGTGATATTTCAAGAGGTGTGCAAATTAGATCAAGATTGGCTTCATTTTGTGAGCATTTCTCATTTGTGTCATCCAGTGAACCTAAGAAGATAGATAAAGCTTTGAAGGATGTTGATTGGGTCAATGCTATGCATGAAGAGCTAAACAACTTCATAAGAAACCAAGTATGGGAGTTAGTTGAGAGGCCTAAGGATCATAATGTGATTAGAACCAACTGGGTCTTTTGGAACAAGCAAGATCAAGATGGGATAGTAATAAGAAACAAAGCAAGATTAGTGGCTCAAGGTTACACTCAAGTTGAAGGTCTTGACTTTGGAGAAACATATGCCCCGGTTGCAAGATTGGAAGCAATTAGGATCTTGTTAGCCTATGCTTGTGCCCACAACATCAAGTTGTACCAAATGGATGTGAAGAGTGTATTTCTCAATGGTTACATCAATGAGATTGTGTATGTTGAGCAACCTCCCAGTTTTGAAGATGAGAAGAAACTCAACCATGCTTACAAGTTGAGAAATGCTTTGTATGGATTAAAACAAGCACCTAGAGCATGGTATGAGAGATTGAGAGATTTCCTACTCTCTAAGGGATTTAAGATGGGAAAGATTGACACCACTCTCTTCACCAAGAAGCTTAGAAATGACTTGTTTGTAATGCAAATCTATGTTGATGATATCATTTTTGGGTCAATAAATCAAGATTTTTGTGAAGAGTTTAGCAAGATAATGGCAAGTGAGTTTGAGATGTTCATGATTAGAGAGCTTAGCTACTTCCTTGGTCTTTAAATCAAGCAAATGAAGAATGACACATTTGTGAGTCAAGGCAAGTATATCAAGGACATGCTCAAAAAGCTTGGAATGGATGATAGTAAAGCTATTAGTACACCAATGAGGACAAGTGGAAGCTTAGATAGTAATGCTAGTGGCAACATGGTGGATCAAAATATGTATCGGTCTATGATTGGAAACCTACTCTATGTGACCGCATCAAGGCTGGATGTGATGTTTAGTGTATGCATATGTGCTAGATTCCAAGCCTCACCAAGAGAAAGTCATTCTAAAGCAACAAAGAGAATATTGAGGTACTTGAAGCATACACAAAATGTTGGATTGAGGTATCCCAAAGGAGCAAGGTTTGAGTTGATTGGATATTCGAACTCTGATCATGCGGGATGCAAAGTTGAGAGAAAGAGCACATTAGGCACATGTCAACTATTGGAAAGATCACTTGTGTCTTGGTCATCAAAGAAGCAAAATAGTGTAGCACTTTCAACCGCTGAAGCAGAGTATATTTCGGCCGGTAGTTGTTGTGCTCAATTATTTTGGATGAAGGCTACTTTGAGTGACTTTGGAATCAAATCCAAGCAAGTGCCATTGCTATGTGATAATGAGAGTGCCGTAAAGCTCACCAACAACCCGGTTCAACATTCAAGAACAAATCATATTGATGTCCGCCATCATTTCATAAGAGATCACCAACAAAAAGGAGATATTTGCATTAAGAGTGTAGGCGCCGAAGATCAACTTACCGATATCTTCACCAAGCCACTTCATGAGAAGATGTTTTGTAAGCTAAGGAATGAATTGAACATACTTGACTTCTCCAATATATGTTGATGCACCACCCCATTATATGACATGCCTCTCCTTCGAGCAAAGCAAGGTAAAGTTGATTGACATGTCATCCATCCATTGCTAAGGACTTGTTTAGTGCATCTAGTCATTCCTATCATGTCCTAAGCTCACTCATGAAAATCAAATGAATTTGATGCTTGTATGGTACCACTATTGCTTGTATGTTTAAAGTGATCTAGTGATAGCATATGACATGTTTGTGGGCTTGTAAACCTAGTATTTGATCTAGAAAATAAGCTACAAGTGTTGAACTCAACATGGTACAAGATAACCCTTACTTGGGGGTGTGAAGAAGCTTGTCCTTGGATCAAACCGAGTTAAAAATCTTTTGCAAGTAATCTAGATTGAACCAAATTGGATAAATGATCCTCATTTTACATGGTTTCACCCCAACCTACCAATAATTTGAGCTCACCTTTTGTGCTAATTGTTGACAAAAGGGGAAAGAAATTCACAAAGATAGTAAGATAGGAGGAGCAAACAAATGAAATGACATTGTAAGGGGATCAATAAAAATGCACACAAGTAGGGGGAGCAAGCTCATAAACTTGTATGTTGCATTTTGATGTGCATTTCATATATTTGCTTGCATAGCACAAGTCTTAAATTTCAATATCCATGCTTGTGTGGTGTATGATAGTTATAGGTTTGAATGATGAAATGAAAAACTAGCATGCATAGTGAAAGGTCCTAATATGGCTAGAGGGGGTGAATAGCCTATTTAAAAAATCTATAAATCAACTAGAGCAATTTGATTAGTATGACAAATAGCGAAATGCAAACTTACTCTAGCTCTATAAGGGTTGCAAGCCACCTATCCAACAATTCTAGTTGCAAAGATTACTAGGCACACAACTTGCAATGTTAATACTCACTAAGAGCTCTAAATCTTGCTACTCTAAAGAGCTCCACTAGATGAACTTAAAATAACAAAGCAAGCTCTCAATTCTAATTACACTAAAGAGCTTGCCACAACTAGTTTGCAAAAATATAAATGAGTGAGTAGGGTAATTATACCGCCGTGTAGAGGAGTAAACCAATCACAAGATGAATACTAAATCAATCAATAGGAGAATACCAAAGGGTAAGAGACAACCAATTTTTCTCCCGAGGTTCACGTGCTTGCCGGCACGCTAGTCCCCATTGTGTCGACCAACACTTCGTGGTTTGGCGGCTAAGAGGTGTTGCACGAACCTCGTCCACACAATTGGACACCGCAAGAACCTACCCACAAGTGAGGTAACTCAATGACACGAGCAATCCACTAGAGTTACCTTTTGGCTCTTCACCGGGGAAGGCACAAGACGCATCACAATCACCACGATCGGAGCCGGAGACAATCACCAACCTCTGCTTAATGATCCTTGCTGCTTCAAGCCATCTAGGTGGCGACAACCACCAAGAGTAATAAGTGAATTCCATAGTGAAACACGTATGCCAAGCACCACTAGATGCAATCACTCAAGCAATGCACTTGGATTCTCTCCCAATCTCACAATGATGATGAAACAATGATAGAGATAAGTGGGAGGGCTTTGGCTAAGCTCACAAGGTTGCTATGTCAATGCAAATGGCCAAGAGAGTGAGCTTGAGCCAGCCATGGGGCTTAAATAGAAGCCTCCACGAAATAGAGCCATTGTACCCCTTCACTGAGCACAACACGGGATAACTGGACGCTCCGGTCAGATCGACCGGACGTAGGACCCCAGCGTCCGGTCGCCCGATGCTTGCCACGTGTCATCGACTTCAAACATCGATCGCCCGATCTCAACAGTCAAGTGATGACCAGACGTGTCAGTTAGAAAGTGATTGGACGTAGGACCCCAGCATCCGGTCATTTCCAGTAAAGTTGCAAACATGAAATTTCACGACCGGATACGTCCGGTCAAGCTCGACCGGACTCACCCGGCGTCAGGTCACTCAACATTTCCTCTATGCGCCTCACGTCAGTGTACGTCAACACTGACCGGACGCACCCTACCAGCGTTCAGTCACTCTTCACGCCAGCGTCCGGTCATAAGACTGAGATGCGTGCTAACTACTGCTACTGACCGGACGCAAAACCCCAGCATCTGGTCACTACGCCACCAGCGTCCGGTCACTGTGTGAACCCCTATCTTTTCTGTATAGGGCGCCGATGGCACCATCGGACTGTCTGCACTCTATGGGCGAACACTCCACCGGTGAAGTTTCTAACCCTTGCTCAAATGTGCCAACCACCAAGTGTATCACCTTGTGCACATGTGTTAGCATATTTTCACAAATACTTTCAAGGGTGTTAGCACTCCACTAGATCCTAAATGCATATGCAATGAGTTAGAGCATCTAGTGGCACTTTCATAACCGCATTTCAATACGAGTTTCACCCCTCTTAATAGTACGGCTATCGATTCTAAATATGATTACACTCACTAAGTGTCTCGATCACTTAAAACAAAATGGCTCCTACTATTTATACCTTTGCCATGAGCCTTTTGTTTTTCTCTTTCTTCTTTTCTAGGTTCAAGCATTTGATCATCACCATGCCATCACCATCGTCATGATCTTCTCCATTGGTTTAACACTTGGAGTAGTGCTACCTATCTCATAATCACTTCGATAAACGAGGTTAGCACTTAGGATTTTATCAATTAACCAAAACCAAACTAGAGCTTTCAATCTCCCATTTTTTGGTAATTGATAACAACCCTTACACAAAGATATGAATTGAATTTTAATTGAATCCATGTTGCTTGCCTAAGTATATTTACCATTGTATAAAAGAATATGGGCAAGTTTCATGAATCTCATATGGTAGCGATTGCTCTCCCTACATATGTGCTAAGAGTTTGGAAAGAAGCTTGCACATATGCTTAGATAAAAAATATAGGAGATAATATCTACCAAATGATGCTAAGGTATAAGAGATGGACCTTTAAAGTGTGATACCAATTAGAGTGCACCAATATACCATCCTTAGCATCATTAGTAACTAGACATACACAAAAACTAGAATACCCCATGAGATCAACATTATAAGCAAGGGTCTAGTTTCCATAGAATAACCATAAGTCTAGTTACTTTAGCCTATGCATGCTAGTTTTTCATTTCACCATTCAAGCATATAACTAGCATACACCACATAAGCATGGATATTGAAATTTAAAACTTATGTCATGCAAGCAAATATATGAAATGCACATTCAAATGCAACATACGAGTTTATGAGTTTGCTCCCCCTACTTTTGTGCATTTTTTTTATCGATCCCTTTACAATATCATTTCATTTGTTTGCTCCTCCTATCTTAATATCTTCGTAAAGTTCTCTCCCCCTTTGTCAACAATTAGCACAAAAGGCGAGCTCAAATTATAGATAGGTTGGGGGTGAAACCATGTGAAATGAGGATCATTTTCTTAATTTGGTTCAATCTAGATTACTTGTAAAGGATATTTAACTCGGTTTGATCCAAGGACAAGCTTCTTCACACGTCTAAATAAGGGTTATCTTGTACCATGTTGAGTTAAACACTTATAGCTTATTTTCTAGACCAAACACAAGGTTTACAAGCCCACAAACATGTTATATGCTACCACTAGATCATTTCAAACATACAAGCAATAGTGGTACCATATAAGCATCAAATTCATTTGATTTCCATGAATGAGCCTAGGACAAGATAGGAATGACTAGATGCACTAAACAAGTCCTTAGCAATAGATAGATGACATGCCAATTAATTTTACCTTTCTTTGCTCGAAGGAGAGGCATGTCATATAATGGGGGGGGGGGGGTGCATCAACACATATTTGAGAATTCAAGTATGTTCAATTCATTTCTTAGCTTGCAAAACCTCTTTTCATCAAGTGGCTTGGTGAAGATATCGGCAAGTTGATCTTCGGTGCCCACACTCTCAATGCAAATATTCCCTTTTTGTTGGTGATCTCTTATGAAATGATGGCGGACATCTATATGCTTTGTTCTTGAATGTTGAATCGGGTTGTTTGTGAGCTTTACAGCACTCTCATTGTCATATAGCAATGACACTTGCTTGAATTTGATTCCAAAATCACTCAAAGTGGCCTTCATCCAAAGTAATTGAGCACAACAACTACCAGCTGAAATGTACTTCGCTTCGGCAGTTGAAAGTGCTACACTATTTTGCTTCTTTGGTGATCAAGACACAAGTGATCTTCCCAATAGTTGATATGTGCCCGATGTGCTCTTTCTCTCAACTTTGCATCCCGCATAATCGGAGTCCGAATATCCAATCGACTCAAATCTTGCTCCTTTGGGATACCAGAATCCAACATTTTGTGTATGATTCAAGTACCTCAATATTCTCTTTGTTGCTTTCGAATGACTTTCTCTTGATGAGGCTTGGAATCTAGCACACATGCATACACTAAACATCATATTCGGCCTTGATACAGTCACATAGAGTAGGCTTCCAATCATAGACCGATACATCTTTTGATCCACCATGTTGCCACTAGCATTACTATTTAAGCTTCCACTTGTCCCCATCGGTGTACTAATCTCTTTAGCATCATTCATTTTAAACTTTTTGAGCATGTCCTTGATATACTTGCCTTGACTTACAAATGTGTCATTCTTCATTTGCATGATTTGAAGACCAAGAAAGTAGCTAAGCTCTCTAATCATGGACATCTCAAACTCACTTGCCATCATCTTGCCAAACTTCTTACAAAAATCTTGATTTGTTGACCAAAAAACGATATCATCAACATAGATTTGCATGACAAATAAGTCATTTCCATGCTTCTTGGTGAAGAGGGTGGTGTCAATCTTTCCCATCTTAAATCCCTTAGATAGTAGGAAATCTCTCAATCTCTTATACCATGCTCTAGGTGCTTATTTTAATCCATACAAAGCCTTTCTCAACTTGTAAACATGGTCGGGTTTCTTCTCATCTTCAAAATCAGGAGGTTGCTCAACATACACAAGCTTATTGATGTACCCATTGAAAAATGCACTCTTCACATCCATTTGGTACAACTTGATGTTGTGGGCACAAGCATAGGCTAACAAGATCCTAATTGCTTCCAATCTTGCAACCGGGGCATATGTTTCTTTAAAGTCAAGACCTTCAACTTGAGTGTAACCTTGAGCCACTAATCTTGCTTTGTTTCTTATTACTATCCCATCTTGATCTTGCTTGTTCTGAAAGACCCAGTTGGTTCTAATCACATTATGATCCTTAGGCCTCTCAACTAACTCCCATACTTGGTTTCTTGTAAAGTTGTTTAGCTCTTCATGCATAGCATTGACCCAATCAACATCCTTCAAAGCTTTATCTATCTTCTTAGGTTCACTGGATGACACAAATAAGAAATGCTCACAAAATAAAGCCAATCTTGATCTAATTTGTACACCTCTTGAAATATCACCAATAATAGTGTCCAAAGGATAATCTCTTACAATATTGATTGGTTGAAGCACTTGCACTTGATTTCTTGTATTTGATTGATCACTTGGTTGAGATGATAAACTAGCCACTTGTTGTTGATCTTGCATTTTGTCATCACTAGTACTTGCTTAAACTTGATCATGAGAACCACTAGCTTGCACATTTGTGTTAGAGAGCATTTGATTTTTGTCATCTTCAATATCAATCACCTCTCTAGGCCTTATATCACCAATGTCCATATTCTTCATTGCATTAACCAATTGAGTGTCTCTTACATCATCTAGATTCTCATCTTCCTCTTGGGAACCATTTGTTTCAACAAACTCCACATCATGAACCTCCTCTAGAGTACCACTAGCCAAATTCCAAACTCTATAAGCATTGCTAGTAGTGGAGTAACCAAGCAAGAAACCTTCATCATATTTCTTTTCAAACTTGCTCAATCTAGTGCATTTCTTCAATATGTAGCATTTACAACCAAAAACCCAAAAATATGCTATGTTGGGCTTTCTTCTATTCAAAAGCTCATAAGGTGTCTTCTCTATCATAGGGTGACAATAGAGTCGGTTGCTATAATAGCAAGCCATGTTGATTGCTTTGGCCCAAAATGAATGACTCACATTATACTCACTCAATATTGATCTTACCATGTCAATCAAAGTTCTATTCTTCTTTTCAACTAAGCCATTTGATTGAGGAGTGTATTTGGCTGATAATTGATGTCTCATTCCAAATTCATCACACAACTCATCAATTCTAGTGTTCTTGAATTCACTACCATTGTCACTTCTAACTTTCTTGATGGTTGTTTCAAACTCATTGTGAATGCCCTTGACAAATGATTTGAATGTTACAAACATATCATTCTTGTCAACAAGAAAGAATACCCATGTGTATCTAGTGAAATCATCCATAATCATAAATCCATATTTGTTTCCACCAATGCTTGTGTATATGGTTGGTCCAAATAAGTCCATGTGCATCAACTCAAATGCCTTAGATGTGCTCATCATGCTCTTTTTAGGATGTGTGTTATCAACTTGTTTTCTGGCTTGACATGCACTACATAGCTTATCCTTCTTAAATGTAACATCTTTCAAGCCTCTAACTAAGTCATGCTTAATCAACTTGTTCAATTGTTTCATTCCAACATGACCAAGCCTTCTAAGCCATAACCAACCCATGCTAGACTTAGTGATCAAACATGTTGTCAATTAAGCTTCTCTAGCACTGAAATCAACCAAGTATAGATTCTCATATTTAAATCCTTTGAATATCAAGTTAGAGCCATCTACACTTATAATCTCTACATCATCCACACCAAATATGCACTTGAAACCAAGATCACATAATTGAGCTACCGATAAAAGGTTGAAGTTCAAGCTCTCTACTAGTAGCACATTGGAAATGCTCATATCATTAGATATTGCAATCTTACCAAGCCATTTGACCTTACATTTGCCATTGTCACCAAATGTGACACTATCAATCCCATTGCTCTTGTTTTCATTAATTGAATTGAACATTCTTAGATCACCGGTCATGTATTATGTGCACCCACTATCAAGCACCCAATGCCTTTCTCCGACTTTATAATTGACCTACAAAAGAAGACTAATTCTTTTTAGGTACCCAAACTTGCTTGGGTCCTTGAAGGTTAGTTACCAAGGTCTTTGGTACCCAAATGGCCTTCTTCTTTAGGCCCATAATTGGTGTACTAATGAACTTAGCCTTTACACCATTAGCACCCTTAACAAGCATATAACAAGAATCAAATTTAATTGAGGATACATTAGGTAGCTTGTTCTTGTTAGACTTGCAATATTGCTCTATATGCCCAATTTGCTTGCATCTATTGCAAAACTAGCCATTGCCCTTCACAAAGCTAACTTTAGGAGTGACAAAGACCACTTTGCCTTTCTTAGGGGTATAGTCTAACCCCTTTTTGTTGAGAGAAAACCTTTGGCTACCCAAGCACTTTAGCAAGCGAGCATCTCCACCATAGGCATTGCCTAAGGCACGAGTAAGCTCATTCACCTCCTTCTTGAGGGTATCATTTTCCACCATTAGTGAGGCATCACAAGTGAGACCATCACTCAAAGATAAAGTAGAAGTAGTAGTACTACAAGAAGTGTTAGTGGGAGCAACTACAATAGGCTTATAAAAAGATTCATCAATAAGATCACATGTTAGTCCCACATCACATGATACAATCACTTGCTCCTTCTTGGCTTCCTCTTTGACTTGCTCGATGAGAGAGGAGTGAGCTTTCTCAAGCTTAGAGTGAGCTTTGTCAAGCTTCTCATGGGCTTCCATTAGCCTCTCATGAGTGGCATTGAGCTCATTAAGGGATTGCTCAAGGAATTTAACTTTCTTGTTCAATTCCTTACACTCCTTTCTCTTCATCTCAAAGCAAGTATGCACTTGCATACATATGTCCATGAGCTCCTCCTTGGAGTACTCCTCATCATCATCATCACTCCTACAAGCATCACTTTCATATTCATCATCATCACTCACATCAGATTTTACCTTGGTAGGTTTTGCCATGAGGCATGTCGAAGGAGTATCGAAGATGGAGGGCTTGTTGTTGATGGCGATGCTTGCTAGTGCTTTCTTTATAGATTTTTGACATCATCACTAGAGTCATCACTATCTAAAGAGTCATCACTATCCCAAGTGACCACATAGCCTCCACCCTTCTTCTTCTTTTGGAATGGCATTCTCTTCTCCTTCTTCTCATTCTTTTCTTTCTTATCCTTCTTGTTCTTCTTCTTCTCATCCTCATCATTGTCACTATTGTAGGGACAATTTACTACAACATGATCGGAACTCTTGCAATTGTAGTATCTTCTCACATATTCTTTACTTTTGGTGTGATCTCTTCTCTTTCTTAAACCATAGCCCTTCTTCTTCATGAATTTTCCCATCTTACGTACAAAGAGGGCCATAGCTTCATCATCAATATCACTAAGATCATCATCATCACTTGATTCTTTCTTGGACTTGCCCTTGTTCTTAGATGATGATGAGCTAGCCTTGAATGCTATACTCTTCTTCTTCTTGTCTTCTTCCTCCTTGTCATCCTTGTCATCCCTCTCCCTTTCCACATGGTATGTCTCTTGGGTCATGACATCGCCTAGTACTTGGTTAGGGGTAATCTCCTTCAATCCTCCTCTTATGATAAGCAATCTCAATATCTCAAATCTTGGAGATAAGCACATCAAGAACCGATGAGACATCATCATCCTTGATCTTCTCTTCCAAGGCCTTCAAGTCATTTACAATCACTTGCAACTGATGGAACATTTCTAGAATACTCTCATCTTCCTTCATCTTGAAGCTTGTCAACTTATCCTTAAGAATGTACAACTTAGCACTCTTTACCGTTGGTGTGCCCTCATATGTTTCCTCCAATCTCCTCCACACCTCATTTGCTCTTTCACAAAACTTGATTTGCTCAAACACCTTGGAATCAATGGCATTGTATATGGTGTTGAGAGCCATTATATTGTATTGCTTATTGGTCTTGTCTTGGTTGGTGGGGTCATTGGGATCAATGATAGCATAGTCATTCTTGGTCACCTCCCATACTTGATTATTGATTGAACCAAGATATATCCTCATCTTTCTCTTCCAATAATCATAGCATGTGCCATCAAAGAACGATGGTTTGCCCTCCACATGGTTGAACACAACTTGAGCCATAATTTGACACCGAGGTTATTAAGCCTTCAATCAAACGGTGACCATGGCTTCGATACCACTTGAAAGGTCCTAATATGGCTAAAGAGGGTGAATAGCCTATTTAAAAATCTACAAATCTACTAAAGCAATTTGATTAGTATGACAAATAGCAAAATACAAACTTGCTCTAGCTCTACAAAGGTTGCAAGCCACCTATCTAACAATTTTAGTTGCAATGATTACTAGGCACACAACCTGCAATGTTAATACTCACTAAAAGCTCTCAATCTTGCTACTCTAAAGAGCTTCACTAGATGAACTTAAAATAACAAAGCAAGCTCTCAATTCTAATTACACTAAAGAGCTTGCCACAACTAGTTTGTAAGAATATAAATGAGTGAGTAGAATGATTATACCACCATATAGAGGAGTAAACCAATCACAAGATGAATACTAAATCAATCACCGGGAGAATACTAAAGGGCAAGAGACAACTAATTTTTCTCCCGAGGTTCACGTGCTTGCCGGCACGCTAGTCCCCGTTGTGTCAACCAACACTTAATGGTTCGGCAGCTAAGAGGTGTTGCACAAACCTCGTCCACACAATTAGACACCGCAAGAACCTACCCACAAGTGAGGTAACTCAATGACACGAGCAATCCACTAGAGTTACCTTTCGGCTCTCCACCGAAGAAGGCACAAGACCCCTCACAATCACCACGATCGGAGCCGGAGACAATCACCAACCTCCACTCAATGATCCTCACTGCTCCAAGCCGTCTAGGTGATGGCAACCACTAAGAGCAACAAGCAAATCCTGCAACGAAACACAACACCAAGTGCCTCTAGATGCAATCACTCAAGCAATGCACTTGGATTCTCTCCTAATCTCACAAAGATGATGAATCAATGATGGAGATGAGTGGGAGGGCTTTAGCTAAGCTCACAAGGGTGTTATGTCAATACAAATGGCCAAGAGAGTGAGCTTGAGCCGGCCATAGGGCTTAAATAGAAGCCCCCACAAAATAGAGCCGTTGTACCCCTTCACTGAGCACAACACGGGGTGATCGGATGCTCCAGTCATATCGACCAGACGCTGGACCTCAGCGTCCGGTCATGCGATGCGTGCCACATGTCCCCTCTCTTCAAATGTTGATCGCCCGATCTCAATGGTCAAGTGATGACTAGACGCAATGGCTCAAAGTGACTGGACACTAAACCCTAGCGTCCGGTCATTTTCAGTAAGCATCTAGAGACGACTTTTCACGACCAGACGCGTCCGGTCATGCTCGACCGAACACACCCAACATCCGGTCACTCGGTGACTCCTCTGTCCACTGCCACGTCAGTAGGACCAGATGCACCCTGTTAGTGTCCGGTCATTGAGTGACCCAGCGTCCGGTCAGAGACCGATGCTGCGCACCCTATGCTACCACTAACCGGACGCGCCAATCCAATCGAGACCAGCGTTCGGTCACTTACAGTGACCTCCGTCTTTTCTGTCTAGGGCACCGGTGGCACCGTCGGACTGTCCGCACTCTACGGGTGAACACTCCACTAGTGAAGTTCCTAACCCTTGCTCAAATGTGCCAACCACCAAGTATATCACCTTTGTGTACATGTGTTAGCATATTTTCACAAACATTTTCAAGGGTGTTAGTACTCCACTAGGTCCTAAATGCATATGCAATGAGTTAGAGCATCTAGTGGCACTTTGATAACCGCATTTCGATATGAGTTTCACCCCTCTTAATAGTACGACTATCGATCCTAAATGTGATCACACTCACTAAGTGTCTCGATCACTAAAACAAAATGACTCCTACTATTTATACCTTAGCCTTGAGCCTTTTGTTTTTCTCTTTCTTCTTTTCCAAGTTCAAGCATTTGATCATCACCATGCCATCACCATCATCATGATCTTTACCATTGCTTCATCACTTGGATAAACTAGGTTAGCACTTAGGGTTTCATCAATTAACCAAAACCAAACTAGAGCTTTTAGGGGTGCGCCTGCACCCCTGGTGTGGCCGCACCAAGGCTGGCCCCTCTATAATATCCTAGATTTTTGTGCAACAAAAATGCAAACTTTTTAAGTTTTTTTCTACAATGTGTGAAGCATGTAGTCGCTAGGTCAAACCTAAGTCAAACAAATAAAAGTTTATAAATAATTTGGAGCATTCATATAGATTTAATTGTAGGAGAGTGCATGTGTTCTTGAGTTGGTTTTGGGTTTGAGTTGTGTAGAAGTTTGGAGTGTACAAAGCCATAGCAATTTCCTCTAAAATTCCCTTTTGAATCCCTCACAAATTTCCTTGTGTCACAAAAGGAAAATCCTTTTTCCTTTTTTCCCATATTCCTCTCAATCCCTTTAGAATATTTCCTTAAAACTCCTTTAATCCGAAATGGGAAACCCTCTACCTCTCTTGGGCCAAAACCCCCTCCCTTCCTTGCGCCCCTGCGAGCCCACGCGCATGTAGCAACACGCTGCCTCTGGCCCCCGTAGGCCTAGCTATAGGCCTAGCTAGCCCGACACACCCCTGCCTCCCCAAGCCCTAGCATGCCCCCTTTGCTCCTAGGTGCTGCCGCCACTAGAGTGGCAAAGCCACACCCCCTGCGCTCCCGACTCCACCCACACCCCGATGGAGATTTAATTTTTTAGCATTATAAGGATCGGCACCTCCTGAGATCTCACTGCAACAGCTGGCAATACAACTTTAGCACACAACAGAGAGAAGAGATATAGAATTGCCACTTTTGCACTCGTGGCACAACATCGCGTCAGTCTAGGTGGGATCCGAGGCAGTATGGGGGTGGCAAATGACCACAGCTGCCCTGCCCTCTGCTGCTAACCCAGCCAGGCTATACTCAGTCGCCTCGCCTGGCCCATTCACTCATTCTTCATCTCCCCGCTCTCGCTGTAGCTCTCCGCCACCACCACCATCCGACGATGCCGCCGCCTTCCTCTCCCTCCTTCCTCTCCTAGCTTTCTCGATGGAGCATTACTCGGAGTCATCTGGAGGTGGACAAGCGAGGAGCAGGCTTCACGGTGGCCCAAGCACCCGCATTGCCTCAGTCGGTCTCGATCCCATTGGTGAGCTTAGCGGTTTCCCATTGATCCCTTGCCCGGATTGCCATCTCGATCGAGTAGTGGAAGTGTGGACCAAGAAGGATAGTGAGAATCATGGCCATCTGTACTTCAAGTGTGCAAGGAATGGGGTGAGTTATCTCCTGGATTTTCCTAAATTAGCACAGTTAGGGTTGTAATTTGTGCCCTTTTTTAGTTCCCCAAATTGTGTGGGTACTATCGATTCGAAAAGTAGTACTTCCAGCAGTTGAAGGATCTCGGCATCATCATTGTTCGGCCATCGAACTGGGCAGAGGTGGTGGAAGAAGAAGCTTCAGTGGGGAGTCCAGATGTTGACAAGTAGAGGAAGGAATTGGAGCACAAGCTAGAGAAACTGATGTTGAAGATGAACATGTTCATTGCTTGTGTTGTATGTGTTGTCTTTGGGTGTGTAGTGATGTATGCTGTAATAAAGTAATGGGGGAATGAAACTGAAAAATGTTATCTCCAAAATTTTATTATCTGGATGGATGAATGAAACTGATGGATGACTGAAACTAAAATGATGAATTGACACATAATTCATAGAGGTATGATAAAAATAGATCACATGAACATCATTTCATAGAGCAGTGGCACATAATTTAATACAAAGCATAACAGGTTCAGGTAGTTGGTGTCTACACATCCATTGACATTTGGCCACTTACATCACAGTAGCTTGAGGCCACACATTACATAATCATTTGGCCAGTTCCAACACAAAAGCTTACGGACACATATCACATTGTCTTGTGGCCACATAAAGCATATAATGTTCAGGCCATGCATCACTACACAAAAGATCACACAAAAGGTTCTCTACAAGTTTCACTTTTTCTTCCCCTTCTTTGCTGGAGTCTTCTTTCCTAGACTCTTCCTGACCTTGGATGCCAGCTGCTTCCTCTTTGGTGTCATCTTCTTTGGAGCACCATCAGCAGGCATGTCTTGAATCTGGTTTACAACTTGCAAATCAAGGCAGGTGTTCCTGTGTTCAAACATCCAGGAGTTCATGGTTGCATTCTTCGGCAAGCATAGAATTGTAAAGGTTGTATCATACCTTGGAGGTGTTCTTGGGCTTAATGGTGGAATTCTCTCTGGTGGTGGTACATCCAGGAGATGCCTCTCTGCTTATTCTGTTGCTTCTGCTGCAGCAGCAACCTTATCTATTGCTTCTGTAGCCTCTCTTGCTGCCTTTGCAGCTGCCTCTCTAGCCATTGCTGCTCTTGTCCTTAGTGTTCATTGGTCTACTGGTGGTTGGTCCTTCTTGGCCTTCTTTCTTCCTGGTCTAGGTGTTGTCTTCTTGGTCCTCTTCCTGTAAATAAACACCATAGTTAGGTTAGTTGTTGCTTATATATTGAAATAAGATAATAGTTCAATATTTACCTTTTCTTTGTCCCTATCAGTGCACACCTCTAGCTACCAGTTCTGTGGCCATACTCACCATAGCCAATACATTTTACCTGCCTAGTTCTTTTTCTAGTTCTTTCAGTTGGAGATAGGTACCTGCTCTTCTTCAATCTGCCTGGTAGTTTTTTCTTCTTGGACAGTGGTGGCAACAACTTGAAACCCATGTCAACCTCAGGCCATTGGTTCCTATTGTGATGTTTAGGATAATACCATGGTAGGCAGCCTAAAACTTCTTAATAGAGTAGTATTTGTCCACATATAGGTCCATTTGGGGCTGCCTCATAGTGGTGATGACAGCCAGTGCATGTGGGCATGGCTTCTCAGTTACCTACCATTCTCTATAGGTGCAAATATGCTTTGTAAGATACACAACATGCCTCCTCACTTCTTCATCTTTGTATATCTCTGTGACTTCTGCTTCTTCTAGATGCCCCTTGGTCACTTTGAGGTAGCCTAGACCCTTGGAAAGAAATACTTGAATTTGTGAGGAGTATAGGCCCTAGCTGCAGGCCACATGTTTTTGGCATAGATATTTCCACTGTAATATTTCTTCATATTCTCCATCAAATGTCTGAAGCACTCTCTCTTCTCACAATGAGGCCACACTTGAACCACTGCTGCCTCAAGACCCTTGCAAGCATCAGTGCATACTGCTAACTTGTCCATAGGTCCAATTGCTTTGCTAAGCTGCTCCATGAACCAGATCCAGTTTTCCTTGGTTTTTGTGTCAAACAATCCAAATGCTAAAGGATACATCCAGTTATGGCCATCTAATGCTTGGGCTGAGGGCAAGTGGCCATTCCACAGCCCATTAAGGTTTGTGGAGTCTATACTAATGTATGGTCTACATCCATTTCTAAAACCATCTATGGCTGCCTTAAAACAACAAAAAAATCTATTGAAATGAATCTTCCCATCAACTTCTTCAGTAGCTATCTCAACTATGGTATCAGGTGATCTCATCTCTACCTCTGCCTTAAATCTATACAACTAATCAAAGGAGTCATCCCACTTACCAAAAAGTTTGTTGGCTGCTCTCTGTCTGCCATACACTACAATTTGGTAGGGGATCTCAATCTTGTATTTGGTCTATAGCTCCTCCTGCACTTCCTTTGGACCCATGCTTGGCTTCTTCTTGAGTAGTGGAATAGCCCTCTCTACCACCCAAGTTTGTGAGGCCATCCTACCAACCACTCTACTTCTAGAGGCACAATTATGCTGCTCTTCATTTATTTGCACCTACACATGCACAAAACAGCCAAACATAAGTAACCAAATAAACATAACATCCAGACAGTTTAAATAAAACAAAACAAATCTATAAAAAAATACCCTGACACTCTCATCATGTTGGGTTCTAGCTCTAATAATCTAAGGACATCCAAGAGAAGCACAGTTTCCCCTAAACCTTGATGTATCAGAGTGTGAAGTGTGAAGTTCAAACTCCTTAACAATTGCATACTGTCTCACAGCTAATCTGAAATCATCCATAGAAGGGTAAGAAACCCCTACAGACATATCTGGATTATCTCTGTCCCAATCAAACATCGGCTCCTCACCCATAAGATCATCAACTGGTACAGCTGCATGTGCCATATCACTCTGCATCTCAGCTATCATGGTAGGGATAGGCATAGCTTCCCTAGCTGCTTCCTCTGCTCTTTCATCTATTGCTTTGAAACCCATTGCCTCATACACTTTGTCCTCATCAGCAACTTCCTTGGCCTCTCCATCCTCATTAGGCTTTGCCAATATAGTCAACTCAGCCCAATCACCCTCTTCTGCTTCTTCCACTAGCACAGATGGAGGTGGAGAGCTACAGGTGTCACCATTGCCTTCAACATTATCAGGGACAACACTTCCTTCTACATTATCAGGAGCACCATTGCCTTGTGCATTACCAGGAGCACCACTGCCTTGTGTAGAAGTGACACTAGATGCACACCTAACACCAGAGCTAGCATTGTCAGTTTGAGCATGTTTGCTGACTACATCCACTACAAGCATAGCTACCCTGTCATTCCATCTATCCTTTATTAGCTGCTCAAAATGTTCATCCCTCCTAACTTTCCATTCAGATTCACTGTCACTATCAACCACCCAAACAACCAATGTCTGTGAAGGTCTCTATATTATCTTACTGGCTATTTCATCATGAAATTTAGACAGAGAAAACTGCACAGTCCTATCCAGCCATAATTCATGCTCATGCGGTGACATTTCTACTTGCCCTTACTCACCATCAGCAACATACTTAGAAACCTTAACAACTAATCTAAAAGCGTTGTCAGGATCAATCCTGACACAATAACGAACAAAAAACACAAATCAAACTGTTAGACGGTATCCTACTACACAGCATCTTCCCAATCCGTAATCAAAGCGAGGACGAAGTGCACTGAAGTTTAACTTACCAAATAGGGCAACCACTCCAATCCATTGCGTCTCCAATCTCCACCACAACAGAAGCCACTACATCAACGACCTACGAAGCAAGGAAGGCGGACAATTTCACAATCACTGGTAGGAACCCTAACCTAACCTACAGTCCCATCAAAATCGGTGCAATAAAACGAGCGAGATGGAGACAATGGCGGTCCACACGTACCTTCAATCCATCGAGAAAGCTAGAAGAGGAGGGAGGGAGAGGAAGGCGGCGGTGGCGTTGGATGGTGGCAGCGGCGGAGGAGGACTACGGCAAGAGCGGGGAGACGAAGAACGGACGAATGGGTCGGGCGAGGCGACTGAGTGCGGCCCGGCTGGGTTAGCAGCAGAGGGCAGGGGCAGCCGCGGTCATTTGCCACCCCCATGCTGCTTCGGATCCCATCTGGATTGACGCGCTGTCGTGCCACGAGTGCAAAAGTGGCAATTCTGTATCTCTTCTCTCCGTTGCGTGTCAAAGTCGTATTGCCAGCCGTTGCAGTGAGATCTCAAGAGGTGCAGGTCCTTAAAAAGTTAAATCTCCTGTGGCACTTACTCTTCTCTCCCTCCCTCTTGCTATTGGGGCATTTAATTTTTTACCATTATTACGAATGACAATATAACATGTGTCACTTACGTGTGAGTGACTGATATAGTATTTTATATACCTCTCCTCCGGTAAGTTTGGTAAAAAAGTTAATTATTCCCTCGCTATCTGTGGCTCAGATCTGCACCTCCCTGATCTCATCTCTCCGCGAGCTGGCAACCCTCAGATCCGCCAGCTCGGCGTGGCGCCATGGCCCCCGGCCCCCGCCGCGCTCCTCCCGCTCGCCCCTTTGCCACATCACCCGAGCCCACCACGGCGACCTCTGTGCCGCTGCGGGGCCTCGCGCCGCGGCTTCACCGTCCACACCACCGTCGCCATTGCCTCGGCCTCCTTCTCCGCCCCCACCGCGGGCGCGGAGGCGACGTCCCCATCTCCGCCACCCTCGCCGCAAACGCAAACGCCGTCCTCTAAACCGGGATCCCCGGTGCTGGGCGGCATCGCGAACACGAGGCCCTGGTCGTAGTACTACGGCAGCGGCTTCTCCATCCGCGTGCCTCCGGCCTTCGACGACATCCTCGAGCCCGAGGTAATTAGCAACTTGGACTGTTTCTTCTCTCCTATGTTCCATCTTCCTCCTGCGGTTAGGGTTGCTGGCCGTCGCGGGGGTGAGAGGGGGGGGGGGGGGGGGGGGGGGGGGGGGGGGGGGGGGGGGCGGTGCGAGCTCAGTGTTTGGTTTCAAATTGGTGAATGCTGACTCCTTCAGTCCTTCCGCGTCTCAGGACTACAACGCCGGGATGACATACTACGGCGACAAGGCCAAGCCCCGGGCGTACGCGGCCCGCTTCACGTCTCCAGATAGGTAGGTAGGTAAGGCCTCGCTCTACTCCATGAACTGCGGCCATTCCAGTTCTGTACATTTGTCTCAGTTTCACAAGGATGCTGTGGGAATGAATTTTGGTGGTGACGTGTTGCACATGCTAAATGCGGAGTGCTCTACTCCTTTGTTTGATGTAGGGATGAGCTCATAAGTGTGGTGATTAAGCCGTCAAATCAGCTCAAGATCACATTCCTAGAGGTTATAAGAGCTTTGCTATTTTAGTGTTTTTGCCAGACATCTGTAATTCCCCTAGAATTTATCTCAGGTTATTCTGTAAAGTTTGTTGTCATATTAACCCTTCTATATGTGTTCAAGGCCACATTGTTCTACATGTCGTTCTGACTAGCTGGGAGCTTGCTTGTCAGTTGTCCCCAATATATTGCCCATCTGGAATATCATTGGAATATCATGTGTTTTCTGTTCGTGCTACTGTGGTTCAGGGTCTTCATCAAATGGACACGGTTTTGCCTTTCTAGAGTTCAGTTCCGAGTTCTTGTATCATACAGATCCCTGATGACCAGAGATCATACCCAGGAATTGACATTTGTTATTTTTAATGTACAAAATGTCTCCTCTTCCCATTTCTCTTGCTTGTAGAAAAATATAGAGTCTGTCTATCCAACAACCGTGTGTTTTATGCAGTTTCAACACATGATTTTTTTTTTCACCATAGAATTAAGATCCAACAACCTCCACCCTCCTTCTACCTTCAGCCTCCAGCCTTCTTCTATCTCCAGACAATCACAAGATCACAGATCCACAGATCACAAGAAACAATTTTTTTCTATGGAAGGACAAATCACAGCAGAGGAGGAGGAGAGGCTACTGGAGGACGCGTGCGGCCAGACTCCTCCACCGCTACCCAGGAGCAAGCTGCAGTAGAGCAGCAGCCAGCCTCGAGCGGAGAGGCAAATCCTGACACCATGTCCGGCCTCGAGCAGAGCGGATCCTGGGCGGCGTGACCCGTGCCTGCGGCCTGCGCGACGGCAGCGCCCGTGCCCGCGCCAGCAGAACGGAGGGAAAAAGAGAGAAAAAATCCATGTGTTTTTTTTGCGCTAAAACACGTGTTTTTTATAGCATTTCTGAAAATATAACATGATTACGCTACTGCTTACAGAGGAAGCTGTATCACTGGCTAACTTCTGTTGCAAATTCGACATAGGTCTCTAACTAGTAACTAGATGTCCTGTTGGCTCTGCCCAGAACCATATATATATATATTCAGTAAAGGCAGCAAGCCAAGTTAGGTTACTATTTGATCAGACATTTGTTATATATATATATATATATCTGGAGAATAACATCTTTCACTCGTTCCTTGAAAGTTAGAATAAAATTTCTGTTTTGAAGGTTTTATGAGTCATTGATCTCTGTGCTTGTCATGCGGTGTTTCTGTCTTAGGTTCATTGTTGTAGATGATTCTTTTAATCTGTTCCTAAAAGATGATTAGTTGAACTTGTTATTTTGAACTCCGATTTAGATCAGATGCAAGTACTATTGTTTCTTGACATCTGAGCTAAACTCGATTGGATCAAAATTGTAAATGGAACACAGGGCAGGCAGCTTCAGGAATTTTTCATGCCAAACTTGCTCCTTTATAGAAGACACGTTCTTTCATGCAAAACTTGCTTCTTTATAGAAGACACATTCTTTTCTGTTTACTGTAGACATCTATCATAGGACAGACCTTAAAGTCACTTAGTCGGAATGTGGGATGTAATTTTCAGCTACTGGTTCATTGCCTTATGATGCACTTTTTGCATCAATAGATCAAGAGATTAACGCATTTCAGGTTCAGGCTCTCCTGTTTTCACAGGAAGGTGAGCACGATTTATTTTCAAACTATGCAATTTCTGCACGCACCCATTCTCTTGTGGCAACCTGACGTGATCTCGTTTTATTGGCATTCGTTGTCCTCCAGTTGAGATGGGAAACCGTTTTGCAGCATTGGTTCATCTTTGGTGGATTGTGCAAGCTCTTTGACACTGATATTAGTAAGAGAAAGCTTTGCTAATGTCTCTGACTCTCTTATGTTTCCTTTATGCAATGTTTTTTTAGGCGCTAGGCGTTTTCAAGGCGGTGACCCCTTGCCTAGCGCCTAGGCGCGCCTAGGCGTTTTTCCCTTTTTGTATTTCAGCATATATATAGCTGAATAAACTATATAAATAATTAAATAGCATCAACCAGATAGCAGATGTTAGTACATCACAGATGCAGATAATAGATGCTAGATACAGAGCAAGAACAGCAGGCATTCAGGCATATTATATAGCATCAACCAGATCTCCAAAGGTAGTAGGTAAACAGCAGCAGCACACAGGCACACCGCACACAGCAGAACAGCACAGGCGTACAGAGCAGGAAGATGGAAGGGAGCAGTCGAGCAGAGGAGAGAGGAGCAGGGGGTGGGCAGACCTCACCTTGGGCTTGTGGAAGGCAGCGACGAGGACCTCTGGACTCAGTGACTCCCTCCCCTGGTGGGCTCGAGGAGGAACTCTGGACTCGCCTCCACCCTTCCCTGCAACGAGCCTCGGCGGGACACCGGACTCGCCGGTGCTACGGGTGGCAGCCGGCAGGAGAGATGAAGACCGGCGGCGGACAGCAGTGAGGATCTCCTTCTCCTATTCTCCTCTCTCTCTCTATGTCTCTATCTCTCTCTAATCCTTTCTATAGGCACCGGCGCTCTGCTCTTTTCCTTCCCGCGCAGCCGTTTTCTTTCCCGCGCTGTCGCCTGCTCTCGCGCGTGCGCGCTCCCGCCCGCGAAAACAGAGTCCCGCGCCTGCGCGCTCCCGCCCAGCCGCCGCCTCGTCCGCCTACTCGCCGCCCAGGCGCCGCGGAGGCGTCGCGGAACGCCGCGGAGGCGCGCGGACCGCCTAGATGTACGCCTACCCCCGTAGGCGCCGCGGTAGGCCTCCGCCCAGCGCCTAGTCGCGCCTAGGCGACCGTGGAATCTCGCCTTGCCGAACATTGCCTTTATGTAGACATTAGTTTTTCATGCCTACAGCTCTGTGTCTATCATAATGCCTGTTTTATCACAATGTATGGGTGGCCTTTTTGACTAGTAAGTATAGGCGAAATTGCTTATTTAGGAAGACATTGATGCCTAACGAATGGCACTTAAATTGCCTAAGAAAATTTTGGGAGATGCAGATTGGGAGGATGGTGCTGACTAATGCAGGTGACATATTGTTGCTGACAGATCAATGCTGATCATTTATGTTCAGTCATTAAACTAGTCTGCCTTTTGTACAAAACTAGTTTTTTGACATCATCACCTTGCCTCCATTTGATCTGTATTTTTGCTCGTTACACAAACAGGTGCGATGCATAAAAAAATGAAAACAGAGTTGTGTATTTTTTTTTGCAAATAAACCGGGGGTGAGGGTGGGGCTATGGATTGCAAATGAACAGACACTAGGTTTTTCAGAATACATAAATTGCTTATTTAGGAGACATTGTTGCCTAACGAATGATACTTAAATTGCCTAAGAAAATGTAGCTTCTTGTGCTTTCTCAGATCCGTGCTTTCTCTGTTGATTGGTTGCTTCAGTTCTTATCTGTAGGTCATAGCAACTGCAGCCTCAGCTAGGCCACTATTGGGCAGCATAAGCAGCATTTTGGCACTGCATAGCTTAGCTCTGGTTTCTTCAGGTTTGAGCAGCGGCTTGCCATATTCTCCCTAGCTTCTTTGCAGCTGCTTGGTGTTCGTATTGATTTATTTATCCTTTGTCTGACCTACTAGCTTTTGAGTGCTTGGTAATTTTGTAGCAGCAACAGTTTTGCCACAAACATCAGCTTTCCAACAACAGTTTCAGGACTTAAGGTAATATTTCCCTCTGCAACTTTTTGTTTACCAGCAGCAGTTCAGTGGACCGAAATTGATGTGTTTATGTGATCATTCCTTCCTCTCAGCTAAGATTTAATAATTTTTATTCACTAGCTAGCTGCTGTAACTTAGCCTGCAGTTTTTTTATGTTCAGTCAGTGTTCTGAATTTCATGATACAGTGCTGTACCTTTAAGCAATCATGACTTGTATGTATTATGCATCTATAATAGCAATGATACAATACAACAACAACAACAACAACAAAGCCTTTAAGTCCCAAACAAGTTGGGTAGGCTAGAGTTGAAACCCAGCAGAAGCAATCAAGGTTCAGGCACGTGAATAGCTGTCTTCCAAGCACTCCTATCTAAGGCTAAGTCTTTGGGTATATTCCATCCTTTCAAGTCTCCTTTTATTGCCTCTACCCAAGTCAATTTCGGTCTTCCTCTGCCTCTCTTCACGTTACTATCCTGGCTTAGGATTCCACTACGCACCGGTGCCTCTGGAGGTCTCCGTTGGACATGTCCAAACCATCTCAACCGGTGTTGGACAAGCTTTTCTTCAATTGGTGCTACCCCTAATCTATCACGTATATCATCGTTCCGAACTCGATCCCTTCTTGTATGACCGCAAATCCAACGCAACATACGCATTTCCGCGACACTTAGCTGTTGAACATGTCGTCTTTTCGTAGACCAACATTCTGCACCATACAACATAGCAGGTCTAATCGTCGTCCTATAAAACTTGCCTTTTAGCTTCTGTGGTACCCTTTTGTCACATAGGACACCAGATGCTTGACGTCACTTCATCCACCATGCTTTGATTCTATGGCTAACATCTTCATCAATATCCCCGTCTCTCTGTAGCATTGATCCTAAATATCGAAAGGTATCCTTCCTAGGCACTACTTGACCTTCCAAACTAATATCTTCCTCCTCCCGAATAGTAGTGCCGAAGTCACATCTCATATACTCAGTTTTAGTTCTACTGAGTCTAAAACCTTTGGACTCCAAAGTCTCTCACATAACTCTAGTTTCTGATTCACTCATGTTCGGCTTTCATCAACTAGCACTACATCGTCCGCGAAAAACATACACCAAGGGATCTCCCCTTGAATGTCCCTTGTGACCTTATCCATCCCTAAGGCAAACAAATAAGGGCTCAAAGCTGACCCTTGATGTAGTCCTATCATAATCGGAAAGTCATCCGTGTCTCCATCACTTGTTCGAACTATAGTCACAACATTGTTGTAAATGTCCTTAATGAGCCCGACGTACTTCGTTGGGACTTTATGTTTGTCCAAAGCCCACCACATAACATTTCTTGGTATTTTATCATAAGCCTTCTCCAAGTCAATAAAAACCATGTGTAGGTCCTTCTTCTTCTCTCCATACCGCTCCATAACTTGTCTTATTAAGAAAATAGCTTCCATGGTTGACCTTCCGGGCATGAAACCAAATTGATTCATAGAGACCCGCGTTATTGTTCTCAAGCGATGTTTGATAACTCTCTCCCATAGCTTCATAGTATGACTCATCAACTTAATTCCCCGGTAATTAGTACAACTTTGAATATCCCCTTTATTCTTGTAGATCGGTATCAATATACTTCTCCACTCATCAGGCATCTTGTTCGATTGAAAAATATGGTTGAACAGCTTGGTTAGCCATATTATAGCTATGTCCCCGAGGCATCTCCACACCTCGATTGGGATACCATCCGGTCCCATCGCCTTACCTCCTTTCATCCTTTTCAACGCCTCTCTGACCTCAGATTCTTGATTCTCCGCACAAAGCGCCTATTGGTGTCATCAAAAGAGTCATCCAACTGAAAGGTTGTGTCCGTATTCTCACCATTGAACAATTTGTCAAAATACTCTTGCCATCGATGTCGGATCTCATCCTCCTTTACTAAGAGATGCCCCCTTTCATCCTTAATGCACTTAATTTGGTTGAAGTCCCTTGTCTTTCTCTCACGAACCCTAGCCATCCTATAAATGTCCTTCTCTCCTTCCTTCGTACTCAAACGTTGGTAAAGATCCTCGTACGCTCTACCCTTTGCCACACTTACAGCTCAGCTCGCTTTGCAGTCTTTTTTGCCACCTTGTACTTCTCTATGTTGTCCACACTCCTGTCATGGTACAAGCGTCTATAGCACTCTTTCTTCTCCTTAATAGCCTTTTGGACTTCCTCGTTCCACCACCAAGTATCTTTAGCCTCGCCTCCACTTCCTTTGGTTACTCCACACACCTCTGAGGCCACCTTCCGAATGTTGGTTGCCATCTTCTCCCACATGTTGTTTATGTCCTCTTCTTCCTTCTAAGAGCCCTCTTTGATAACCCTTTCCCTGAATAGCAATGATACAATGGAAATTTGAAATAGCAAGAGTTGGTCAGTGACTACTATATAAATAAGAGCACTTGTATCATCAGTTGAACTTGCTCTTATTACTTTTTTAGTTCGATGAATTTCTTTTTAGTGCAATGAATTTTCAAAGTTTATTGAGTTTTGAGTGTTTAACAATAAAAGGGCACACTAGCATAGGTATGAGTATGACCGAAACCTTCTTTGTAAAGAAAGAGTCAATTAATAAGGCCTATATTATCAGATGCATTGATGCTGACACTGATTTGCTCACCATGAAGGAACTTTATATGGTCTGCGCATGACCATTTCTAAATGATGTTCCACAAATATTTGTTCGCAGGCAAAAGATATAACTGATTTGGGAACTCTAAAGGAGGCATCCAAGATATTTGTACCTGGTGATTTCTGTTATCTTAGAATTGGATGCCGCATTGTTTTCTTTACAAACAAATTAGATGACAATGAATATGAAGTGTTCACACATTTCAAATATCAATGATGAAAATTAATCAAAGTCGGGCCTTGCTTCTTGTGGTTTGTGCATTCTAAATGAGACAGATCATCTTATGATCAGTCTGACACATATTAATGTTTACAGCTTTGACTTACTTTGCATCCATGTTTTTAAACCTAGCAAAAATTGTGCCACTTACTGTCATGATTAGTTCCACAAAGTTAGCAAAAATTCTCCCAATTAGCATGATACCACTAATTGATGTGACTACATGTGCATTGATTAATTACTGAACTTCATTGGAAATCAACAACAACAACAACAACAAAGCCTTTAAGTCTCAAACAAGTTGGGGTAGACTAGAGTTGAAATCCAGCAGAAGCAATCAAGGTTCAGGCATGTGAATAGCTGTCTTCCAAGCACTCCTATCTAAGGCTAAGTCTTTGGGTATATTCCATCCTTTCAAGTTTCCTTTTATTGCCTCTACCCAAGTCAACTTCGGTCTTCCTCTGCCTCTCTTCACGTTACTATCCTGGCTTAGAATTCCACTACGCACCGGTGCCTCTGGAGGTCTCCGTTGGACATGTCCAAACCATCTCAACCGGTGTTGGACAAGCTTTTCTTCAATTGGTGCTACCCCTAATCTATCACGTATATCATAGTTCCGAACTCGATCCCTTCTTATATGACCGCAAATCCAACACAACATACGCATTTCCGCGACACTTATCTGTTGAACATGTCGTCTTTTCGTAGGCCAACATTCTGCACCATACAACATAGCAGGTCTAATCGCCGTCCTATAAAACTTGTCTTTTAGCTTCTGTGGTACCCTTTTGTCACATAGGACACCAGATGCTTGGCGCCACTTCATCCACCCTGCTTTGATTCTATGGCTAACATCTTCATCAATATCCCCGTCTCTCTATAACATTGATCATAAATATCGAAAGGTATCCTTCCTAGGCATTACTTGACCTTCCAAACTAATATCTTACTCCTCCCGAGTAGTAGTGCCGAAGTCACATCTCATATACTCAGTTTTAGTTCTACTGAGTCTAAAACCTTTGGACTCCAAAGTCTCCTGCCATAACTCCAGTTTCTGGTTCACTCCTGTCCGGCTTTCATCAACTAGCACTACATCGTCCGCGAAAAGCATACACCAAGGGATGTCCCCTTTATGTCACTTGTGACCTCATCCATCACTAAGGCAAACAAATAAGGGCTCAAAGTTGACCCTTGATGTAGTCCTATCCTAATCGGGAAGTCATCCGTGTCTCCATCACTTGTTCGAACTCTAGTCACAACATTGTTGTACATGTCCTTAATGAGCCCGACGTACTTCGTTGGGACTTTATGTTTGTCCAATGCCCACCACATAACATTCCTTGGTATTTTATCATAAGCTTTCTCCAAGTCAATAAAAACCATGTGTAGGTCCTTCTTCTTCTCACTATTCCCTCCATAACTTGTCTTATTAAGAAAATGACTTCCATGGTTGACCTTTCGGGTATGAAACCAAATTGGTTCACAGAGACTCGCATTATTGCTCTCAAGCGATGCTCGATAACTCTCTCCCATAGCTTCATAGTATGGCTCATCAACTTAATTCTCCGGTAATTAGTACAACTTTAAATATCCCCTTTATTCTTGTAGATCGGTACCAATATATTTCTCCTCCACTCATCAGGCATCTTGTTCGATCGAAAAATATGGTTGAACAGCTTGGTTAGCCATACTATAGCTATGTCCCCGAGGCATCTCCACACCTCGATTGGGATACCATCCGGTCTAATCGTCTTATCTCCTTTCATCCTTTTCAACGTCTCTCTGACATTAGATTCTTGGATTCTCCGCACAAAGCGCCTATTGGTGTCATCAAAAGAGTCATCTAACTGAAAGGTTGTGTCCGTATTCTCACCATTGAACAATTTGCAAAATACTCTTGCCATCGATGTTGGATCTCATCCTCCTTCACTAAGAGATGCTCCCTTTCATCCTTAATGCACTTAACTTGGTTGAAGTCCCTTGTCTTTCTCTCACGAACCCTAGCCATCCTATAAATGTCCTTCTCTCCTTCCTTCGTACTCAAACTTTGGTAAAGATTCTCGTACGCTCTACCCTTTGCCACACTTACAGCTCAGCTCGCTTTGCAGTCTTCTTTGCCACCTTGTACTTCTCTATGTTGTCCACACTCCTGTCATGGTACAAGCGTCTATAGCACTCTTTCTTCTCCTTAATAGCCCTTTGGACTTTCTCGTTCCACCACCAAGTATCTTTAGCCTCGCCTCCACTTCCTTTGGGTACTCCACACACCTCTTTTGCCACATTCCGAATGTTGGTTGCCATCTTCTCCCACATGTTGTTTATGTCATTTTCTTCCTTCCAAGAGCTCTCTTTGATAACCATTTCCCTGAATACCTCTGACGTCTCCCTTTCAGTTTCCACCACTTTGTTCTTTCAATCTTAGCTTGTTTATCCCTACGGGCACACACCTGAAAACGAAAGTCTGCCATCAAAAGCTTATGTTGAGAAACAACACACTCCCCTGGTATCACCTTGCAACCCAAGCGAATAGGCAACTAAATATACTCTGACCAGGCAATATTGTGGCAAGATTAAGGCAAAATAATGCAAATGATTAGGCAATTTTATATCATTCTTCTGTAATCTCTCTGTTTTTTCTATTCAGGTTCCAAGTTATCTCAGGGGGAGATCAAGTACAAAGCACAAAGCAGGTATGATATGTGCAATATATGTAAATAAGTACATATGTGGTGAGAGAGGAATTTATATTTTTGGAGGATGATTGGGTTGGATTTTAGAATAAGGGCAGGCCCGGTGCAGTGGTGAGAGCTGTCTCACCGAGTCACCAGGTCGTGGGTTCGAAGCAGCCTCTCTGCAGATTTGCGGGGGGAAGGCTTGCCTCGGTTTTTTCCTTTCCCAGACCCCACTCATGTGGGAGCCTCCGGCACTGGGTCTGCCCTTTTTATTGGGTTGGATTTTAGAACCATGTCAGTTAGGCACCTGCTTCTTTTAATCGAATCTCTACTTTTTTTTTTGCAAATAAACCAGGGGTGGGGGTGGTGTACGGCTGTGGGTTGCAAATGAACACAAACACTATAATTGCTTTTTCAGGATACATAAATTGCTTATTAAGGAAGACATTGTTGCCTAACAAATGAGACTTAAAATGCCTAAGAAAATGCAATCCACTACAGCATTGCCCAAGAAAATGCAGCTTGCTGTGTTTTTTTCGGATCCTTGCTTTTTCTCTATTGATTGGTTGCTCCAGTTTTCTGCAGGTCATAGCACCTGCAGCCTCAACTAGCATCTCCAGCATAAGCAGCATTTTGGCACTGCATAGCTTAGCTCTGTTTTCTTCAGGTTTGATCAGCGGCTTGCCATGTTCTTTTTTGCAGCTGCTTGGTGTTTGTATGGATTTATTTATCTTTTTGCCTGACCTACTAGCTCTTTTTGAGTGCTTGGTAATTTTGTAGCAGCAGCAGTTCTACTGAAACATCAGCTGTCCAACAACAGTTCAAGAGTTCAGGTAATGTCTCTGCAGTTTTTAGTTTACCAGTAGCAGTTCAATTGGACCGAAATTGATGTGATCATCAGCTATAACTCGGCCTGTAGTTTGTTTAGTTTCAGTCAGTGTTCTCAATTTTCGTTTCGTACACCCTGTTGGTTTTGGTAGTTGCTGAGTGCAAAATATTGGCTCAGCTGCATCTGTTGGCTCTTGAAACATTGTATCTAAGAAATCATAGTCAAATTCTGGTGGTGGGTTATTCAAGTCCATAACGCTTGTGGTATTTGTCGCCTACAATGAAAAGATAATGTGTTAGTGCAATGATATTTCTGTTTTTAACACAAGACATCAATAACAATATTGATTTGGGCAATATAGGCACCTCAATTAAGCAATAATACTACTACTTTTAGACAACAATGTCTTCTCAAATAGGCAACATAAGGTTTTGATTTTTTTTAACATATGCATCCTTTTTTATCTCCATCTAGCAACAAATTTATGACATATGTTATCCTTGTTTTAACATACAGGATGCAAGCCATGTAGACACAAGATGTAGGCTATGTACAGAGAAGTTGTGCAAATGTGTGCTTTCCTAGGGACTATATGTATAGCGTTGTGTTCTAGAGAACTGCAGATGCAAATGTGTTCTTATGAGATGGGAAGCTTACTGCATGTATTTTTTTCCTGAATACAAATTGCCCCTTTTTTGAACGCGTACCTGCAGTACCTGAAAGCATATGTCTGGGCCTGACTTGCTTCTTTTTCCACAATAACCGTGGTCAGTATCTGGACCTGGGCCGCGCAAGCCAATAAGCTTGCATGAAAACGGCGGAAAAACTTTTCTTCCGTGCGCCAACGCAATCCAGCAATTAGCATTGTTGCTGAAAAAAGGATATAACAGTTCTACTTTACTAAAAACGGTAAGGCCGTGCGGATAGTCCAAATTACGGCCGACCGTATTTTAGCTGCTTCCAGCCCCACGTGAAGTTCATCCACGAGCGCTTATGTTTTCTTTACTTGCAGGACTAGTCCGTATAAGCTGTGATTGAAGCGTGCAGTCACAAGTATTGGATATCAGGAAACGAGAAGAGTACCCTCCGTGTCATCGGAAAAAAAAAATATAACTCTGAAATTCTGAATTTTCATGTAGATACAATAAATATAGTCAAGCAGTGGGCTCCATTTTCTGAAGGAAAAAGAAGTGGATTTTACTAACATATGGCTCTGTGTTGTTGTACTACTTCGGCAGTACTTTTCAGCGACCCGAACGATGTTTTCGTCTTACAACAATTTTGGTATAAGCATTAGCATAAGCTAAATTTCAGCGAAACAATTTAGAGTAAACTTGTGCATTGAGCACGGCCGCACTTATGGTGCATACTCCGTAAGCTAGCATGTCGTTTGCCTTGGCATACGTATCTCAGCATATACTGTACGCTATGTCTTTCTGGAGTTCTTTTACGCAATATATGAGTTTCTAACTGCACGTTGGCGTCTGCCTCTGGAGAGAATATATATATATATATATATATATATATATATATATATATATATATATATATATAAAAGAACTACTATCCTGTAGCTGGCTACAGAATAACTTATTCTGTAGCCACTTTGAGTTACGATAATTACTATGTTATTTTACGAGATTATAGTAACTCCTTACTAAGTGGTTTAATATAACGTTATGGTAAATATCTCCATGTGTTATAGTAACCCAACTATCGTAAATATGTATTTATATTATGGTAAATTAGTATATAAAATTATAGTAAATGGAGGTGGCTACAGAATAACTTATTTTGTAGCCGGCTACTGAATAGCCTCTCCATATATATATATATATATATATATATATATATATATATATATATATATATATATATATATATATATATATATATATAGAACTATTATTCTGTAGCTGGCCATAGAATAACTTATTCTGTAGCCACTTTGAGTTACGATAATTACTATGTTAATTTACGAGATTTACAGTAACTCCTTACTAAGTGGTTTACTATAACGTTATGGTAAATATTTCCATGTGTTATAGTAACCCAACTATCGTAAATATGTATTGACATTATGGTAAATTAGTATATAAAATTATGGTAAATAGAGGTGGCTACAGAATAACTTATTTTATAGCCGGCTGCTGAATAGTCTCTCCCTATATATATATATATATATATATATATATATATATATATATATATATATATATATATATATATATATATACACACACACACACACACGATAAGACTATTCTGCAGCTGGCCATAGAATAACTTATTCTATAGCCACTATGATTTATGATAATATTTGTACCAATTTACGATAATGACAATACACATTTACGATATATGGGTTACTATTCAATTCAAGATGATACTTACCATAATGTTATAGTAAATCACTTATGAGGGAGTTACCATAATCTCGTAAATTAGTATAGTAATTATCGTAACTCAAAGTGACCACAGAATAACTTATTCTGCGGCCGGCTAGAGAACAGTACGTGTGTGTGTATATATATATAATTTCTGATTGCACGTTAGTATCAGAGCCTGGTTATTAAATTTCGAATTTAAGGGATTTACTTATATTACCAAGTTTAAACAAGTTGTCAGAATAACCTTAGTCAAATACCTTACTTATAATGAAAACTTTAGATAGTCAGATTCAATATATGAGAAAAAATTAAGCAAGATTCCTGATGAATATAATACATCTATGTTATGTGAATGGTCTGCCATAAGAGAAAAAGAACTTTATTTTAGACGAGAGTTATATAGACTTAATAACATCAAGAAAGATAGAGAGCTAAATAATAAGAAATTTAGCACTCCAATAAAGAAAAATGAATTTGTGTCAAAACAAATAGAAAATAGGGTAAGGGAAGCCCAAAAAGAATTAGAACATAGCAAAGATAAAATAAAAGATATAGAAGATGATGATATAAGCGAAGAGGAGCAATGAAAAATTAATAATAAGCTTTTACTAGAAAGCTATGAAGAAGAGGATGAAGATACAATTGAGATATGCAGTAACTTAGTAACTCTCATAAACCCCTTAGAAAATAAAGAGTTGCCTAAAAATAATGCTATAGAAGCATTGAAAATAGATCCAAGTTCATCAAAAAGAAGACAAGGTCCTAAAATAAAGATAGAAGGAGAAAAAGATAGACCAACTAGAAAACCAAGAACTTGGCCACCAGAAAAAGAAGAACCTGCATATACATATATCCCTCGATAATATAAGCATATGGGTTCTAAAAGAAGAGAATTTGAAAAGAAAGTACAATTCCAGAATTATAGAAGTGATGGTGCTATATTAAATTTAGCAGCACATGATCCTATAGATTGGTCAAATATAATTAGCATATGGAAAGGATTGATAGTCCAAAAGTATATACAAAATCAACATAATATTGGAAATAGAGTAGAAGATATGATTACATATTTAGAAACATTTTTAGGAGAATCGGTCAAAGTGTTATGGGAACAATAGGTAGAGGCTTTCCCTAACCATTATGCCCAACTAAAAATGGCTGGTAGTAATACATATAATTTTACAAATATTATATCAAGCATTGTAATAGGTGAAGATCCTGAATTAGGATTTACTGTATTACAAAATGAAAGATTAAAAGAAATAGAAAAATTGTCACTAACAAGCTGGAAAGGAATAAAAGAATTTTCTCAACACTATTTGTATAATGCTACGACTGCCAAGCAAGGCTATAACCAAGGTATAGTTGAAAGATATTTTAATAAATTACCAGATCCTTTAGGTTCTATGATATTCGAAGAATATAAAAAAGAAACTAGTGGTCGAGAATATAATATCTCTCAGGCTATAACATTTGTTTTCAAATAGTTAAGAAAAATATGCACGAACATACAAGCCCAAAGATCAATGAAACAATCAGATTATAATTTTTGTAATAAAATAGTCCAAATACCATTGACATATGGGGAAGAGAGATCTAGAAACAAGAAATGTCCTAAGAATTATAAGAAAGGAAATATAAGGACAAAGAGACGTTATTTTCTAAGAAGATCAGACAATAGAGCTCCATTCCTCCATAAGAGAAATGTAAGAAGATACAATCCTAGAAAAAATTATGATAGTACATGTAGATGCTTTATTTGCAACTCTCTAGATCACTTAAGCAAAACATGTCCTAACAAAGACAAGAAAAGGTATTCCAATAAGCAAGAAGAACAAGAAAAGGTTCAAATAATAGATAGTGTGAATAAAAATATTTTAGTCTGTGATGATGATATAATGGACGATGAATTAATATACTCAATTATAGAGACAGATGAAATAGAATATGATGAAGAAAAAGAATCAAGTGATGAAGAGTTAGACTTAATTGATGAGTTAGCAGGATTAAAGATAGAAATGATGGATCAAATAAACTGCAAACACAAGTGGGATCATAAAAAAGATGATTCTAATATAAAATGTGTATTTTGCATATATTATCAAGATCCAGCAAAAAGAGCAACATGTAGGTTATGCTTAAGACAAGCATGTATGTCATGTCTAAAACAGCAAAGTGATATGAAAAATGACTCAGAAGCTGAAATACTATATAAGAAAAATAAAGTGCAATCAGAAAAAGAAGTAATTATAGAGGAAAAAGGAAACAAATATTTAAATAATATTCCACAAGAGTTTCTCATTCCTAGATTAAGCTTTAAGACTGAACAAATTTTGTCATACTTTACTCGTGATATTATAGATCTAATTTGGAAGAAATATGTTGATAGGCATTACAAAACCTTTCATGATATACAAAACTACTTTATGAAACTATACCAAGGTAAAGATAGGCATCTAGGAATATGTCGGGTATCTTAGAATGGGGTACCCCAAGCAAAACATCAAAATGGGTTGCTAAAGTCCCATCAAAAAAGAAAAAGCTAGAAGGTAAGTCGTGGGCCCCTCACCCGCCACGACCAAGCCCACCGGGTCCTCCCCCTCCTCGCCTCGAGCCTCGAGCAGGAGGTCTCGGCATCCTGACGCCAACTCCGCTTCGCGCGAGGCTCCCAGGGAAGGCCTCGGCGAGGAACGCCGTCTCCGCCCCGCCCGAGGCTCTCCACGGAAGGCCTCGGTAGGAAGCGCGTTCTCCGTCTCGCGCGAGGCCTCGGCAAGGAGCCTGATCTCCGTCTCGCGCGAGGCCTCATTCTCCGTGTTGCTCGAGGCCGGCTCGTCCGCGGTCCATCGCCCCCCACCTCGGTCGACCCTCCCGACAGCGCGTCACGTCTCATTAATATTTTCAACCACTCCCGCAATCTCAGCCGGACAGCGGCTCAACGTCACAGAATTGCCGACGCGGCCCGAAGTCGCATCAGCGCCGTACCGGCTGGGACAGGGCACGGCGGGGGTTACCGGCAACTGTGTCCCAGCACTGTGTCCACGATCAGCGCCTGGGACAGGGTATGACGGGGGTTACCGGTAACTGTGTCCCAGCACTATGTCCACGATCAGCGCCTGGGACAGGGTATGACGGGGGTCACCGGCCACTGTGTCCTAACGCTGCACCCACAACCCGCCGCCCGCTCAAGGCCTCAGCACTGTACATCGGGGCCTCAGCAATCTCAGGGTTCGTGCCTGCCGAGACCCCCCCACCGCAGTACAAACCTCGGCACCGACCAGGCCTCAGTCTCGCGCACAATCTGTCCACCGGGGCTTGCACGTTCGCCGCCACGTCCGCTCCGAGACATTCCCGGGGCTCCCATGATGCACGGGGCCTAATGGGACAACCACACCGCTCCAGTATTCCAAGGACGGATCGCTCCTACGGCCACGCCGCCACCGGAACGGGCCACAGGGTTCGGACGTGCCACTCCTATTGGCACGACGTCGCATAGTGATACATGTACTGCCCTCGTCCTCCCTTCAACTATAAAAGGAGAGGACTTGGGCCTCTTAGGAGAGGGAGGAAAAAGACCGGATAACACATACACACACGCACACATTCCAGCCGCTTGAGAGCAACGTCTCAGACGGCCCACTCACACCCTGCCGAGACCTGGGACTAGTTCCCTCTCTCCCTTAGCTTGTAACCCCCTACTATGAGCACTTTGGTGCAAGGAATACAAGTTCTATCCCTCAGACTGGACGTAGGGTGCCGATTGCCCGAACCACTATAAACCTTGTATCTCTTTGCATCACCATCCGAAATCGGGAGCACGCAGAACAAATTCACTAGTCGGTCGAGGACCCCCCGGTCCGAAACACCGATAGAATAATTGTGAATGCAAATATTTTTCCTTTACTTCATCTCGATGATAAATTAATTGTTAAGCCTCATCAAAGATTCTTAATATTGAGGGTTGATATAAATCTAAAATATTTTAGAAGCATACAAAGAAATATTGGAGATGATATCTCTCTACAAACTATTATTGATCATGGATTAGTCCATGATATATATGGTATACTTGAAGAAATTTTCCAATCTGACCTTGGAATAGCTATCAAAGAAGCTTGTAAGAAATTAGCATGTATTCAAGGAAGATACAAAATTAAGTTTTGTTCTAATCCACCAAAATTTACACAACCAATAAGGCCAGCATGCCTTGATATATATATCACAAAGGGATCATACAAATTTCCTACTGCATGGACTTTAGACTCATGGCAAAATTATGAAGAGCTATTCGTAAAAGACACGAATCATGATAATTGAAGAATTTTCAGTGAAGCAAAAGAATTAGAAGGAAATACCAAATTTGCTCCTGAATATTATATGATGTACCAAAATAAAATAATAAAAGTATTCTTGCGAGAATACTATAGAAGATATAGTATAATACAAAGAGAGGTTGGTCGACTGATAAAGCCTACTTATGGCAAAGAATGTCAATTATGAAAAGAATATCGTGAATTGTTGTCTAGTATGAAATATGGCAACCTAAAGAAGTGGACAACGAAGAAAATATTGGTGAGTCATAAGAAGAGTCAATACAGATTCAGACATTCAGTTCAATATCAATATATATACAAAAAATATACTCCCTATGTTGATAAGGTGTTATCAACAATTTGGCCGAGGAAAGATAATACTACATGCCAGAATCCTTGATTTGATGTTTGCAACATTAATCATTCGGGCGTGGAAGACCATACCAAAGAATATCTAAAAGGATAAGACCGTACGCGACATATCCAGAAGGATAAGATTGTGCGCGACGGAGAGCAGCGCAAAAGGAATATACAGTCACCCTATTGTAGCCAGGACAATTACTGAAGCACGTAGCTCCGTCCATCTATCCAGGCAACAGTAAGAAGGAATAATTGAAGACTTCGCCTCGAAGGCTCCTTCAGACGATAAGCATGAAGGACACTCCCTTCGTGCTATAAAGTGAGACGTCGGGCGCATTCATTCATCATCGAAGAACCTAGCATCGATTGAAGAAGCAAGAGCCAAGCATCACCAGCCTCAGACACGCACTCTCATCCACCACCACTCCACCAACTCTCCACTCACACATATACCATGAAGACATGATCTCAGAAGGACTCTGAGTATCATCCACCGTTAGTACTAATCATCCATTACCATTGTAACACTCCACCTTTGTAATTAGAGAATAAATGAGGTCCCCGTGATCTTCCTGCGCTTGTAAGATAATCCATAAGGTTTGTGCTAAGTGCTTGGGGTTTCTCGAAAGAGAAAGCCGTATGTAAGCTTGCTCTGTGGAAATAAATTAAGCTTTTCTATTTTAATCCTTGCCTTCCTTTAAGCTCGTTCATATGGGGCAATGTCTCTATGCTAGGGACCCTAGAGGAGAAATCTCTGCGTGTGTTGTTCTCGTGTTAGCCCTGGTAGCGGCGTTTGTAGAGAACCCTGTGTGCGCAGAGAAGTATTCCCTTCGGATGGAACTACCTGGGGAGACGATAGAGCCTGAGTCCTGTGTGTGCGTGGCTATGGATAGCGAGGGAGGAGACCGGGTTAGCCTGGTTCTAAAACGAGCTAGTGATGCATACGGTGAGTACCAAGTAGGACTGTCACAAGCATAGTCGCATAATCGGCTGAGCTGTTGGTCTTGCCAGCCTACAAAAGATCCTTAGAATTATTAATCCGCATACTCATATTCACACCTAACTAATCACTCACTCATCCATAAAATAATTACGCGCGAAAGCGACATCACGCCATAATTGCAGAGGCCCCGTACCTTGAATAGTAAAGTGGTTGAGCCACTTCCGGTGAGCGCTCGAGCACTGTTCATATCCCGAATTTGAATAGTAGCCACGAATTTAAATAGTGAACGTCGAATTTGAATAGTGCTATGAATAATAACTCGAAATTTTAAAATCTAAATTTCGAATCCGTTCAAGTTCCCGATGAATCGTACCCCCATGCAATACCACTGCTACATGGGGTACGATTCACTGGGAACTCGAACGGATTCAAAATTTAGATTTTAAAATTTTGAGTTACTATTCATAGCACTATTCAATTTCAACGTTTACTGTTTAAATTCATGGCTACTATTTAAATTCGGGATATGAACAGTGCTCGAGCACCCACCAGGAGTGGCTCAACCACTTTACTATTCAAGACACGGGGCCTCTACAATTATGGCGTGATGTTGCTTTCGCGCGCAATTATTTTATGGAACAGTGAGTGATTAGTTAGGCGTGAATATGAGTATGCGGATTAATATTTCTAAGGATCTTTTGTAGGCTGGCGAGACCAACAGTCCAGCCGGTTGTGTGACTATGCTTGTGACAGTCCTACTCGGCACTCACCGTATGTATCACTAGCTCGCTTCGGAACCAGGCTAACCCGGTCTCCTCCCTCGCTATCCATAGCCACGCACACACAGGACTCAGGCTCTATCGTCTCCCTAGGCAGCTCCACCCGAATGGGAACACTTCTCTGCGTACACAGGGTTCTCTACAAATACCGCTACCAGGGCTAACATGAGAACAACACACGCAGAGGTTTCTCCTCTAGGGTCCCTAGCATAGAGACATCGCCCCATATGAACGAGCTTAAAGGAATGCAGGGATTAAAACAGGAAAGCTTAATTCATTTCCACAGAGCCAGCTTACATACGACTTTCTCTTTCGGGAAACCCCAAGCACTTAGCACAAACCTTAGGGATTATCTTACAAGCGCAGGAAGATCACGGGGACCTCCTTTATTCTCTAATTTACAAAGGTGGAGTGATATAGTGGTAATGGATGATTACTACTAATGATGGATGATTCTCAGAGTCCTTCTGAGATCATGTCTTCATGGTGTATGTGTGAGTGGAGAGTTGGTGTAGTGGGTGGTGGATGAGAGTGTGTGTCTGAGGCTGGTGATGCTTGGCTCTTGCTTCTTCGATCGATGCCTTCACGAATGCACCCGGCGTCTCCTTTTATAGCACGAAGGGAGTGTCCTTCATGCTTATCGTCTGAAGGAGCCTTCGAGGCGAAATCTTGAATTGTTCATTCTTATTGTTGCCTGGACAGCTGAACGGAGCTGCGTGTTTCAATAATTGTCCTGGCTACAGTAGGGTGACTATATATTCCTTTTATGGTGTCCTCTGTCGCGCACGGTCTTATCTTTTGGATATATATATATACAAAAGGGCAACGCAGGGACAGACATGCAGCAGTACTGTAGCGGCAGTGCAGCGCTGTGCACTGTACACGCGGGGGGCAGGGCACATGGGGCACTGGGTCCGCTCTGGTGGCTCTCACTTTGCTGTACTACGACTACGATACAACCCCGCAGGCCTTTCCCAATTGGCATTTGGGAACCAGCCTCTAGCCGCGTAGGCGTAGCAGCACACGATCTCATCGCTTCATTCATCGTACTAGACTACTACTGCTACTAGTGTGTCATCAACCATGTCATTAGAGGCGAGAAATTAGTAAACAAGGGGACCTAGAGACCAACTTTTCAGGTCTCAATTTAAACCTGAAGCTGCTTTTCTTGTATATATGCCCAGCCCTACCTTATGGGGAGAGAATATGCACCAACATCAAAGATTCGCGTCCGATGGTTGAAGATGGCGACCAAGCTAGCTAAGCAGAGGTCATTCTCGCTCAAAAAAGGCACCGTCACAGGTCATTTTCAAACAATAAAGTGCCAGGATACGCGTGCAGCGAGGGGCGAGATGCTGCCGGCGATAATCCAAGAAGGGATAGAGCCCGGAGCGCCCCCGGGCTGATGAATCAGAATGAGAACTCGGTGAGCCCGTCGTAGTAGTTGCAGATGCAGCGCTCGCTGCAGACTTGTCACGCCCTGCACTGCACAGCTACGGCACTGGGTTGAACACCGCTTGCGTTTGTGTAGGGTGCACGCCACATTCCGGTCAGTCAGGGAATTGACTCCGCGTTTTTATTCCGGTGACCTGCCAGATGTACTAGCTGGATTGAGAAATGATTGAGGCCATTGCTGGGTGTCCAGTTCTGCGAGGCATCAGTAATTTGTTCTTGTCTTTTATTTATTTAGACATAAATTGGTACTCCTCTATCCGTACATAAATCAATTTTTAGAGCTATCTTGAATCAACTTTTTTTTACCTTTAATCATTTTTTTTAAAAAGAAAATAAATATCTATGACATCAAATCAATATATTTTGAAGTATATTTATGGTATAACTAATTATACTAATTTGGTTTTGTGTCACAAATCTTTATGCTCTTCTCTATATATTTGATCAAACTTAAAAAAAAAATTGACTCAAGACAATTTTATGAATTAATTTATTTAGAGAAACTGACTCAAAGACGACTCTAAAAGCATCTCCACTAGATTTCTTATATTACATCTCCAATAAGTTGCTTTAAGTGAGTACCTTAAAATTAATTTAAGATATAGGAGACCACTACTGCAACAGGTTACATAAAACTTATTTCCTATATTTTTTAAGCATAGAGAGAGGTGAGATATGAGTTTGCTGCAACTCATCCATCTCCTAAAATACTTTTTTTTTTTGTAGGAGATTGAATATGATATCTGATGATAGAACTGAATAGGATACCTGATGATGCAGAGAATTGATTTGTTTTCGCTCCTGAAAGAATAAAGCCTAGTACAGTGTCACGTTTTAGTACCTTAAGTTTAATCAATTATAATAAAAAAAAATATCAATATTTATGATACTAAATAAATATCATTAGATTAATTATGAAATATATTTTTATAATAAAAAAATTTAGAATTATAAATGTGAATATCATTCACAAGAAACTTAGACAAACGTAAACTACATGACACTGAACCCATAGTTGTATTCGCTGGGGCACACAGGTAGTACTTCGTGACACTGGGCATGCTGCAGTGGTGCCCACAAGGAACGAGAGTGGTTGCAGATCCATCTATGGCATACCGTGACATCACCTAGGCTCCGGTGATTCTTCTGCTGGAGCACAGGAAGCATGAAGATAATAATGAGAAACGGGATTAGTTCCAAGGCTTCGTACGACCATTCTAGGGGGGGGGGGGGGGGGGGGGGGGGGGGGGGGGGGGTTTATAATTCTAAGTACAATTTTAGTTAAAATGTCCAAAGTTTAATATATAGTTTAAATTTAAATATTAATGCTTATGACACCAAATAAGTATAATGATGAAAATATATCTCATGATACTTATTGGATATCATAACTATTTAATATTTTTTTTAATATAGTTAGGATATTTAACTTACTACTGTAACTGTGCTAGAATTGCATTCTTTTTTGGGATTGCTATGCCCAGACGTCCGGACGCGGGTGCCAGCACCTCGTTTCCTGCGCCTATACCCAGGTGCACCCATGCGGGGCCCGCGCCACCCACCCAACCTACAACACGCGGAGACCGCTCGTGCCTAGTATGCTTTCCATGCGCATGCAAGCGAGGACATTCTGCGCTCGCCCGGCGGCGCCATAACAACTGCAACAGGCGGCTCCGGCGGGTGGTCTCATTGCAACAGGTGCAACACCAGATCTATTTTTACAACATCCAGATGAAACACTTGTAACATACATCCAAAACCGTTGAAACACTTGCAACATACGTCTAAAACACTTGCAAAACACCCGGAAACACTTGAAAGCCATTGCAAATGCATGCAACATCTAGATCTTTTTCGCAACATATAGATAAAACACTTACAACATACGTTTAAAAACACCTGAAACATGCGCTTGCAACATGCATGTTATGCAACATCCAAATATACTTCTATAACATCCGGATAAAACACTTGAAACATATGTCTAAAACAACTAAAACACTTGAAACATATATTTACAACATGTATATAGCCATTGCGACATAGGCAATATCCATATGAAACACTTGAAAACATACTTATGAAACACCTTAAAACGCTTGAAACACGACATCGTCGGCGGCCACGGCCTACTTGAAGGAGAATTGCGGTAGCCAGCAAGGGGCGCTCAGTTGCAGTGAAGTGGGAGGATTACGGTAGGCTGGACGCGGTGAAGAACGCCGCGCCGGAGTAGTAGTCGTGGGCCACATGGCGTCGGCTCGAAGAACTCGACAGCGAGTGGTGAGTGGAAGATAGAAAGTCAGGCAATGGCGATCGAGCGCGGTACAAACACACCGCTGCATTTTGGCCGCCGACAGCGCTCACAATGGAGCACGCCTCGGCAGTGCGAGCACGGCGACGATTCAAGAGTGGGCTCGAGATACGGACGCAGCGGCGATTCAAAAGGAAAGTGACGGAATTTTTCAGGCGGGTGTCGAGGCCCACCAATGGGCGTCCAAACAAATCGGACGCCCTACCCACAGTATTTTCGTTATTTTTGCCAAACGGAGGGAGTAAAATTCTAGCCAGTAAGTAATGTCATGTTACAATCCGAAAATGTTTTACATTCGAAAAAAAAAATCTAGAACTCTCTTGCTTGTTTCTGTAGCCTGTACAAAAAAAAGTTTAAAAAAAAAGCAAAGCTAACAGACCTCATATATGTACACAGGTACAGCCAACGGGCGTGCAGATTTACATTTGACATGTTGTTGGCACGAGGGAAATACTACGGACTAAAGATTACCCTTCCCAGAAATAAAAGGTTGCGACTTGTGCAGATTTTAGTCAGATGTCCGTGGCTCGTCGTTTTCATCAAGCAGTGGCCTGAGATTGGAGCTCTCGGCGACAGTAAGGCCATCCTCGCTCTCTTCATTGAAACGATCGACGCTGGGGACAAATATGCCTGCAAAGACAGGATCATCTCAACTTCAGTTGAATTATCATAAAATGCAAATCTTATACAACAGGTATATACTAGTACAGTACTGATGGCTACAAAAGCATTGTGGACGATGATGTCAAACCGACAGGGGCTTTAGGTGGGAACTTTAATTGATTCTTGGAAATTACATGGTATACTTGGTAGAATAGGAATATTCAAACCATACATTATTGATCGTAAGCATGCAATTATTTTTTGGGTGAATTGATGCTAAGTAGCAAGTGGTCATAACATCAAAATGTTCCTAAAGTGGGACAGTGCTTCGTGAAGGCTTTTCATCAGCATGGAAAAGTCTGAAAGAAAAAAAAAAGGAACCTACAATATGTGACAATGTAGCCTATTATACTATGAAACTTACCAATGAACCAGAACACAACTGCAGCGAAAAGGATGGATGTCAATATAAGAGCTGTGGCCCTCCAGTTATTGATTTTGTCCTGCATCAAGGTTCAAAAGTATCTTTCAGGTAAAAAACAAAACAAAAGCATATTAAGGAAGAACATCCATGCAAGTTTGAAGTGTGTTCCGGTGAGACCATAAAGCCTATCATATTTCGCACAGAATCTGATAACACCAAAATTTCAACAAGTAATTGTACTACACAGGCCAATCTCATATTCATGATGGACCTATATTTAATCATGTAGAAGGAAAATGGCAAGTTGCGGATAGTCAGTTTGCTAACTAGAATGCACCATCAACAATAACAACGAAGAAGTACCTGAAGAAGCCCAACAAGAGGTGAAGAAGGCACATCGCCAAATATATGGATTGAAACAGTGGATACAGCCATTGACAATGGCCGCAAATGTGGCTTCACGGTGTGAAGGCATACAAAATTTACAGGTGCCTGCAAGTCAAAAAATTAAGCATATGCAGAAGTTAACTAGGCGCATGCATTTAAATACACTGAAAAAATACTTATCTGTACAATAGCGTGAAAAGTAAATTAATGCAGAAGCCAGTTTGCAACATAAAGCAATTGTTTGCTTGTTGCACCCAATACACGTGCAGAAATTACCATTGCAGGTAAATACTGATATTAAGATCTAGGATGAAGTGTACGAAAATGTTGTACAGAACAAAGCAATTACCTGAGTTGCGAAAACTGAAAGCTCCCCAACTACAAAGGAGGGTATGAACCCATAAAGGCTCTTGAAACAAAAAGCACCAAAGCAGAATATTGCCCCTACAAATGTCGCGCCAGAAAGAAGCTGCGGAGAAAAGTCTCATGAATCCATGGAAATAAACATAAAACATTTTGGGGGTCAATGATTGAAAGCGGTACACAAAATGACATAGTTAAGCTCTATTGCCCAAAACTAATTATTCATACGCTTTTTTTTTGGGGGGGGGGGGGGGGGTCAATGATTCATATATAGTGATCAGTAGGTAGTACTCCTAGATACTAGTGTGCCCATGTTAAATATCACTGTCTGGTTTTGAAACAGGAATCTGGCCCTGCATACATAATGTTACTGTTATCACTAAGAAACCAAATAGGAACAAGAATGAAGACAAATTGGCAACCACAGACATTTGAACTGATTATTGCATGTCATAAGTCATATACAAAAATGGTAAATGCATGAACTGATTATTTCATGTCATATACAAAAATGGTAAATGCACAGACATTTGAGGTCGACAGTCTACTGAACTCATGAAAAAGCAACTTCAAAGCATAAATTAAGGCTGCGAAGAATGTCAGCTTGCAGCCTACTTCATAAGTTAAAAACAAAACAAAGATGCATTTCGAATAGACAAAACTGTCATTAATGAACATATTGTAATATATAGTATTTTATTACCTTGAAGGCATTAGGAATAGTAGACCCTATCTTGTCAAGGATGAAACCTCCTGCTAGTGTTCCAACAACTCCACACACTATAGTAATTCCACCAAACATAAGATCTGCACTCCCCTGATGTTCAAAATTCAACGTGAAAAGTTACCCAGTGAACAATGAATGTACTGAGCTGTGATGAATTATGAAATACAGCATTATTATAATGAACATATATGCTAAGACATTGCCGAATGTGAGTTAAAGGCACGGCATTTACCATATTGTAGATCTCTTGACCTGCCTTTGGGCCCCAGTAGGAATAAGCACCAATGACAAAGTTGTAGGAGATATAACCTGAAATAACGTAGGTATAAAGTAAACTCCATAACCATAAGCAGAGGTACCAAAACAATGGAATGCTTAAGACAACGAGAGGACAGTCTAACCTAAGACAACGATGACAAAAACCTTCTCTTGTAGTAGTTCTTTCATATCTTTGCTGAAGCAACCAATTTCAGTCATGAGACCATCGCAAAAACTGGACCTGGACGATCAAAATAGGAGTATTGAGCCTTTATATATCATTAAAAGGTCCAGGAAAGACCTTTATACATATAATAACAGCAGTAAACCAGCAAGTTGGTAACTCGTAATCACTTTAAATAAAAAAGGGGGGCAGACCCAGTGCCGGAGGCTCCCACATGAGTGGGGTCTGGGGAAGGGAAAAACCGAGGCAAAGCCTTCCCCCCGCAAAATCTGCGGAGAGGCTGCTTCGAACCCACGACCTGATGACTCAGTGAGACAGCTCTCACCACTGCACCAGGCCTGCCCTTCGCAGATTATAAGGCGTTTTGACTTTTCTAGATACAATTGCTTTAACTATGTATCTAGACATAATGTATATCTAAGTGCATAGCAAAGTCTATGTATCTAGAAAAGCCAAAACGTCTTATAATTTGGAATGGAGGGAGTACATTGTACAAAGGCAATACATATGAAACAACCCAATATTTCAACAATTGCAGAAAAATAAGATTTCTAGAGGTTCTTACAAGGAGAACTTTTGTGGAACCTTTCCTGAAAGATCCTCGATTCCACCAGGCAAAACATGCTTTGTCCCACTATTATCTGGAAAGAAGAAATCAAATAGACAGGCAAAAATAAGGGAGAATTACTGAATTAGCCATAACCCAAGAGGAGGCAGCTTCTACTTATCATGAACCATGTTGCATAACAAAACTAGTCCTTAGCAAACAGGCTCCAGGCGTATTGAAAACGTCACCAAGGAAACATACATATAACTTGGTTGATATTTCTTCCCTAGAAATACAGTTACCATTTTGAATTCTAAATATAAGGGAAATTAAAAATAAGACAACGTCCTTAGTAAAACAACAGTCTTATTCTTAAATTATTTAAAAAAGGGGCATACCCAGTGCAGAGAGCTCCCGCTCTTTGCGGGGTCTAGGGAAGGGTGTCAGTGGCAAGCCTTACCCTCGCCTGTGCAATGCGAGGAGACCGCGACTCGAACCCGGGACCTTCCGGTCACAGGCGGTAAGACTCTACCGCTTGCACCAGGCGGCCCGCCCTTCTATTCTTAAATTATTTATGTTATGAAAACATTTGAGATGCTTATGAATGCCAACCTAGTTCAACTCATCATAGAATTACTTCTCTGCAACTCTGAATTGTTTATTTAACAAAGATGGATGGAAGCACAAGAAGACGAGAGAATCCAAAGAAACTTCAGCAATCAGCATAAAGAACAAAGGGCTCTGATGGAGACTACTGTTTCTATTGCTCTATCATTGCATTCAACAACCGTTAGTTGTCCCAGAAGTAGGGTAAAGGCACATACTTATCTGATCTTGAACCTCAGGATTAGGCATCTGGCCATATTCTTTTCTTGTGTTGTGAGCAAATCCTGGTAAAGAAAACCACAGCCCCCAAAGAGGCACAAAAGGTGAAGAAAATCATGTATCACAGGATGATAAATACCAAGCTGTAATTTTTAGTGCATATTGGTATTGTTTGCTTATGAAATAAGAAACACGCAGAAGAGAAAGCAATACCTTTGAGGTTTAGTGGCTTTATTACAAAACCAAGAATAACAAAAGGAACCATCAATATTGACTCTCCCCAGAAAGCAGCACGCCAGTTCAGATATTTTCCAACCTGATGAGAACATATTTTTTAGCCCGTTCATGCAAATTTACAGTATAGTTTTGCAAAAATAAGCTCAATAATAAAGCATGAGTTCCATTCTTTTAATGATCGTAAAGAAAAGATAGTTTATAGTATCAGACTCCCAAAATCAGTATCCATTTCCAGTGCCAGAAACAAAGAAGCCATGGAAAGGAAAAGAAATAGAAATTTGATGGGGTATGTAGTGGGTAGAGACACCAGAGATAAGATTGCAAGGATCAGGTGCTTCATAAAATAATTCTGAAACCACTTGTTACTCAAACTAAATAACAAGAAAAACAGAGTTTATGATAAGACTTACCAGTCCACCATAAACATAGCCTAATGCTATCCCAGATGGTATACACATGTAGAACATACCAAGCCATGCTGTTTTCTGGTAACAATAAGTAGAAGTCATTGGCTGATAAAAGACATGACGAACTATAAATAACAGTAACCATTAGCAAAAAATTGTAGCATAGCTTGATGAAAGAATTGTTTCAATTAAGCTTATGCACAGCTTGGTGTTATGGTGTAAATGTCATGCCCCGTAGATGCATATATATCCTATGGCCCAAACCCAACTTTGGATAAGCCTATCCATAGGTACCAGCCCCCCTGGACATTTGTCCTTGTTTCATACAAAAAGGCAAACCTAGAATTAAACAATTTCACTATCCAGTGTGGGATTAAACTCCCTGCAGCTAGACACACAGGCAACTATTTATTTTGGACATGTGTTCTGCCTATAAAGGTGAGTTTCAAGGTGCAGTCACTTTCAGACTTTGGGAAAGAATTCGGAAGACCTGGGCGCCTGGTAAGTGCAGGTTCTGTATGTGGTTGGTGGCACACAGCAGATACTGGACCACAGATCACCTTGCCTGACGTGGTCTCCCTCATCCTGAAAGGTGCCCATTATGTGATTACACTGACGAAATGCTAAACCTGCTAATCACTTGCGTTTTTGCCCGGCAAGTGTGGCTTATCTCCTGCGGTCTGCGGAAGGTTGGTTTATAATCCTTAGTCTCCACAGCCAGATGCCACCTCCTTTGAATTGGTGGGCTTCTGTCAACGATGGAGTTGATGGCCAAGTCCGTAAAGGCTTAAATCCGATCATCATCCTAGGAGCATTGGCACTCCGGACCCACCACAACCAGTGTGTTTTCAACAATGTTTCCCCCTTTCTGACTGGTGTTGTGTCTCTAGCTTTGAGTTGAGGTTCTGGAGTTTGTCCAGGGCTTGCAGCGTGTCTTATCTCCTCACCCCCACCACTGTGGAATCTAATGATCGATCAGGGTCGTTTTTTCATGTTTTATTTTCTGATAGGAGTATGTAATCTCCCTCTTATTTGAAACTGTAAGGGCTTTGATCCCCCTCTTATTCTTCTTGATATAATGATATGCAGCTCTCCTACGTGCTAAAAATAAATTGGATATGTGTTGCAGTAAAGAAATCTAAATTGCAATAGTGCAACAACAGAACCTGAGCTACTGGCGCATTGTCATCAATGAATGGAGCGGCGAGACTTATAAATGAAGCTTCACCGACACCCACAAACCTGAGTATCAAAATTTTGAATAAATGACCCTGTGATTAGAAGACTGGCAATGAATCTTTCTTAACAGATACTTGATAGCAATGATAAAGCACTTACATGCGGCATATAGTAATTGACCAGAAATCAAATGATACCCCACAACCAGCTGTTGCGATAGTCCACACTAACAAGCCAACACCAATAAGCCTGAAAGGATTATATCTGCAGAGAAGGGAAATAACTGGTCACAAGGGAAAACTAGAAACACATTACAACATTCAGCCTCCGTTGCAATACATACTCGTTACTAGTTTACTATATTGTTTTTATTTGTACTCACTCCCTTCCAAAATGTAGTTCGTTTTGTTTTGACCAAGTTCATAGAAAAACACACCAACATCTACAACATCAAATTAGTTTCATTAAACCCACCACTATATGTGTCTTGATAATGCGTTTATTTGGTATTGTAGATTTTTTTTGTAAGCTTTGTCAAAGTTAGAGAAATTTGAGTTAGGAAAAAAAACTAAAATGACCTACATTTTGGGGCGGAAGGAGTGGTATGTATTTAAATGTTCTTATTGGTAATAACTAAAGGCTTTGTTGTTGTTGTTGTTGTTGTTGTTGTTGTTGTTGTATTGGTAATAACTGCTGCTTCAAGCAATGTGCTTGATTTTTCATAATATAACTATATCAAGCAGCTCTAGAGCTCCACTGGTAAGTGTGTTTCATCATCCAGTTTCAAGTACCATGTTGTCACTTTAGAGAACTTATTACTATTGAGGCCTCTAAAAAGAGCTAAGAATATAATTACAGCAGAGATAACACAGTATGAAACCACAAAATCAGTGTTTCTTTTTGGTCATTTACTTTTTGTTGACCGACTTCAGAGTAAATTGGCATTGTTAATTAAAACATATTCCCTCCGTCCCAAAAAGAGTGTCATTCTAGCTTTGTCCCCAGTCAAACACTAACTTAAGTTTGGCTACTTTATTGAGAAGATTATTACGTAACATTTATTTATGGCACCAAATAGATATACTATGAAAATATATTTCACGAGGAATCAAATGATACATATTTTGTATCATAAATTTCTTCGATAACTTGGTCAAACTTAAAATGGTTTGACTGAGGACAAAGTTAGAATGACATTCTTTTTGGAATGGAGGGAGCACCAAGACATCTAGGTACTTCGTTGTGGATGGGAGCTGGCCATCCACTTTTTCGTGGTGTTTGGTTCAAGGACAGATGGAAAGGGCTATCAGTTCCAACTTATAGGGGCATTCCTCACTGATGCTGAATGGAGTGATCTGTCTTTTTTTTTCCTAGATGAGGCCATCCTACATGTCTAATATTGATCCCTAGTGATAATTAGTACTCCCTCCGTTCCAAATTATAAGTCACTTTAGCTTTTTTAGATGCATAGTAAAAACTATGTATCTAGACATAACCTATATCTAGGTGCATAGCAAAAGCTATGGATCAAACGACTTATAATTTGGAACGAAGGGATATGTTGTATTACTGATTAGTATTTATTACTCATATTGATAGGTACTCCTTTCAGTCACAAACAAGTCATGTTTGAGGTTGGCTGAAGTTAATCCTTCACAAACAAGTGATGTTTGGAAAAGATGGCTTCAAAAGGCCCCAAAGCGACACTTATCTGGGACTAGAGGGAGTATTAGTGCATTGAACAGTGGACAATTGGTGTGCCTATTAGAGTAATATTTATGATAGTCACCATGTTTTATTCTTAATTAATAATTATCACAGCAAGAAAAATTAATAAGTATTTGTAAGCTTTGTAAATTGTAATGTTAACTACTCCCTCCGTCCTAATATATAAGGTGTAACTACTATTTATTCGAGTCCCATAATACAAGGTGTGCTCTCTCTAGACGCGACTAGTGTTGAGAGAATTAAATACGTTCCTTGGACTTTGAACCAGAGGTGGTTACGCCTTATATACTAGGACGGAGAGAGTATTATCTACCATCCACCTTCGTCCCTCCAACCGTACAAAAACTTGGCTTGTCCCATCCACTCTACCAAACAAAAGGCTTGGATGTCCATATATTCCTAAAAAACTTGGATGGCCATATCCAACCCAACCTTGGCCTCAAACCAAACACGGTGAATTCTGGTGTCCGGTTATGAGTTAAAAGAACTAGGCATGGACCAGATTCCTAAACATATCAACAACTGCGCATGCACATTGCAGTACATAGCTAAATGCAGAGAGCCAGAGATGTTACATTTATTTAATCTAAATTGTAATCATGAAATTTTCTGCCAGCATGTGAACCATAGAGAATGGTCGCCCTAATTGTTATCTTCAAACTTGAGGGAGATACTACGTACTGAAATGATCCATTGCCATTAAATACATCATAGATCCAAATTTCAATTCTATACACACAAACCCAACAACAAAACAAAAGAAACTGCAGATGAAAGAGAGAAAAATGATGACAGGTTTAGCTTTGAGTTTGAGTAGCTAACAAAATTTCGAGTTTTAGTACTTGTTGATTCATTTAACTATTTAAGTAGTGGCAGTGTGTTGTGCATGTAATGCTACCAAAGCTGCAGACGGAATTTAGCATTCAGGAATGTTATTATATTTAAATAGAATAATAAAGAGAGAGAGCTAACCTTTTTACAAGGGATGCAAATATCAGCGAAGACACCAAAAGTCCAACCATAAATGCTGAGGACAACGAACCATCTTCAAGATTATTGAGATCGAAGTCCCCTCTGTAGAGGCAGGCATGGTAAGACAGATACTAAGTAAATGGAAAGAGGTAGTGCTAACATATTGCATCTTAAGGCAGTAGACAGGTGGTGACTTAAGTAATATAAAAAATGACAGGATAGGAGGGGAATCGTGTCAGCAGAAGACAATTGCATAAATGATTTTCTGGTGATCCTGGCACTCATTTTATTTCATAAATAACCAATTATATTAAAGTCACTTATATCGTTTAAAATCCTAAAGTTTGAGAAAAGAAATCTTGTAGAACTTACTGAATTCCTGAGCCTGAGGTGCATGTGCCACCAGAACAATTTTTGCGGGTACCATTCACCCCATTACTTGCTATTGCTCCTCGATCAACATAGTTCAGCATATTGATAATGCAGAACATGACAAGTAATCTGCATGTATAGAATAATAATCGACTCAGTACAAATATAATTTGAAGATACATATATGCCGAAGTAAACTGTGCTAATACAATCTACATAAAGAAGAATTTGTACTAAAGACTACATAATAACAGTTGATTATGGCAGCAAGTCATGTCAACCACCTTTCCCTCAAAATTGAGATAAGATGAGCTTGAAACTTGAATACAATTCAGCAGCATCCTGAGCATATGATTTACATAATTACTAAAGAACTACATTTTCATATCAGATGCTCATATGACCGGAGGACAGGTGGACAACCAAATAACCAACTCTCCTGCTTCCATCTCGATAATATTGTGATCCAAAGCTCGCCCTGCCTCAGCAGAATATACAGGCAATAGAAGGTACAGTCTACAGTTGATCAAACCTACTCGCTGAAAAAGGTCACTTCCAATTTCAATGCACAGTAAACTAAATTTAACCTATCTTGGCTATATCTCGCTGAAAAGGGTTGCCAGCTGTTGCCTAATAAAACAAAGTGTATGGAGCCAACACTGAATTGAAAACGCATATCCATACCACGAAAGAGAGAAACGAGGAGAAACGTAGAAATTCGAAAACTCCGAGTCACGAATGGAACAACCAGAGCGACAAGCAAGTTCCGAGATAACTAATGAAACATCGTTACACACCGCACCCAATGATTTGTTCCTCCAATTTTTCCAACTACTATAAACTGCTATCTCCGCTGGCCTGCTCAGATCCCACCGCAACTTGGACATCGCCAAAAGTTCAAAAGTTAGAAACATAATCCCGAGCAGCTCCCAAACAACCCAACAGCTCGCATGAGAGCCAACACGTCGAATTGGAGCTCCGGAGATCCCAAGTTTCTCAGAGCAAGCAAACTAAATCCCAGTACGAGCTCCAGAGAAGCAAAATTTCTCAGAACAAGCAAGCAACCAAATCGTCCAAACCCGAGGTCAACACCGCCGCCAAAGCTCCTCAAACCAGATGCAACGAAAACAGATCAAGCCTACCACAGCCGAGTCTACGACGATGGTACTCAGTCGAGCTCTGCTACGGGTTGGGTTGGATTACCTCTTAGGTGTGAACCAGGAAGGCTTGTCCCCGGCTCCGCCACCGTCCCGGTCGCTGGTGCTCGCGTCCAGGCCCGTCTCGACGTCCCGCACTACGGTGACCGCCATGGCCTGCACACCTGCTGCTGCGGCGGCGGCGGTCGCCTCCTGCTTAGGCTCCTCCGGCTCCTGCTTGGCCTCCGCCGCCGGAGTCGCCGCAACGGGAGGAGGGAGGGAATCGGAGGCGGAGTCGACGGGGGACCCCGCGACTAGCACCACGACCCTGGCGTCGGCGTCGGCGTCGTCGCTCGCGTCCTGGACTGCGGCGACGGGTGATCCGCCCATAAAATGGATTTTGACTTGGGGGTATCGGTTACCGCACGGGATTCGTCTCGTGCACGGTCAGGATCCCAGCGAAATATCTCATGGGTCCAAACGGAACGGATAATGCGTCGCGCGGGCGGGTTTGCTTTGTTTTTGGTTTGATTCGTTTTTATAGCGGATCAGCGGAGGGGGGAGCCGAGCTGAATATTCGGTGCATATTGATATGGGGAGGGAAGAGGCCGCTGCTGTGGTTCCGGCCGGGAGGGGAAGGCGACGGGCGCGGGGAAGGGGACGAAGGCTGGCTACGGGAGCACGAGTGCTGGGTGTTGGGCTGCCGGCTGGTAGGAGATTCCTTGCTCTCTCCCGAGCTTGGCTTGCCCTCCGGCCTCCGGCGGCGTGGTGATGGCAACGAGGGAGACAGGCGCTAGTGGACGTGCGGGGCACGCGGCGCGTGGACCAGGTTCATGGACCGCCCGCTTATCTGGCCTCCGGTAGCTACTACTTGGACGCTTTTTAATGCGCGATTGGTAGCTGAAGTTGTTGCAAACAACGGCTGATCTTGATTCTATGAGAATGCACGTTCTATTTTATTTTCAAAAAACATATAATGATAGTAGCTATGCGTATACTAGTAAAATAAATCCTGCTCCAAGATGGGATCCTTTGGAACTTAAGAATTTCATTATTGAGTTTAAAAAATATATATTTTATAAGAAAGCTAGGAAATATGAAAAATTCCCGATTTTTAAAGACCATAGATCTCATTCTATATGTAGGAGTAAATGTGACAGGCTGTGTGACACCGTTGCATCGCGATCGAGTGGTAGCAGTGTTCCGCACCTGGTGCAATGATTGTGAATTGGACTGTCATCTTCTGTGTTTACTGGCTTTTACTGCCCGCCTTGAGCTTGTGTTTTGGAAGCATTTAGCGCGGCGTGTGGGCCAGGCCGCCTGGTTCACAAGAGGTGCAGGAGGGGACACGCTGCTTGCGGCAACATTTTGCTTTTTCTTTCTTTTCCGGAGAGAGAGAGAGAGAGAGGAGAGAGAGACACTGCGACCTTGGACCAACGACAGGGGAGATTAGCTGTTCGGCGAGGTTGTTTAGCTCCAACTCCAACCTGAGGCCATGCCCATGCCCTTGGCCCCCTATCCTACAATTATTCCCAATCATCCCTCAAGGAATCAATCGGGATCTTCCTCATCTCTCGTGCTGTCAACAGTAACAGCCGTCCTTTTCTCCTTGTCTTCCAAATTCCAATAATTCGAGCGATTGCTCCGCCAACCCACCGAGGTTCTCAAGGTATGTGTCCACAACAGCCACAGTAACAGTACCCACCATCGACACACGAAGACCATGGCCGCTGCCGCCCACTCGCACGAAAAGGGTATTTCGAAATGAGCCGCACAGAGGACGGAGGTTGGAGGGGTGAAGCTTGTTTTTCGTCCAGAAAAAGTCTACGTGACTCTCAGACCTTTGCTCATGTGTCTACTTTACCCACTGAATTATGAAACCAGGTATTACCATAAACTTCTCCAAACCGGGTATTTAACTCCTTGAAGTGGTTTTGGTTCCTGGTTTTACCGACGTGGCAGTTCAAACTGCTAGGATCGATGTGTGAGTGTACCTCTCTGTGTAACCTGTAGATCCGGATAGACTCCTCGCCTTTCTCTATTGCAGCGCATCACGCCATTGCCGCGGCATTGTAGTCGTCCAGCGCGGTGGAGATGTAGTCCAGTGGCGCCGGCGGTGACCTGCAGGGACGATGCAGAGTCGGTGGGACACTTCCCGTCGCTGGCAGCACTTCTTTAAGGATCGGATTAGAGTTTCTCTGTAGGTGGGTGTGGCGGCTTCCGGTCAACCTCGTGAAACGAGCCCCGATTCCCATCTTCTCTATTTATATGTGCTGTGCGACAGGGGCCCACCATCCAGTTAGGGTTGGGCGCCCCCGATCAGGGCGCAGAGGCAAGGGCCCTAATATTGGTGGAGATCAACTAACATTCTCTCCCTTGATCTCATTCAATCTTTCAATTTCATATCATTTACTTTTGTTCATTCAATTACAGATTAGCTCATAGAGCATGTCTCATCGTCACGGTCCATTGTCGATAGACTTAACAGCTACAACTCACTACTCTGTTCTGAAATAGATATTTATCTTTGGGCTTTCTTTTGTCCAGAAATTTTAGGCTTTTCTTTAAACCCATGCTAGCTATATGTTCTCTGAACACCATGTTCTCTGAACACGTTGGGTGGTAAGCCTTTTGTAAGTGGATCCGCGAGCATCTTTTCTGTATTTATATGCTCAAGACTTATGACTTGATCCCGAACTTTATCTTTCACAACATAATACTCTATGTCAATGTGTTTAGCAGCATCACTTGACTTATGTTGTGAGCATCCTGTACTGCCAGATTATAATCACAGTATAACTTTAAGTGGTCTATAGATGTCGTTAACCACCTTCAAACCTGGTATGAACTTCTTTAGTCAGTTCACCTGCCTGTTGCCTCATAACACGCTACAAACCGTCATACATTGTGGACGATGTAGTGACAGTTTGCTTTGAACTTTTCTATAAAATAGCTCCCCTTTGCGAGATGATAGAAAATCTACGTCTGAATATGTATTCACTCTCGCATAATCAGAATCTGAATATCCCACTATGTGGGATGAATCAGATCTTCTATATATCATCATGAGGCCTTTCGTTCCTTGCAAATAATGCAAGACTTTCTTTACTAATTTTAGTGTTCTATTCCAGAATTGCTCTAGAATCTGCCAAGTAAAACCTGATAATAAATATCAAGTCAGGGCGCGTACATACTTGAGCATGTTGCAAGCTTCCGATAGCTGAAGCATATGGAACCACTTTCACTTTATCAATTGAGCTTATATTGGTTCCTGGGGCATTGAAAATCCTCATATCTATCGCCCTTGACTATAGGAGCAGGTGAGGAACTACATTTGTGCATACTGAATGTCTTTAAGATCTTTTTCATGTATGCCTTTTGTGACAGTCCTTATACCCTTTTTCTTCTATCTCGGTGAATCTCGATCCCTAGAACGAACGAGGCTTCGCTAAGATCTTTCATATCAAATTTCTTTGTCTGCAGTAGTAGACTGATATCACTACTAGCAAGTAAGATATCATCTACATACAGGACAAGGAAGATAAACTTTCCATTCTTAAACTTTGTATTGACACAATTGTCCTCTACATTCTCTTTAAAACCCAAAATTCGTTATTGACTGATCAAACTTCAAGTACCACTGTCTTGAAGCTTGCTTTAATCCATAAATGGATTTCTTTAGGCAGCATCCCATTCGTTCTTTTCCTTCCATGACAAAACCTTTCGGTTGTGCCATGTAAATATTTTCCTTCAAGTCTCTGTTGAGAAACGCCGTCTTTACATCCATCTGATGTAATTCTAAATCGTAATGTGCCACTAATGCTATTATTATTCTGAAGGAAACTTTACATGAGACTGGAGAAAATGTCCCATTGTAATTAATCCTTCCTCTTTGCATATAGCCTTTTACCACAAGTCGCGCTTTATATCTCTCTATATTTCCTTAAGAGCCAAGTTTTGTTTTGTAGACCTATTTACAACCTACTGTTTTGGCTCCTTTAGAAATTATTTCCAAGTCCCAAACTCTATTGGCATTCATTGATTTTATTTCATCTTCTATGGCCTCAAGCCACTTTGATGAATGACCACTTCTCATGGCTTCTTCAAAAGAGGTGGAATCAACCTCCATTTGAAATTCTTTAGTATTGTACATTTCATAATCAGCAGAAATAGCTGATATACTAACTCTTTGAGACCTTCTAGGAGCCTCCACATTTGGCACATCTACTGTTTGAGGCTGTTGTTGCTCCCTCTCATGTGTGGTAATAGGTTCTATAGGATCTTGAAGAACATGTTTCTCATTTTCATTCATTGTTGCCACAGGTGGAATAACAACAGGTGCTGACACCATAGTATCTTGCACTGTCGGTGCAGCGACAGCATGTAGTGAGAAAATTGGCTCATGAATCATTGGAGTGGGCGCATACATCCGCTTCACTTCAAGGTCAATTTATCGAGCTACCATGCTCCCCCTCATCAATTCATCCTCTAGGAAGACAGCGTGTCTCGTTTCCACAAACTTTATGTCTCTCTAGACAGTAGAAAACGAAAACCTTTTGACTTTTCTGTGTAACCAATGAAATGGCAACTTACTATTTTGGGATCTAACTTCCCAATGTTTGGATTAACTACTTTAGCCTCAGCAGGGCTCCCCCACACACACACAAGTGGTTTAGTGAGAGCACTCTTTCTGTTCACAACTCATATGGTGTTTTGGACATCGACTTACTTGGTACTCTTTTGAGAGTATAAATGGGGTTTTTAACGTCTCCATCCACATGCTCAACTATAAGGTGGAGTAACTTATCATACTGCCCACCATATCCATCAGGGTACGATTAATTCTTTTAGCTACTCTATTTTGCTGAGGTTCGCCCAGTGTAGAATACTATGCTACTATGCCATTCTTTTAGGATATGCTGACCGTAGTACTCCTCCATGGTTAGACCTAACTATCTTAATCTTTAATATCTTAAATTTATCTAATATATCTTTTTTCTTTGATTGGATAAATATAGTCATAATGGGAGTAATCATCTGTGAATGTTATGAACGAATCATAACCATCCACTCTTTACAGGAAAACCAACCACAGATGTCAGTGTGGATAATCTGTAAAATTCCTGTGCTTTGTTTGTCACCTTTCTTTATATACTTTCTTTTTATGCATTCTCTGCATTATTCTTAATCTGAGAGCTCTAATGGAGAAAGAATATCATTCTTAACCAGTCTTTCTATTCTTCCCCTCGAAATATGGCCTGAACGATAGTGCCATGATTTCGATGACGCTTGTGAGCTCTCTTATGCCACCATTATCAGAGTGACTATCTGTCACCAGCTGCTTTATCAGTTGGATAGCACATGTTTTTGAAGAGCTAGTGAATTGACTTTTTATTCTATCGAGGTACTTGGTGACCGTGTCACACTTTGAGATTGAGCCCACAATTACAAGCTCAATCATGTTCTTTATCATAGCCAAACTTTTTCTTGTTGGTAGTGATTTATTTCCTATGCCCAAGGAGTTATAGGATATCTTTTGGGATTCAAAATCCTTCTCCCCCTCGAAATATGGCCTGAACGATAGTGCCATGATTTCGACGACACATTGTGAGCTCTTTTATGCCACCATTATCAGAGTGACTATCTATCACCAGCTGTTTTACCAGCTGAATAGCACATGTCTTTGAAGAGCCAGTGAACTGACTCTTTATTCTATCGAGGTACTCGGTGACCGTGTCACACTCTGAGATTGAGCCCATAATTGCAAGCTCAATTATATTCTTTATCATAGCCAAACTTTTTCTTGTTGGTAGTGATTCATTTCCTATGCCCAAGGAGTCATAGGATATCTTTTGAAATTCAAAATCCCTCTCTTTAGTTGCCCAAGTGGCATCATTCTCTTTTGTCTCCCTCACCGGTGCCACAAACTCAGTGGAACACGGTGAGGTGACTGCCCAGTCCACCTTAGACAAGATGAAAATCAGGTCAACTTTTTTTAACAAAAAAATAACACTATTTGCATGCCTTGATTCCAACGTTGGTCAAAATCAAAACATACAATTACTCTTATACACTAATTCTACATCACCGTTGGGCAAAAATATAATTAATGCATAAATCATTAACATTATCAACTTTTCTTATACACTAATTCTACATCACCGTTGGACAAAAGTAGAAATAATGCATAAATCATTAACATTATCAACTTTTCTTATACACTAATTCTACATCATCGTTGGGCAGAAGTAGAATCAATGCATAAATCATTAAAATTATGATATTATTATTAACAACGTTGGTCAGAAAATAACAACATAATAATCATATCAAAACTCTTTTTCTCTAATAAAATACCACATTGGTTCAAAATAACTAGAGAATGAACAATTTCTTTAGCAGCGGAAAACTTTCTTTTTCTCCAATTAAATATCACGTTGGTACAAAATAACTAGAGAACCAACATTCTCTTTAGCAGCAGAAAAAATCTCTTTTTCTTCAATTAAATATTACTTTGGTACAAATTACTTGGAGAATAAATAATTTCTTTGGCTATGGAAAAACTCTCTTTTTCTTGAATTTTACCCACAGGGAAAATTGCTTTTTCTATTTTCTTTAATCTATTAATCAATTTCTAGGAAATAAACATTTACTAGAAAAAATTTCTTTTTCTTGAATTTTACCCACGGGGAAAAAATTACATTTTCTATTTTTCTTTTGAACCATTTATTCATTTTCTAGAAATAAATATTTGCTGGAAATAGAAAAAAGGGGAAAACTCATTCTTTTCTATACTATTCTTTTGGCCCAAAACGGCAAGGCGGCCCACGGCCCACGCCCGCATGGGCGCTTCCCGTGCCCTCCCCCGCGCCCAGGCCGCAACCTAGGCTTGGGCCGAGAATTTGGCCTAGCGCGCGCACCCGCCTGGGCTGAAAGCCGGTCCATTCTTTCATCACCGTCAGATCTCATCCGATGGCTGTGCGGTGAGATCGGGCCGATCAAAAGGGCGACGGGCGCCCTCCCCCGAAAACCCTAATTCATTTGCGCCTCTGCTCTCTCTCTCTCTTCATTTCTCTCTTCGCCGCTCTCCATTCCTCTCTCAGCTGCAGCGCAAGAGTGAGCGACCGAGAGTAAGACGGCGAGCGAGCGGGTGGTGGAGCGACTATGGCGCCGTTGCCGGCCCCCTCGCCGGCGCGCGTGCTCCCCAATGGGTGAGCACGCCGCCGTCGAGCGGCCTGGCTACGGCGCCCCTTGGCCGAGCTCTTCTTCTCCCGCACCGGCAAAGGGACATCCCGACGCACGGCAAGGTAGATCCACCCCTTCCCCCTTTAGATTTGCTTTTGTTGTTCTTCCTTTTCTTTTCGAGTTCATCCGAATGGGAAACTGGGGTTAGTGTTAGGGTTCTGACCCTTCTTTTTCTCTTCTTCCCCAATCGGATCTAGATCTTGTTTGCTTTTCTTTGTTTGACCGATTGGGGTTAGGGTTCATGTGCCGACCCCTTTTCTTTGTCCTTTTCTTTTCGTTTGAATTTTCTTTCTTTTCTTTTCCCTTGTTTACCCAAAAAAGGGATCTAGGGTTAGGGTTCGGTTCCGACCCCTGTTATTCTTCTTTCTTTGGTTTTTTTCTTTTCTTTGATTTCTTTTCTTTTTGGATTTCATTCGAATGGCTTTACCTTTTTCCCTTTCTCCATGCGAGTTAGGGTTAGTGTAGCAGAACCGCCTAATCTAATGCCTCACATGAGTGCTTGTCTTCCATTAGACACTAAGCACTCAAGGGAGAACACTAAATTACTCGGTTCCGTCGGGCACACCCCAGGAGAGAACCCGAAAATCCACATTTTTGCCATCAGGATCACAAATGAGAGAACAAAGCTTACATCATTCTTAACCATTTCATACATCCCTTTTAGTACAACATCAGAGTATAATAGTTATTGTATAACAGCGGAATTTAAACATGTGATCAGAATTATAGCGGAAATAAACATCTATTAATGATATACTGAAGTATTGATATATAAACTACTACAATAGATTATGAAACTTTCATTTATAAAAACATTTGGTGAGAGTTATAAATAAAAACTACGATCGCGACGTAAAGAAATCCTCGCTGAGCCCACCAGGAGGAATCCACACACAAGGGTCAGCTCTAGTATCGACCTATCACCTGCAATAGGAGAAATAAAACCCTGAGTACTCAATTATACTCAGCAAGACTTACCCGATAGGAGGAAAGAAAAGACTCCAAGGATATGCAAGGCTATCTGGCTTGTGCGTTGCATTTGCAGGAAGCATTACTAAGCGTGCGTCCTTATATTTGATTTTTATTAATAGCCGCATTGGTTCATTAACTAACCATTCTATATAAGCACCTGTGCTACTTTCAAGCAGGTGGTAAGCAATCAGATTTCCTTTTCCATCTTTCATCTTCAGTTCTTACTACGATGCTAAACCACAGACAAGCCATACCGGATAGCCTGGCGATTCGCGAATCAATGTCCCCAGCTGGGTACTCCAAAAACACACGCCTCGCTTGTACCCTAGGCACAAGTAGGACCAATCTATCACTCTCCTATCCCGGGTGTTCAGGTCCCCGTCCAAACTGGGACTCCAAACTCCCGCTCCTGAGTCCCGGACTCAGTGCGGTGCAAGGACCTCCTCCACCAAAATAAAACCCTAACAGTCGGTCCAGAAAGAGCTGGATCCGCGACAAGAGAGCAACAAGTCTTCCAAGCGCCCATACACAAGTATGTGCTCAGGATAATAAGTCTGTGACCTGCCTAGAGTCATATGCAACGATTGGTCCTTAACCGACCAGACAGGGAAAAACGGTGTAACCAAGCTATGACCCGCCTCCGCGGCGACACAACTTCTTACACCCACCAATACCCAAACCATATCCCTGCCCGGTCACCATTTTTCCTTTCCACCATTTTATATTTTCCAAGTGATAGTAATTCGATAATATATTTCCTATCTCTCACGAGTGACAAACAATCACTCGACTTCTACCGGAGTCCTGTAGCATAGCAATCTACACGATCCTATCATACTAGTAAAACTCATAGGATAAAGATATATATGCAAGTGGGTTTCATTCAACTCCTTAAAACTTAATGCACAAATATAATTTAAACTACAGAAAAGTAGAGGTTATGCACCGGGGCTTGCCTGGGTAAAATATAACCAAAAGTTAGCATTCCATCTTCGTGATATGATCACCATAGCATCATCTTTCAGCTACTCTAGTTGATCCCACGATCCACCATCGTTCCTATTATGATATGTATTGATACAAATGCATAGATGTAAATAATCAATGACAGCCGAAATTCTTCGAAATCCAATCACGCTTCCAAAAGTACCATTTCTCCAGCAACTCCCGATGACTCCACAATCCATCGACGTCCCTCCATCAACGTCGAAGTCGCGGTACTCGGCAAACAGACACAATTAAATATTCACATAAATTCAACTGTGTTCCAAAAATTATGAAACTTTATGGATAGGTGGGGTTCGATTTTAGATGAATTTAGGAAGAAGAAGTGATGGAATCAGAGTTAGCATAGTGAAGATATTAATTGTGCAAGGTGGCCGCTAATTAATCACGAGAAGAGAAAATGAAACGTGATTAGTGACCATGAGCTGCCGCTGGTTATTAGAAAGGGAAAAGGAATAAAGAAATTGGTGGAGTGGATTAATGGCTCATGACTCTTGACTTTACGTGTATAGGAGTTGAGTTGGTTCTCGGCTTTGCTACTAGCACATGGCATAGGACAAGCTGCTGATGTGGACTTAAACAAAGAGCAGAGTGGGTATACGGCTAGGATTCTTCAAGAGAGACACAGAGAGCACCAAGCGCTTGTGCTCCTCAGCTCGTCCACCATGGACAACTGCTGGACTTTCGCCTGATGGTGATTCTAGCCATGACTTCCAAATCTAAGGGCATGGGGAGGTAGAAGGGAGGTAGGGGGATGTATGGGGACTATCTACCATGGTTAATTACAGCTTGAGGAAGGAGATCAATAGAGCGTAGCTTTCCCAGACAAGAATAGAGAAACTCAATTTAGAGAGTAAGATGGTGAGCGGTAGAGTGTGATGGCTTGATAGGCTTGGCGTGTTCTTTATAGGCAGGAGATGCGGGGCTGGAGGTGGAGCTGGCATTTGGCTAGCTAGTCATGTGAATTGGATTTCACGTGATGAACTTGGAGTAGGTCTTTGGTCATGAGTGCATCCTGACGAGCACATCAGGACTAGAGTGTGCTTTGGGCTAAACGTGCTTGGTGGTGATGTGCTGATTCATTCATGCAGGTTAAGGAATTAATGGGGAAGGAGACCACAGGTCAAGGAAACATTAGAGAATGAGAAGATCAATTACAGATTAGCTACCTCAGCTGATTATTGCAGCTCGGGAGAAATTGATAGACGCAACTTTCACGGGCAAGAACAAAGAAACTTGATTTGAGAGAAGCAAGTGAGCAGTGGAGCGGAACGGCTCAGCATAACCTTTTAAAGGCAGGCGACGCGAAGGCACGACAGCAACGCGTCGTAAGGTTAGCGGCTAACTAGCTTGCTTAAAGGTAATAAAACGTTGCTGCGAACGACGGGATGCTTTGGATGAACAGTGTTTCCACGCTGCTATATCTACCGTGTTTTTACCGAGCTTATTACAGCAGATGGTGACTGTCTGACAGTAGTCGTCATCGGATAGTTAGAGAAGCTAGCTAGGCTAAACAACTAACTGCTTGCATCGATAGTCCCCAGCTCCCACACCACTTGCTTATGTGTGTGGCGTGCTGCTCATGCATCACATTCTTTTCCTAATGACACGTCATAGGCTTGACTTTGGGGACAGCTAATTAATCCATGGAAGACTTTTGTGCTTGAGCTAGTACACTATAGCAGAAAGACATGACTTAGTTTGTAGGTGCATACTAAGAATAGTCAAGAGCTGCCAGAGGTCATGGAAGTCATGGTTCTCTACAGGAAGCAGTGTTTTTCTTTGTGCTACAGTGTTTTTCTACGCGCTATAGTGGCTTCCACCGTGCTACAGTGATTCTCTCGGCGCTACAGTGTTTTCTGCGGTGCTGTACCCAGCGTGGAAGACGTGCCAGCTACAGTGAAGCATGTTTGATTTCAGGCGAGTATGGTGCACGCCGAAAAAATAAACGAAGCTGCTGCGCTCTCTTTCTCATCAATTCGTGCTTAACAAAATAAACCCGTGAATTTATATATATGTATCGTCTTATTTATTAATAGATTTTATTTTATTTATAAAAGTTGATTTTTATGCTTAATTTAACCGAACAAAACGTTCTCTAGAATCGTCGTCGGACATTCCTGAATATTCCTACGCACTGCGTAATTTATCTTGAGCGTTGATTTGAGTCCGCGAAACTAAGTCACACGGGATTCACTTGTCGCAGCAAGTACGTTTTAAATTAAAACCCCAAGAAACTCGTTTCGGAAATTTTTCTTAAGCCTAAATCGCGGTGCTAAATAAACTCATAACACCAGGGGTGTTATAACCAACCCCCCTTAAAAAGAATCTCGTTCCGAGATTCGAAGCTAAAACTAGAATGGAAAAACGTGATTATAAATCGTAGATCAGAGATTACACGAAAGATTACACGACTTCGAATACTCAACCACACGGGGATCTAGGGATACATGGTTAAGAGCAACCTGGTACAACCGAGACTTAATCTAGAAGTCGAGATAGACGAGGGCAATGGAGAAACAACAAGATAATGATTATCCAAAATATAGCGTAGCACCAACAAATCCAAAAACAGTCGATGGAGAAGTAAAACATTGTGAACCCTAAGGTTGCCTACCCCAAGGGAACTTGAACTTCTTCGACGAACCGGATCCCTTCTTCTCCTCAGATTACACCATCACCTCAGACTAATGAACCTAATTCCACGAGGGATGACTAGATCTCGTAACTCTGCGCTGAATGCGAGGGAAATGGGGATGAAGAAGAAGAATAAGGACCAAGGGTATTTTATAGAGGCGAACGGAGGTGGGGCGTATCACAACGAAAGCGGATGCGGCGGGGATGAGATACATAGACGGTTCATGCTATGAAGATAAGATCGGACATGGTGCGCTTCCTGCGCGAGCGGTAGAGGGGGAAATAAAGGAGAGGAGAGGGGGTCCGCTCGACAAGGCAGGCGTGCGGGCGGTCGTGTCACCAAAAGAAGAGAGAAAGGAGAGGGAAGGGGAAATGAGGGGGGGTCCGGTACGGGAAACGACGGTGCGAGGTAGAGAGCCGACCGGACGCTAGGAAAAAGGAAAAGTGCACAGTGCACAAGGACGGCGAGTGCGACACAATGCTGCGGCCACGCGAGAAAGGGAAGCTAAAGGGCCTAACACAAACGGCGTTCACAGGGCATGCAACGAAATAACCCGGCATACATAGCATGGTCAACTAAACACAGGGCTTGGGACATGACATCCACTCAGGCTTTTACAAGCACTCCCTACTACTTGAGACTATCCTTCCTTACTACTCTTCTTTTCTTTCCTTTACTCGACCACGTCCGTCTTTCATGTAGACTAATACCATGCCATACTTTCTTCCTCCAAAACCACCTCCTCTTGCTTACTTTGAGAGGATACTAATTCATCGACCCGTTGTGGATTTCCTATTTAAACACCTAAACATTTTCAAGAAAATTATTTGTAGTAAAAGTGGTATAGCGGTGTAACTTAGTAAAGGTACTTGGTTAACAACCTCGATACCAACACATGCCGAGCAGCGTCACCATGTGGCAGTTGTTCCACAGGGAGCCCTCAGTTTCATCGCAGCACCATAAGCTTTTAACCAGGCAACTATTACCAACTTACACGCCATGAAGGCGGTGGGGTCATAGACCACAGAGTAAGGGGAGTATTGCAAGGGAAAAATTTAAACAATAAAGGTTCCCTCCACAACAAGGGACAAGGAATACAAATCCAACAACGGATTTATTTTAAAGAGATTCAAGTATTTTGCTAGGACATCCACAATTAGTCGATATAATATTCTATGTTCATGGCTAATCTGCTGGCATCTAAATGTCAACTTCTCTTGCAACCCGCTTAATTTCGCCCATGAAAACTCTTAAGCACACCTAATGAACTTAAGGTAGATGAACGCAATAAACACAGTGAACTAAATAAAATGCATGTTCCAACGGTCTTATACGGGTACATCATACAGGCATTCAGGCTCCCATTCACGATACAGCATTCACCTTCCCTATTGCCGGACGATCTCAACAACTATGGATGAACAACAACGGCACAAACACAATACCAGAGGACAGCAACGAAAAACACTACTACTATGGGTACAACATCCCAAGGCCACTAATCTACATTTTCTCATGGCAATGGCTGAGTGAGAGGAGTCAAGGGCTCTACTTCTGAGACTTCTGAGGGTGGAGGTGCTGGCGGCACTGCCACACCGGTTCTCCTTCCTTCTGGCGAGTGGATAGGGATCCCTTCCAAGATCGGGGCATCCTGCCTTTCAGCAGCCAGCGTCCTCCGCTTGGCCCTAGTGACAAGATAGGCCTCACGTAGCCGATGGACATGTCGGTCTTCAGCCTCCTTCAGAGCTTCCGACATGGCAGTCTCCCGGCTCTCAGCAGCTGCAGCACTGGCATGCGCTTCAGTAAGCTGCACCTCGAGCATCCGGGTGAAGATCTCGGCCTCCTCGGCTCGACTGAGGCAGATCCTCAGTTCCAAGGCTTGCCGGTCGTACTGCTCATCTAGAGCAAGCAGGTACGTGGTCAAGTGCACCATGGTGGGGCTGTCCTCTTGGGCATCCCACCCTTGCAAAGCCTCCATGCGAGCCCTCCATGCCCGCTGATTCCTATCCAAAGGTGGAAAGAACCGCATGGGGGTACAGGCAATGGGCTTCTCATAGATCTGGCAGAGGTACCACAAGGCTTTGCAGGCCACAACCTGGTAGGTGTCAGTGAAGCGAAACCCGGTTGCGGTCACATTCCAGGCTTCAGTGAGGTCAGGGAACTCCTTACTCTTCCCGATGTAGACGGTAACCTCACACCGCTCGGTGTCATGCTCCTCATACTCATGGCCCTCATACTCAAGACAATCTTTGACTTTGAGCTTTTGCAGGGTGGTATGCAGGATTTTGGGAAAACCCTCAATGTTCAAGCAGTAACTACTAACCCAGGCTCCTGCCATTTCTAGCGGTGGTCGTGAGGAAGGCTGAGCGAAAGCTTGCTCAAAGAAAAACCTAAGCGAGCTAAAGTGCATTGAGTGGTGATACCAATGACTAAGCCAGGCTCTACTTATAAAGGCAGAGCGTTCAGTGGTCCTGGCGTGGTTCACCAGGGTTCCCGCGTGAGATCACTACGACGAATCGACCAAATTCCACGTGTTCGAGGCGAGCAACGTTCGAGGCCATTACTGACTAGTACGACTATAGGGCAAGGGTCCGACAAGAGCACATAAAAAGGGGTACGGGGAGACATGGGTCACGACAGGCGTGAAACCATGGGTGAACACGGAACACAAAGCCACAGTGCAGACCTAACTATGGAACAGGAACGAGTCAGTTGTGACACCTATGGAGGGTGTATCTACAAGCAATATGAGCGCTACAATGCACAAACAGGATATGCATGAATGCACGTCCTATACGTCCTTCCACTGTTGCTAGCATATAGAGCAACCGTTCTTAGATTTTTGGCACATCGTTCTCTCCATATAGCTAGTCAATACTATCGAACTATGCTCGAGTTAGTGTACCTGTAGAAAACTTGATTAAGCCTATTTAAGTCAGCAGAGTGCCATCTATCCTGGATACATAACCATAGTAATAGGGCTACTTATATAACTTTGCATGTAAACGTCCTAACTTTTTGTAAAAATAAGTTGTCAAATTTTAGCTTAGAAAAGGATTTGAAAGCTTTATTTCCTCATTTATGCTTTGATACCACCTGTAGCAGAACCACCTAATCTAATGCCTCATAGGAGTGCTTGTCTTCCATTAGACACTAAGCACTCAAGGGAGAACACTAAATTACTCGGTTCCGTCGGGCACACCCCAGGGGAGAACCCGAAAATCCACATTTTTGCCATCAGGATCACAAATGAGAGAACAAAGCTTACATCATTCTTAACCATTTCATACATCCCTTTTAGTACAACATCAGAGTATAATAATTATTGTATAACAGCAGAATTTAAACATGTGATCAGAATTATAATGGAAATAAACATCTATTAATGATATACTGAAGTATTGATATATAAACTACTACAACAGATTATGAAACTTTCATTTATAAAAATATTTGGTGAGAGTTATAAATAAAAACTACGATCGCGACGTAAAGAAATCCTCGCTGAGCCCACCAGGAGGAATCCACACACAAGGGTCAGCTCTAGTATCAACCTGTCACCTGCAACAGGGGAAATAAAACCCTGAGTACTCAATTATACTCAGCAAGACTTACCCGACAGGAGGAAAGAAAAGACTCTAAGGATATGCAAGGCTATCTGGCTTATGGGTTGCATTTGCAGGAAGCATTACTAAGCGTGTGTCCTTATATTTGATTTTTATTAATAGCCGCATTGGTTCATTAACTAACCATTCTATGTAAGCACCTGTGCTACTTTCAAGCAGGTGGTAAGCAATCAGATTTCCTTTTTCCATCTTTCATCTTCAGTTCTTACTACGATGCTAAACCGCAGACAAGCCATACCGGATAGCCTGGTGATTCGCGAATCAATGTCCCCAGCTGGGTACCCCAAAAACACACGCCCCGCTTGTACCCTAGGCACAAGTAGGACCAACCCATCACTCTCCTATCCCGGGTGTTCAGGTCCCCGTCCAAACTGGGACTCCAAACCCCCGCTCCTGAGTTCCAGACTCAGTGCGGTGCAAGGACCTCCTCCACCAAAATAAAACCCTAACAGTCGGTCCGGAAAGAGCTAGATCCGCGACAAGAGAGCAACAAGTCTTCCAAGCGCCCATACACAAGTATGTGCTCGGGATAATAAGTCTGTGACCTGCCTAGAGTCATATGTAACGATCGGTCCTTAACCGACCAGACAGGGAAAAATGGTGTAACCAAGCTATGACCCGCCTCCGTGGCGACACAACTTCTTACACCCACCAATACCCAAACCATATCCCTGCCCGATCACCATTTTTCCTTCCCACCATTTTATATTTTCCAAGTGATAGTAATTCGGTAATATATTTCCTATCTCTCGCGAGTGACAAACAATCACTCAACTTCTACCAGAGTCCTGTAGCATAGCAATCTACACGATCCTATCATACTAGTAAAACTCATAGGATAAAGATATATATGCACGTGGGTTTTATTCAACTCCTTAAAACTTAATGCATAAATATAATTTAAACTGCAGAAAAGTAGAGGTTATGCATCGGGGCTTGCCTGGATAAAATATAACCAAAAGTTAGCATTCCATCTTCGTGATATGATCACCATAGCATCATTTTTCAGCTACTCTAGTTGATCCCATGATCCACCATCGTTCCTATTATGATATGTATTGATGCAAATGCATAGATGTAAATAATCAACGACAGCCGAAATTCTTAGAAATCCAATCACGCTTCCAAAAGTACCATTTCTCCAGCAACTCCCGATGACTCCACAATCCATCGACGTCCCTCCGTCGACGTCGAACTCGCGGTACTCGGCAAACAGACACAATTAAATATTCACATAAATTCAACTACGTTCCAAAAATTATGAAACTTTATGGATAGGTGGGGTTCGATTTTAGATGAATTTAGGAAGAAGAAGTGATGGAATCGGAGTTAGCATAGTGGAGATATTAATTATGCAAGGTGGCCGCTAATTAATCACGAGGAGAGAAAATGAAACGTGATTAGTGGCCATGAGCTGCCGCTGGTTATTAGAAAGGGAAAAGGAATAAAGAAATTGGTGGAGTGGATTAATGGCTCGTGACTCTTGACTTTACGTGTATAGGAGTTGAGTTGGTTCTTGGCTTTGCTACTAACACATGGCATAGGACAAGCTGCTGCTGTGGACTTAAACAAAGAGCAGAGTGGGTATACGGCTATAATTCTTCGAGAGAGACACCGAGAGCACCGAGCGCTTGTGCTCCTCAGCTCGTCCACCATGGACAGCTGCTGGACTTTCGCCTGATGGCGATTCTAACCATGACTTCCAAATCTAAGGGCATGGGGAGGTAGGAGGGAGGTAGGGGATGTATGGGGACTATCTACCATGGTCAATTACAGCTTGAGGAAGGAGATCAATAGAGTGTAGCCTTCCCAGACAAGAACAGAGAAACTCAATTTAGAGAGTAAGATGGTGAGCGGTGGAGTGGGATGGCTTGGCAGGCTTAGCGTGTCCTTTATAGGCAGGAGATGCGGGGCTAGAGGTGGAGCTGGCATTTGGCTAGCTAGTCATGTGAATTGGATTTCACGTGATGAACTTGGAGTGGGTCTTTGGTCATGAGTGCATCCTGACGAGCACATCAGGACTAGAGTGTGCTTTGGGCTAAACGTGCTTGGTGGTGATGTGCTGATTCATTCATGCAGGTCAAGGAATTAATGGGGAAGGAGACCACAGGTCAAGGAAACATTAGAGAATGAGAAGATCAATTGCAGATTAGCTACCTCAGCTGATTATTGCAGCTCGGGAGAAATCGATAGACGCAACTTTCACGGGTAAGAACAAAGAAACTTGATTTGAGAGAAGCAAGTGAGCAGTGGAGCAGAACGGCTCGGCGTAACCTTTTAAAGGCAGGCGACGCGAAGGCACGACAGCGACGCGTCGTAAGGTTAGCGGCTAACTAGCTTGCTTAAAGGTAATAAAACGTTGCTGCGAACGACGGGATGCTTTGGATGAATAGTGTTTCCACGCTGCTATAGCTACCGTGTTTTTACCGGGCTTATTACAGCAGATGGTGACTGCCTGACAGTAGTCGTCGTCGGATAGTGAGAGAAGCTAGCTAGGCTGAACAACTAACTGCTTGCATCGATAGTCCCCAGCTCCCACACCACTTGCTTATGTGTGTGGCGTGCTGCTCATGCATCACATTCTTTTCCTAATAACACGTCCTAGACTTGACTTTGGGGACAACTAATTAATCCATGGGAGACTTTAGTGCTTGAGCTAGTACATTATAGCAGGAAGACATGACTTAGTTTGCAGGTGCATACTAAGAATAGTCAAGAGCTGCCAGAGGTCATGGAAGTCATGGTTCTCTACAGGAAGCAGTGGTTTTCTTTGTGCTACAGTGTTTTCTACGCGCTATAGTGGCTTCCACCGTGCTACAGTGATTCTCGCGGCGCTACAGTGTTTTCTGCGGTGCTGTACCCGCCGTGGAAGACGTGCCAGCTACAGTGAAGCATGTTTGATTCCAGGCGAGTATGGTGCACTTCGAAAAAATAAACGAAGCTGCTGCGCTCTCTTTCTCGTCAGTTCGTGCTTAACAAAATAAACCCGTGAGTTTATATATATGTATCGTCTTATTTATTAATGGATTTTATTTTATTTATAAAAGTTGATTTTCATGCTTAATCTAACCGAACAAAACGTTCTCTAGAATCGTTGTCGGACATTTCTGAATATTCCTACGCACTGCGTAATTTATCTTGAGCGTTGATTTGAGTCCGCGAAACTAAGTCACACGGGATTCACTTGTCGCAGCAAGTACGTTTTAAATTAAAACCCCGAGAAACTCGTTTCGGAAATTTTTCTTAGGCCTAAATCGCGGTGCTAAATAAACTCGTAAAACCAGGAGTGTTACAGTTAGGTCTTAGGGTTCGGCCAAATCCAAACCCACTCTTCTTCTTTCCTTAGATCCGAACTGGATCTGTTCGTTTCTTTACTTTTGCCATGCACCGTCGAACGGTGCAGCTTCTTTCCCCCCACGCACGGTGGTGGTGATGACCGGTAGACAGTGATGTCCGCCACCCCGGTCACTCTTTTCTTTGCTTTTACCCGGTTAGGGTTAGGGTTACACAGAGGCAACCGGCTCTGATACCATTGCTAGGATCAATGTGTGAGTGTACCTCTCTGTGTAACCCGTAGATCCGGGTAGACTCCTCGCCTTTCTCTGTTGTAGCACATCGACAAGCGTAGACGCTGGTGCCGTGGCATTGTAGTCGTCCAGCGCGGTGGAGATGTAGTCCAGTGGCACCGGCGGTGACCTGCAAGGACGATGCAGAGTCGGTGGGACACATCCCATCGCTGGCAGCACTTCTTTAGGATCGGATTTGGGTTTCTCTGTAGGTGGGTGTGGCGGCTCCGATCAACCGTGAAACGAGCCCTGATCCCCACCTTCTCTATTTGTATGTGCTGTGCGACAGGGGCCCACCAACCAGTTAGGGTTGGGCGCCTCCGATCAGGGCGCAGAGGCAAGGACCCAATAGACCGTTGGGCCTATTGGTGGAGATCAACTAAGACAAACAAGCCCACATTGACATGTTGGCACTCAGGCCCATGCATCATAGAAGGGGAGGTGATGGTGTGTTGGCGTTCCTAGCGCCCGCACGACCGGTGTTGCTGCTCCGCCGGGGCCTCGTGCCACCGTGGGTGTGTCCTCCGCGTCCGCCGCAGAGGGGGTGATGCGAGTGTGCGACCTGGCATTTGTGAGCCGGCCCACGAGCCCCATGCCTGAGGCAGAGGAGTAAGACGGGGAAGCATAGGAGGCGCTCGCTAGCGAAGACGCCACGGACGGCAGCGCGGACCTCGTAGATCCAGGATGCACACGAGCAGGAAGCCGTCGTCGTGCTCTGCAAGGTAGGCCGCCACCTAGCCCACGCCGAGGCCCAGCAGCGCAGCGAGCGCGTCGAAGCAGCCAAGCAGGTCGCCCCGTACGCGCCGTCTGCCACTAAGCGTGAGGTCAAGCCCCATACCTCGCCCCGCCCCGTACACGCGCGAGATCCAGGATGCCACACATGCCATCTGCGCCCCGTACGTTGCCCTCGCGATGTCAAGCAGCCGAGCAGGTCGCCTAGCAGTGGCGGCGGCACGGGCGCGGGCTGCTGGTGGAACGGCGCAGTAGCCCGTCCACGCGCTTGTCGCGGAATAGGCGCCCTGGCCAGCGCGGAGAGGCGCGCGAAGAGCGCTGCAGGGACGCCGTGGTTGACGGGGTAGAACACGTCGAGCCCTCGGCACGCCTCCGCCAGCGCCTCCTCTATAGTCGTGCTGGCTACCCCTTCCAGTAGGGATGCAGATAGGGAGGCAATGGGCAGCCCGCCTCGTGCCCGTAAGCCCCGCAAGCGACACGTGAGCCGCAACCGCCGCTTAGGCTATCCGCACTCGTCGACCTCTATTTTCATCTCTTAAAAGGAATATTCTATCCTAGTCATCGAGATTCTCTACTCTATACTCATTTCTTCTACACTCGTATTACCTCTATCACATACTCTATACCAACTATTCCATATTTTATTCCTCTCTCCCCAACTCTCTTTCTCTCTCTCTCGCAGGCACCTCGGAAGGCGCATAGCGGCCGGCGGCGCGGCCTCCACGAGTCGCGGACCGCTACCGTTGCGTGCCGCATGCAGGTGCGCGCTACACGCGATAGAGGCGCTGATGCGCCGTTTGCAGGCCTGGTTACAGGGCGCGGTGCGGACAGCCTTATAGGCACCTGACTTCGTTGCTGCGGCGTGGAACGCATCTTCGGTATGAAGCTGTAGCAACAAAATCAAGCAATCAGGCCTTCCGCAATGTGAGAGTGAAGCCTAAAGCACAATGGGTCACATAGCCAAAAAGAAGGCATCACTCTCCCAAGGCTGCAGCGTGATGGCACTACTCGCAGGGCCCAACAGCTCTGATGCAGTTGGTCCTTGTCTCTAAACTTGGACACACCTCGCAGCATGATTGGATGATAGAAGTAATATATTCTTTTTCACAGAGTTGGCACCGACGCAACTACTTGCTCCGCTCCTAAAATTTCTAGTATCGACATCACTTGTTGCAGTGTGCGGAGAACTCTTCAATCGTCTCTCTCCTATTCTGGCACTACTCAAGCCCACGCTGTGGAGGGCCTCAGCTCTAGGTGCACGCTGCAGCTACATCGTTTTCTAAATCGCGAAGGCCGGCGGCGCGGTGCCCAGGATACGGCTCTGGTTTCTGGCCGACGCCCGCGTGACGTTCGCGTCCTACAACGTGGCCTCAGGCCTTCGACTGCCAGACGGAAGCTCTGCTCGTGTCGCTCCGCGGCGCGCTCAAACTCCTCTCACGCACCGTCTCCACCTGGGCATGCCCGAGCGAGCCCTACGTTCCCCATCCGTGAGCACGGCGGCATGGGCGGAGAGCTCGCCGAGCCGCTCCTCGAGAGCCGCCATCCATTTACCCTTTTTATATGACGCGTGGGGCCGTGCGCAACAGGTCAATGTGAGATCAATGTGAGCCAAGTTGAACCGACGAGTCAGCAAAACCAGTTTTGCACCAAAACCACTAGAAGGGGTTAAATGTATGGTTTGAAAAAGTTTAGGATGCTGGTTTCATAGTTTAAGGTGAAGTAGACACATCGATAAAAGTTAAGGAGTTACGTAGACTTTTTTTCTTTTTCAGCTCATCTTCTCCAAGCGGCTCCGATCAGCATTTAGTTGGCACTTGGCACGCACAAAAACACCTCTCTTGAAGCAGTACCAAACGTACCCGATATGTCACCTTATCAGTTCGGGAGCCGGTAAGCAACTCGAAGCTGCTACGTCCTTGAACAGTTCCGCTCCGTGCCGTTCGGGCCGTCCCTCTGGGCCGTGACCGTCAATGCTCAGTTGAAAGTTTGAAAGGCGTGCCAAGCTTTAATGCGGACATGTCTAAAGGCCTCTAAAGATTTTCCCAGTGCGGTGAGAGAAACCGTGAGAGGGTTGTTTGCTTTAGCTCACAAATGATCATTGCACGAAGCGTACGTACTTTGGACACGAAAAAGTGCTGCTGCTCCTCTAGAAAACATGCTCTTGATCCGTCATGGAGTGGGTGACGTAAAATTGTAGCAGGTGAGCTCCAGGACCAGGAGTCACGCCTAAGGGCATGTTTGGTTTCATAAGTCAGGTGACTTGTTAAGTTAGATGACTGAAAATTGGTGACTTATAAGTCATGCTTGTTTGGTTGTAGATAATTTATAAGCTCATTAAAGGTGTGGCCCCCACGTAAAAAGGGTGACTTATAAGTTTTAAGCAGGGGTGAACCAACTTAAAACTTATAAGCATAAGTGACTTATAAGTTGGTGGTGTTTAGTAAAATAAATCACTTATTTTACTTTTTAATTTATAAGTAGGTGACTTATTTGGAACCAAACAGGCCCTAAGTTATCTATAGGCTACCTGTTAGGCTGTTACCCGTTTGTTCTGTTTTCCACTCCACTGCACCATGGCGTGGCCCGTGTGCTTTGTTGTTAACCTAACTCGTTCAGGATTTGAGATGGTCTAGATGTATCTTTGATTGACACCGAAGTGCGGCACTACACCGGTACACCCATCGTTTCGTCAAAAGGAAAAGGAACTACACGACCCATCCATGCATGCATGCATGATGAATCGTACGCACATGCGTACATACGCATCCGCCGCTATGAAAACGGTTTACGAGACAGGTTGTAACATGATCCCCACCCCTAAAATTTATTTTCTTAAAAAATATAAATACTTTCATGAAATATATATATAGCAAAACCTTTCTTTTAATCCCATGAGAAGCCCACCATAGGAATAGGATCACTGATCATGTAAAGCCCCCTGTAGCACTGCACCACATGGTCCTTTATAACCAAATGTAAGATACTATCATATATTATTAACCTCCATAGTTTTTCTATTGAATACAAAAAGTTTGAACAGTAGAGTTTTACTTCTCGTTGAACACTACAACTATGTTTTAGGGCGTCTCTCCATCCGAGCTCAAAAAAAAAATCAAAACTAAGAACTTAAAACATAATTTTGGGGCTCAAAACGATTTTAGATGAAGAAAGTCATTAGCTATAAAAATGTAGATATCTTCAAGTTCTACAACTTTGATATGATTTTTGTCTTCCGACTTGATTTGAAAAGATATGATCCTCTGTGTTGCACCTATTTTAAGGGCATTGTCAACCATCTTTACAAATCATATAAATTGGTTTCTAAAAATGTCATCTATTTCCAAAGGTTCTTGACAACACCCTAAAAACGATTTCTAGAGATGGCTAGTGTTGTCAACGACCTCTGAAAAATATAAGGTATTTTTAGAAATCAATTTTTGATGAGAGTGATCTTTTGAAATATTTTTAGAGATGGCTTTTTAAAGAGCTACCTCTACCTAAAAATGAAACATCTCTGAAAATCATTTATGACGTAGTGATCTATTGTCTCGTTTTTTTCTTCCATACACCTCTTTTTACAAGTGCGGGTTTTATATTAATTATTAAGAATAACATTATGGGGGGCTTTATATGCATATGGAGGCAGGGGCGGATCCATGTAGCCCACACTGGGTGCGGCCGCACCCAGACCAAAATCCAAAAAGCTTTGTAGTATGCAGAAATTTACCCTATTCGCAGCCATCCAGCCCAAACAACTGCACACACAGCCAATCTCGGAGAGCCCACAACAGCCTGCGTAAGCGTTGGCGGCGCCTGAATCTTCGGCAGCACGCTTCGTCGCTCCAGCTCCCGCGGACTTCTCTCTTTCGTATTCCTCCGCGTCCCCGTCGTTTCGTTTCCCCGACTCAAATCCACGCACGACGCGACGACAGCTGCGGCACGCCGGTCGCCGGCAGGTGGCCCGCGGCGTAGTTGCTGCTGGGCGCAGCGCAGCACGGCCGCACGCGCACGGCAGCAGGCAATGGCCTGTTCGCTTGAATTTATCGGCCGATTCAGTATTTTTCTCTCACAACAAAAACAGCTTCAGCTGATTTATCAGCCAGCTTTAATACCAGCCGAACAAGCCTCGCTCGCCTCCCAGTGACCCTGTTCAGTTCTCTGCCTGACTGCTTCTCCCCTGTTCATCCGACGGTGGGACTGATAAAAGGCTGGTTTGGCACAACTAACTTCACTAGTGTTTTTTTTTTTTGAAAAATAGCTTCGTAAGCAACTTTTTAGATGAGGTTAAGCTGTTTTATAAAAATTGTTTGATAAAACAGCTTCACCGACAGCTGTTTTGAAAATGAGTGTTTAGCAAATAAAATAGCTCATGAAGTTATTGTGAACTATGCCAAATAGGCCCAAAGTTTCAACAATTTAATCAGGTTCTTGTCGCTGTCCTCTTGACTCTTGTAGTCAGTAGTCTTGTTAGGTGGTACAGATTTTAGGCCTTTAGGGTTAGAAATTTTTGTTCTTTCTAAACAAAGTAATTAAGGTCTTATTTAGGGTGTGTTTGATTCAGGGACTAAAGTTTAGGACGTATTATATGAAGGTGTCGTATGTGGTGTTTGGATATTAATAAAAAATAAATTATAGAATTCGTCAATAATCTGGCAGACGAATTTATTAAGCCTAATTAATCCGTCATTAGCACATGTACTGTAGCATCATATTGTCAAATCATGGACTAATTAGGCTTAAAATTTCGTCTCGCAAAACAGTTTCAATCTGTATATTAAGTTTCGTAAATAGTCTATATTTAATACTCCAAGCATGTATCAAACATCCGATGAGACACCGACTAAAGTTTAGGAGGTGGAACCAAACACCCCCTTAGTTCCCCCCCTAAAGTTTACTCTCTATCACATCGAATATTTAGACACATGCATGGAGTATTAAAATATAGACTAAAAAATAACTAATTGCATAGTTTGCGACTAATTTGCGAGACGAATCTTTTGAGCCTAATTAGTCTATGATTTAACAATGTGGTGCTACAGTAACACATGTGCTAATGACGAATTAATTAGGCTTGATAAATTCGTCTCGCGGATTACTGACGGATTCTGTAATTTGTTTTTTTATTAGAATCCAAACACTGAAAGGTCCTTGTTTGGTTTTGGTAATTGAGTGACAACCTAGGTGGACTAATTGTGTTTATGTGAGATACACAGGTGATTAGTCCATAGGTACATATGTGTGAGCAACATATGCCATGAAGGTGAAAATGGCTTGGAGATGTTGCAAAGCTCACACATGTGATGATGAAGGAACTTAAATGCACATGAGACATGACATTGAGTCATGTGATCAAGGTGGAGAAGATCAAGACAAGACTTGGTTTGATGGACCGGTTGCAAGCGTGAAGGGCAAGTCGAAGGCTTTGGAGTGATGGACCGCGTGGCGGTGAAGCTTGAGCAAGACTTGGCGCCGATGGACGATGGCAACGGTGAAGAGCAAGTAGAGTCAAGATCGATGAACCAATATGATCATGTGATGATATAAAGTGGATCATATCATTGTTGATCGTGTTGGTGCATGTGTTGCATCAACATTGGAGGAGATGGAATGGAATGCGCAAGGCAAAGGTATAACCTAGGGCATTTCATTTCACCGGTCATAGGTGTGTAGAGAAGTTTATAACTGGGTTTAGATAGATGGCCGTACTATCAAGAGGGGCAAACTTGTTTGCATATCGGTCATCTAGTGCCACTCGAGTGATCTAACTTTGCATTGTCGCTAGGATCGAGTGGCGTGGCAAGTTGAGTGGCTAACATCCTTTGGGAAATGATTGTGAAAATACTAACACACTTACACATGGTGGTGTACACTTGGTGGTGTTGGCATATTTACAAAGACGGTGGTGTTTGCAGGGTTGAGATAGGTTTGGGTCCCTCTCTCCCTCCCGCCGAGCTTGCTCGGCGGGATTCGACGCTTTCGGGAAAATGGAATGCCTATTTTCTATTGCGCCGGATGCAAATTCTTGTGGTTAGCACACTTGAGCAAGGGTGAAGAGAATGGAGAAGATGTTGGCGTTGGTCAACTGACCGAACGCTGGATCTGAATGCACCGGACGCTGGCAGGCTGCGTCCGGTCGCGCTGACGTACGGTGACGCAGTAGCTGGAGAGTGACCGGACACTGGCTGCGTCCGATCGCGTTCGACCGGACGCGTCCGGTCATGCTCGGGAGCTTACTGGAAACGACCGGACGCTGGGGGTTCAGCGTCCGGTCAGTTGAAGCTGGAGCGTCCGGTCAGGTCAAGTGACCGTTGGAACCGGGACACGTGGTCGTCTGTGGGCGACCGGACGCTGAGGTCCAGCATCCGGTCAACACGACCGGAGCGTCCGGTCGGCCCGACCGTTGCCCAGTGAAGGGATAACGGCTAGTTTAGCCCTTGGGGCTATAAATAGAAGTGGCCCTCGGCCATGGCTGGTGTGGAGCACCTCAAGGGACTTAGTGTCCATACTTGTGAGTGCTTGGGAGCCCTCCATCACACACATACTTGATAGTGATCATTCGATTGTGTGAGTGAGCGATTCTAGTGCGATTGCATCGTGAGGTTGCATCGAGTGGCACTAGGTGATCGAGTTGCAAGCCGGTGGTGCTTGTTACTCTTGGAGGTTGCCACCTCCTAGACGGCTTGGTGGTGGTCTCCGTCGAAGCGCGCAAGAAGCTTGTGCGGTGCTCCGGAGAAGTGCTTGTGAGGGGCATTATGCTCGCCCCGCGGGAGCCGTGAAGAGCAACTCTAGTAAAGCGTGTCATTGAGCTACCCTCACTCAAGGGGTAGGTTCTTGCGGCGCCCGACGTGCGGGCTTAGCGGGTGATGCTAATTAGCCGCCGAACCACCGAGTGAGCGGTCGACACAACGGGGACTAGCGTGTTGGCAAACACGTGAACCTCGGGAGAAAAATCATCGTGTCAACCTTGTTCTTCCCGTTGGTTTGCATCCCCATTACACAAGCTTGCAATTACTTTTATACATATTAAGCTTGTGTAGTTGCTCGTGTCATTAGATAGCTTGCGTAGCTTGCTAATTACCTTCTTGCTTGTGTAGCATAGAAGTAGCTCCCTTGCGTGGCTAATTTGGTTTTAGTAACCTTGTTAGTCACATTGCTTAGTTTGTGTAGCTAAGTTTTTGCGCTCTCTAATTAGGCATTGGTTGCCTTGTTATTGAGCATTGCTAGTGAGCTTAGTTAGCTTTGTGTTTTTGCTTACTAGCATGTGTAGGAGCTCCCTTGCTGCTTAAAGTACTAGTGGCATAGGTTTGTGTAACCTTGCTCTTAGAATTGTTTAGGAGAGCTCTAGCTAGCCCGGCACCCTTGTTGCATAATTGTTATCTCTGCAAGGTGCTAGTGAACACATATAGTGGGGTATAGTCTTGGATAGACCGATAGTTTTAATTCCGCATTTGTATCGGTTAGTCGACGCGATTAATTTTAGAAAAGACTATTCACCCCCCTCTAGTCCGCCATCTCGACCCTTCAAACACCCTATGCGACACCCTCATGTGATACTCGATGTGACACCCCAAACTTTACACCCTGGATTTAAAGAAGACCTAAAATTTAAATATTCTTGTGGATGCTAGGAAAACCTTAAAAAAAGTTACAAATGAAGTCGTGCTTCGCCACTTCATGAACATGGAAGGAAAAAGGTGTAGATTTGATCTACAAGAGGTAATGCATCTGTTTTTAATTGCTCAATTATACATTTCTGTGGATTCTTTGCTTTAAATGAATGGTTCGTTTCTTTTTCTACAGGACCGGTGAGGATTTTGTGGTATAGAATTGCATTTCGTCAACGCTGATGATCTTTTGTTAATTGTTATAATTGTGAAATTCTATATTTTGGTGAACGGTATGCACTAATGCACTATTACCGCTTCTTTATGGTTGATGCACACCATTATTGCTTGTTTTAAATTATTCATGCTAAAATTTTGGTTATGGTGCTGTTAAGTTACATTATTGCTTTGTCGCTAGCCTGTACGGCCGCACCCCTCTATAAATCTCTAGCTCCGCCAACAGCATGGAGGATCTAATCATCTAAGCGCCACACATGTTGGCCCATGATAATTCAAGATGCTGACTTTCTACCTGCTGCCTTTCAAGCAAGCCCATTTTAGGGGGTGTTTGATCCGGCTACTAAAATTTAGGAGATATGTCGGGAGAATATTGCATGGGGTGTTCGGATACTAATAAAAAATAAATTACATAATCCGTCAGTATTCCACGAGGTCAATTTTTTAAGCCTAATTAACCCATCATTAGCATATGTTTACTGTAGCTAAACGTTGTCAAATCATGGACTAATTAGGCTCAAAAGATTCGTCTCGCAAATTAGTCGTAAACTATATAATTAGTTTCGTAATTAGTCTATATTTAATACTCCATGCATGTGTCCAAACATCCGATGAGACAGCGACTAAAATTTAGGAGGGGCAACCAAACACCCTCTTAACGTAGTACTGTAAGAGAGGATCATCAGCCAAGCACATTATCCCTACAGATGGCCTTTAATATTTATTTTTAAATCTCGTTTTAAAAAAAAAACTTATCCAAACCAAACTTTTGCAAAACTGTATTACTGCCGCCGATTGAACCGGAAGGAAGCACTTACCGCTAGTTGAATTGGCGGTGTTTTCTTTTCTCTGTCAACTCATCTTAAAAAATCATAACTTTTCTAAATGAATTCAGATAAAGATAAAATTATATGAAAGATACATATGTTCATATATCTATTTGTAGATCTGAACGCTAAATTGATTATTTTGGTATGATATGGCTTTAAGCGAAAATATTGTCAACTACAAAATATGGTTTTAAACGGAAATATTGTAAACTACAAAATTGCAGATCTTTTAGGTGCCCACAATATTTATATAAATGTTATCCCTATATGAGGTTATATGAAATAATTATGATTTTTCTAAAATATGTTGCACTAACTAGTGGATAAGTCGAGGCACTTTATTTACACTCTTATGTAGCACACAGTTAAAATATTATAAGTTTTTTTTTATATAGTCACACATGAATGAAGATAACATATACGAATTGTATTTAACAATGTAATCTACAACCTTAAGTTCACAATAAAATTTTAACTTTTATGATGAAGCCTTTAATTTTGAGAGGCAGAATTGTAAATCACAGGGAGCTGCGCCTGGTCCTTGACGACCAAGGTCAACACCTCAGGGCGCGAGGAGTGCCCCACGACGTCGAAGTCGAACTTGGCCCGAACGATTTCACTGAAATCTGCACACGGCACACCGCGAACGTGTCAGCGCACAAAGACGTGCCGTGATGAACAGCCAGATGAGTTGGTTCTCGATCCTCAGTAGTACTACGCACCTAGATCGGCCGTGAGGAGTCCCTCGCCGTCGTACTTTGGTCCTGCGAGGACGGCCCCGGACGGCGAGACGATGACGCTGCCGCCGCGGCAGAGGACGTCGTCCGGCGCGGGCTCCTCGTCGAACCCGGTGAAGGCGTACTCGGGCGGGGGCGGGTAGTCCTTCCTGCGGCAGAACTGGTTGGCGGACAGGAGGAAGCACCCGCCCTCGTGCGCGACGTGCCTCGCGGACGCCTGCCAGAGGTCGGAGTCGTCGGCGGTGGGCGCGCAGTAGATCTCCAGGCCCTTGCCGTAGAGCGCGGCCCGGGCCAGCGGCATCTTGCTCTCCCAGCACACGAGCGCGCCGACGCGGCCGATCGGGGTGTCGTAGACCGAGAGCGTGGAGCCGTCCCCGCACCCCCAGAGCACGCGCTCCAGCGCCGTGGGCACCAGCTTCCGGTGCTTCCCGAGCAGCTCCCCCGCCGGACTGAAGAAGAGCACCGTGTTGTACAGCGTGCGCCCGTGCCGCTCCACCGCGCCCATCACCAGGTACACCTTGTACTTGGCGGCGAACGAGGCCAGGAGGTTCGCCTCGGGACCTGCGTCGTTGTCACGGATTCTCATGTTCGGATGTAAACGGTACTCGTGTCTACGGATCAGAGCTTACCGGGGACGTCGATGGCGGAGGCGTAGTACTTGCAGAAGAGGTCCTTCCCCCTCCTCCCTTTTGCCTGCGGGGGGCCGCCGATGGTGACTCCGAAGTCGCTGCCACGGGGGAAACCGCCGACGAAGACTTCCGGGAACACCACCAGCTGCGCGCCCTGCTCGGCAGCCTCTGCTATCAGGTTCTTCGCTTTCTCTGAAGATAAAAACAGGTTAAGTAGCAGTAGTTGTAGCCTGGCTCTCTTCAGATATCAAATCCTCTTTCTAGGTCCAAACGAAGAAGAAATTAGGCCAAGCAACCTTACTGGTACAGAGCCACAGACGCGCACGCAAAGCTCATTGAGAAGCACCGAATTGGCACGTACCGATCGTGGCCGGGGTGTCGAAGAAGACGCTGGAGGCCTGCACGACGGTGGCTCTTACGGTGGGGAAAGCAGCCGGCTCGTCTCCGGCGTTCATGTCCACCTCCACGAACCCCTTCTCCATCACGCACACTTCGCGCCGACAGTGGCCAAAGAGCCGAGAGGAGCCTGCGCGATGGTGAGAACCGAGAATGGAGCGCGACAAGGCTGGTATGTGCGGGGCCGTCGGCATGGCCCCCTTCGTTTGAACTTATCAGCCGGTTTATTAGCTATAATTTTTTTCTTACAATAAATTAGTTTTAGTCGGCTGTCAGCCGACTTTAACACCAGCCGAACATGCCAGAGTTCCTTAAAAAAAAAAAATCTGTAGTTCTGTACTCTGCTTCTCAGCATATCATAATCGAGGTGGTCGCCTCATCATTCATCATAAAATAAAAAGAGAAAATGAAATGAAATAAAGAAAGGGAGCGAGGGTGCCGCCTCATCATCCATAGTAAAAATAACTAATTATACATATTGCGACTACTTTGCGACATAAATCTTTTAAACCTAATTAATTTATAATTTGACAATAAAGTGCTACAGTAACATATACGTTAATGACGGATTAATTAGGTTTAATAAATTCGTCTCGCGGTTTACTGACAGATTCTGTAATTTATTTTTTTTATTAGTATCCAAATACTTAATACGACACCCTTGTGTCACGCCCTGAAACTTTACGCACCGGAAGCGCCTAAGTCGAAGCGGAGTTGCCCAGGAGCCTCCATCACGTCATCATCAAATCAGTAAGTACAACCATCACCGGTCATCACCCAACTATCTGGGCCTTGTTTAGATTGCCTCAAAAATCAAGTTTTTTCACTCTCTCCATCACATCAATTTTTAGACGCATGCATGAAGCATTAAATGTAGGTAAAAAAATAACTAATTGTACAGTTTGGTTGTAAATCACGAGACGAATCTTTTAAGCCTAGTTAGTCCATGATCAGACAAAGTTTATTAAATACAAACGAAATGTGCTACAGTGTCCAGATTACAAAAAAAAAAAATTGCAATCTAAACAAGGCCTTGGAGGAAGGAGAGCACGATACGCCTCTCAATCCATGATAGAGACGCTAGGAAAACCGATAGGTCTCCATAAATTAATGTGCTCTATTTGGATCCACTCAGATTACAGCTACATCGTAAAACGATATGAGCAGCTGGTTCATTTTTTTAGTAAAACATTGTCATCTAAGTTTAAGTTCTCAATTTGATACGGGTATTTATATTTTTTGAATTTATTTTAGAATTTTATGGCATTATTTTTCCGGTGGCATCGAGACACCTGTGGCGTGGTGACTTCTTCAAGCTTATGAATTTTGTTGTTAGATCATGGTTGATGGGAGCTTTTTGGATCCTAAATTGTGGGGCTGGATTTCTGCCTTTGAATGTTATTAATATATAAAACTGCTTTTACCTGTTTGGGTAGGTGATGGCAATAGTGGCTAATTTCCAGTAAACTTCAGGGAGTATTTTTGTCATCTTTTATATAATACTCTCTCGGCTCTCTTTTATAAGGCAAAACTCAAATGGCATGGTCTTCAAAATTACACTTTGACCATATATTTATTTTATTTACATTTATAAACTTATGATATCTGGATAGTAGATTTAATTACAAATCTAACCATATCAAGTTTGTGTTATAATAATTAAAAATTATTAGTTAAATTATTGATCAAAGATTTTGGAGTTTGAACCTTGACTAGCAAATATACCCGTGCGTTGCAACGGGAGAAAATAAGTTATCAAATTGTAATGGAAAACGATAACATAAATTATGTGTGTGTCTATCCCTTTATAAGTTTAGAAGCTATAAATATATCATAACTTCAATTTTATACTATGTATGCTTTGTTACAATTAAATATCAAGTTTCGTGACTTTCATTGAGGTTCTTTAGTTCAAGTCGACAAGAAGTTAGTTGTCGATATGTCATGTACTGGTCTGCTCACCGACAATTATGACAGGTGACCTCTCTCTAATTTCCATGTTGCGGGACTCGACAGGTGTTACACTGATGCATGCATATAGTCGAGACAAATTTATTTAGACCGAACTAACCACAAACACCTCAAGATATTAGTTCGCATTTGATTAGTTAGACCATCAGTTCAACCAAGTTCTTATAAGATAAGTTTTGTTCTAAATCAAAACTGAATCAATAACTTGACGATGAAAACTTTTAGTTTTTAGGAAAAAATAAAGGTTCAAAAGCCTTTCTTTATTCTTTGTTTTCCATATTTATTTATTGGAACATGATGAATAGAAAAGATATAAAGGTTAAAAGTGAAAGTGCAACGAAAGAAATGGACATGGCCAATGTGCCGGAGCCGACTCGAGAAAAAAGGAAAAACGACCAATAAAGAAAAGGAAACTCAAACACCTCAAGATATTAGTTCGCATTCGACTAATTGGATCATCAGTTCAACTAAGTTCTTATAAGATAAGTTTTGTTCTTAATCAAAACTGCATCAATAACTTGACGAAGAAAACTTTTATTTTTTAGGAAAAAATAAAGGTTCAAAGGTCTTTCTTTATTCTTTGTTTTCCATATTTATTTATTGGAACGTGATGAATAGAAAATATATAAATGTTAAAAGTGAAAGCGCAATGAAAGAAACGGACATGGCTAATGTGCCGGAGCCAACTTGAGAATAAAAAGAAAAATGTCCAATAAAGAAAACAAAACTAACACAGAGAAGAAAAGAAACTAAATGAGTCAGGACAAAAAAATGACCAACGGTCATGGAAGTACAAAACGGACTCTCCATAACACATATAGGATAAATAAATAGAAAAGGACCAGAACTCTTTGTGATTTAATACCATAATAAAATTTATACTACTACTATTTTTTCTATTTTTATTTATATTTGAATTAGGATTTCTATTTAGCTTACTCAAAATCAAAGGGACCTATATTTGGAATATGGTTCGTAGCTATCAGGTGTCCAATCCAGGCATATCTATATCCAGGTCACATACACGACCGAATACATTTTGGAACTAGACTCCGTATCGCAGAGCTATTCTAACTCGTATGAGCACAGGTTATATATAGAAGTCCGGACGGAAGAAATCTCCATTGTTCGGTAGTTAGAAGGAGATGGACAAAAAATGGATAGACAAAAAAAATGTCTAGAAAATTTGCCTCTTTATTATTAGGTATAAATATAGATATACTTGGGCACCTTATAAAAGAAAACGAAGGTAGTATGTAAGTAGATTGTAGGGTTACAATTTGGGTTTATATATAATACAAGTTACTCCCAATCTTTCCACACTTCTTCAATCTCGAGAATTTTTTTCACACTTGAGAAAATCGATCGACACACACAGAAAGATACATCATGGGAGTGACTTCCAATCCGCGTTGGCAACTTCTCCTGTTTTTTCTTTTACTTCTAATGCTAAAGAAAGAAGTTCCTCCATATATTTGCCGTTGCCCCTTCTATGCATCAGGATTTCGTGAATCTCGATATCTGTCGGCTTGGTCATTCGGAGGTGCTTATAGGAATAGGGTTTGCGTACGTGTATTCATATGGGTGAGTGTGCGTGCGTGTTCTGGACGTCTGCGTTGTAGTGTGTAATTTTCAAAAAAAAAAACTACGATCATTTATAGAAGTTGTTTACTTCCTCCACCATCCTAGGAAAGAGGTAAAATTGGTCGACTATCGCCCACCTCTTTGCCCTAGCGTCTTCCTAGCAATGCCCTAACTATGCCTGGAGGCCTCTAGCCGTCCCTAGCCATGGCTTGGCTGCAGCTAGTCTACCTATCCCCATCTGGCGGCGGCTGGCCATGGCCGGTTGCAGGCTGACTGTGCCCGGCTAGGGCGTGACTGAGGGGTGGCAGGTGGCGGCGGCAGGCGAGATTTATGCGTGAACAAAATCGAGCTATCGCTAAGAAACCTTCACGTGAGAATGATTTTTATTTTTTTTATTAGAAGCTATATATTATAAATGGTTGGAGAAAACCAACATATATGCTCTCTGATTTTTTAGCAACTTAAAAAGTTTATTAATATACTTTTCTTTTAAACTATTGAAGATGCTCTTATACCGTACTGTTTCTTCTTAGGTTCCCAATCTCGTGCGAGTGGCGTAGATCCGTTGCGGCTAGTGCTGGAGGAGCTGTAAGGAGATTGAATGCTTAAGCTAAAAAAAAGGAAATTGAATCCTTTCACAATGGTTCTTGTAGTGGCCTTAGACGACTGATTTTCATAAAAGATTAAAAATATTCAAATCCAGTATGAGATATGAGTTTGAAATTATTGTGGTATTTTGGGTAAGTACATGAATCATGGCCAAAGCTTACTGAGCATGAAAAATGTTCGATATAAGATATAAGCCCCGTTCGCTGGTACGAAACTTCGCTGAAACTGGCTGAAAAACACTATTTCAGCTGAATTGTTGTGAGAGAAAAATATTGTTCTGGCTAAAAAAAAAAACCAAAGAGTAAGCCGAACAGGGCCATAGCATGAGTAAACGTGGCAGAAATATATTCATGAGCAGATGAACGGGGCATCTCATCTCATACCGCGGCTACTGCATAGCTTGGGTGTCGCGCCTGGATGTCTCCGAAGCCATCTATCTGGTTTCGTCACCTACCACCGTAGCTCCAATCAACACGCACCCAACCTCTCCCGTTTCCGTCGAGATCTATCTCCTGGTCCTGTCATGGCCACCAGTGAGATCAATCCGGACGGAGTGAGCAATTATATTATAGGGATAATCGGACAAAGGGGATTTCCGGAGGAAGATTTGCTCCCTTCTCTCTGATTGCGTTCATGTTACCTACTCCCGTGTAGAGATGAGGACGGGTCCTCTAACTCGCATTGGGCCATGGGCTCTGTCTGGGTGACACATTAGCCCACTATTGAAGCCAGCTGATATCGATTCCCGAGTGTTAGTCTGCGTGGAGCCAGACAGCCAGTTCCCTCTCTGCACTCTGCTCTACGCACTTGCCAGTTGGCCTTCGGCCTCATCCGATCCGCGCACGTAGCGCCACCGCCCGCCGTTCAATCACCATGCCGCCTCCCCCTCCCGCCACCACGTACACCAAGTACGAGACGCGCCGCCGAGACCCGGACCCCCGCGCGGCCGCGCTCCTCGTGATCGACGTGCAGGGCCACTTCGCGTCGCTGGCGGCCCCGATCATGCCGGCCATCGCGTCCACCGTCGCGCTGTGCCGCGCCGCGGGCGTGCCCGTCGTGTACACCCGCCACGTCGACGCGGCCCCGCGCCGCGCACCCCCGCTCGGCGAGTGGTGGCCCGGCGACCGCATCGACGCCGGCACGCCCGCGGCCGAGCTGCTCCCGGGGGCCGGCAGGGCCCCGGGGGACCTCGTGGTGGAGAAGAGCACGTACAGCGCCTTCGCGGGCACGGGGCTGGAGGAGACGCTGCGGCGGGCGGGCGCCGAGGAGGTGATCGTGGCGGGCGTCATGACCAACCTGTGCTGCGAGACTACCGCGCGGGACGCCTTCGTGAGGGGGTTCCGCGTGTTCTTCTCCGCCGACGCCACGGCCACGGCCACCCAGGAGTTGCAGGAAGCCACGCTCGCCAACATGGCCTACGGGTTCGCCTACATCGTCGACTGCAAGCGGCTCGAGGCGGCGCTGGGGAAGGCGGCCAAGTGAGGAGCGTGCGACGTTGAGATCCAGATGCTCTGCACCTTGTATTGTACCTGTACGGTTGTACCTATGCTTGTTGAACAGTTCGATTACATACAAGATGCACGCTTGCCCTTGTGTCTGCTTTCAGGTCTTTGGCCTGTTCGCCTTGCTAAAAAGATATGGTTGAAAGTATTGTTCGCTGATTTGTTGCGAGAAAAAAATATTGTTCGTTCGCTGAAATAGTATGACTCATAAGACAAGTGAACAGGACGATTGATGAATCAGCTATGAGGCCAATACATAGAGCTGGTATACGTAATTAAAAAAAATCATAGTCACAACCGATTATGCTGTGTGTGATGCAGTGCTGCTGTTTTGTCACATGGAGTAACGGGACTTGCAACGTCTCTGGTTCTGGGGGATATCTAGGCAAAGGCAACCTGCTTTTATGTGTTGTGTCGTCTCTCCTATCAGTTTTGTTGCCGGTGGGGCTTATTGTCAGTTCAGATTTCCAACAGGTTATTGCGTCAAATCGTGCCGGTTAGCAAAGTTGTATTTACTCTACCGCGACATCTGTGTATAATATTCTACCTCAACTAAGGCGGAAATGGCGCCGCGTCATGCCTGCACTACTACTACCTAGAGGAGGAAAATGGCAAATGGTGCCGCGACGCGTCATGCGTGCTTGCTCGCCGCACTGTTCTCTCTCTTCGAGAGAAGCTCGGCATGAGTATAAATCAGTAAATCACTATATTAAATTAGAGGAAGAATGCCATTTCAGAATAGTGTTTAAGTATTTATATAAACAGAGTATCACAGCTGTCTTCGATTAGACCAAAGACCAATTTAGTTATTAGCTATCTTTTGTTGAAAGCTTAAAATGTTTCATGCTGTGGACTGTGGGGTCAGCCAGCTTATGGTCCCGAATTTTGGCTGAAACTGGCTGAAAAACACGGTTCTAGCTGAATTGTTGTGAGAGAAAAACATTGTTTCGGCTGAAAAAGAAGCTGAACGAGTCGAATATAGAGTAAGCCGAACGGGCCGTACATCACAGCATTTCTGCATAGGTTTGCCACCTTACAGCCACCGTAGAAACACCAAACAGATCAAACCAAAGACAAAAGCAGAAAAAGAGGATTCGATTGTGCTTGTTTGCAAACATTGAAATTGAACGGTGCATTATTTCAATGTTTCGGAACTGATTGCACGGTTGATTTTTATACTGCTAGCTAACTCTGACTTGATGACATAGTTTGAATGTGTTTCTCAGAGGTGCCTTCAGTAGCATTTGAGGGTGTACTGAAATCTGAAGGCACCTTTTGAAAAGCCTTCTTAAAAATATTCCGGGCAAGGTGAGAACGCCGTGCTAATCAATATTATTATTTGAAGGCTTTATGGCAGAAACTGCAGCAAACACTTTCCGTGTCCAGATTATAGACATGTTCTAAAACTTAGGAGCTCATGGTAAAACCAGTTCAGACTCTGACTTGCATGTTTAGGCCTCGTTCGGCTTGCTGAATCTTGGCTGAAACTAACTGAAAAATATTGTTCTGCCTGAATTGTTGTGAGAGAAAAATACTGTTTCGGCTAAAAAAAAAGCCGAACAAGTTGAATATGGGGGTAAGCCAAACGAGGCCTTAGTAACCGACACGCGTGCCCTCTGCCTGGTGTCGAAGTTTTTTATCATTTTCCTATTACTACGCACCAGGTCTCTTCAGCTCGAGTGTGAAACCTAATAGGTATTCTCTTCTCATCATGCAGAGGCCAAGAGCTACTTCCGGGTCAAGCAAATCCTCCTCGAAATGGACCTTGGGCAGCGCAGAGCTCCTCACAAAAACCCTTTAGCGATGAAGAGACGTAGCTGTTCTACAACATAAGAGAGCATGGACGAGACCTACAGGCTCGCCAACGCGCTCGGCAAGGTAGGACTCTGGGAGGAAGTATCCAGGTAGACATTTCAATCATACTAACAGCATGCGGTGGTGGAACCAGAACTTTTGATAAGGGGGTGGACAATACAATGGCATCTCGTAAACATTGATAAATATGGACAACAAATGTACGTCTTAACAACTTTTCAACGTTTATATATATATATTTACTACTCATAATGAAAAACACAATATTTATCATAAAAAAAGAATGAAATAATATTTTTTTAGCTATGCAATTGAATTTTTTATAGGTATTTAAAAAATTCAGTGTGCTTGGTGTGTGTGTTTGGGGGGGCCTGGTTCCACCAGTGACATGCTGTCATCGTACTCATGGTTTACTTACTCTTTGTCATGGAATGGGCCAGAAACAGGCTTCCAAGCTGGGCCATTGGTTGGGCTTCCAAGCTACCATCGCCGGGACAGAACGAGAGAAATAAGACATCGAGCAACCATCGTGGAGAGTTATCGAACAGAACCTGACGAGTCGTCTTCCACCTCCAGTCTAGAGTCCTTTCCTGCTATTCTTGCTTGACCTCCCTCTCATACCTGCTTTCCCTATCTAGATTCCCTCTAATTTTCCCCAATTTGTATCAAATGCTCCTGTACATTTGGTAGTGGAGGTTCATAACATTCTTGTCTTCTCAACAATCTTTGTTCAGGAGATTTGAAGCGTTTAAGCATCGTCGGAGCCCCCAGGAATTGGATGCGAAGTTCGGTCAGTACAGGCCCATGATAGATTGTTGGCCCAATTAGCAAAACAAATTATCTTCTACCTCCAACAAACCTCAGCCCACCCTACCTTATACATCTATGCCTAAAATTTGAAGGGGCTCCACTAGCCCGATGGCCGCTGCATCCGTGCCTGAACAAGCCCAAGACCGGTTTGCGTGCAGCCGAGGAGTGGAGGCGGCGAGGAAGAAACTCCTTGAGGAGGTCAACTTGAATGCCTTCTTGTCAGAGGAAAGTAGCAGGAAAGGTGTTGTTGTCTCATTGAGGCTATGACGATCAGAAAGCGGGTTTGCATAGTGACATTGTTGGAAGTCTTTGTCTCCTTGGTAATAGAAGTACTGAAAGGTCCTAATGGCTAGAGGGAATGAATAGCCTATAAAAAATTCTACAACAACACTTAGGCCAAGTGGTTAGATAATTATAGAGCGAAGCGAGTGTTGCGCTAGCCTACTAAAAATACAAGCCACATATCCACAACTCTATTGATTATGATCTCTAATTCACACAATGGCTAGGTCACTACTCTAAGTTAGTGAGCTCTCAAAGACTAACTAAAGAGCCTCACTAACCAAACTAACAAGACACAAGCTAGCTCTCAAAACTAGTTACACTAAAGAGCATAGCTACACTAAGAAAGTAAATACAAGAGAGGTAGTGAGGTTTATACTACAATCAACCACAATGAGAATCTCAGAGACAATGATGACACAATGATTTATCCCTCAGGTTTACTTGCTTGCTAGCAAGCTACGTCCTCGTTGTAGAGATTCACACACTTGAAGGTTCACGCGCTAATAGGCATCATACGCCTAACCCGCAATCAGATGCCGCGCAACCAACATAAGATGGGGATCCACAAGCTATGAGCAATCCACTAGAGTGTCTTTTGACTCTCCACTGGGGAAAGGTCAAGAACCCTTCACAATCACCACGATCGAAGCCGGAGACAATCACCTTCCTCAGCTCGACGATCCTCGCTGCACCAAGCTGTCTAGGTGGCGGCAACCACCAAGAGTAACAAGCGAAATCTACAGCGAAACACAATCACCAAGTGCCTCTAGATATAATCACTCAAAGCAATGCACTTGGATGCTCTCCAATCTCACCAAATGATGAATCAATCAATCTAGATGAGTGAGAGAGGAATGGCTAGGCTCACTATGATGTATTCTCAATAGAAATGGCCAAGAGGGTGAGCCCAAGCCTGTTACCACGTTTATATAGGGAGCCCCAACAAATAGAGCCGTTGGCTCCCTCACTGTACTGGTTTTGGGGCGACCGAACGTAGGCCACCCAACGTCTAGTCGATGGATGCCGTCCACATGTCCCCCGCGTTCAACGTTGATCGCTCAATTCTGATGGTCAACTCAGTCACGCGCCAACGTTTATGTTGCAACGGATGCGACAAGGAGCAACTGGACGCACCTCCGCAATTTTCGATCACACGCGCCCGTGTTACCTGCACGCTAAGACCGGATGCGCCGCTAAGCCACCTGGCGCTGTGCCACCGCAGAGTCAGGTCGACTCCAGAAAGCATGCAGAGAGGATTTTTGACGATCGAACACCTCCATTCACGCATGACCGGACGTGCCTGTGCGTCCGATCCTCTCTGGCTCTGCGCACCAACCCCAGCGCCGTTACGTCAGTATACGTCACCTACAACTGGACGTACCCCCTGCGCGTCCGGTCCTTCCTCTTTGCTAGTGTCCGGTCATAGGACCGAGAGCGCTCTTCACTGCGAGTAACTGACTGGACACAGCTGCCTGAGTCTGGTCGTTGTCAAAGCAGCGTCCGGTCACCCCAGGACAGATCCTCCACTTCTCAAACTTCTCCACCCTTGCTCAAATGTGCTAACCACCAAGTGTATCACCTTGTCCACGTGTGTTAGCAGCTTTTCACAAATATTTTTAAGGGTGTTAGCACTCACTAGAATCTAAATGCATATGCAATGAGTTAGAACATGCAGTGGCACTTTGATAACCGTATTTCACGACGAGTTTTACCCCTCTTAATAGTACAACTATCTATCCTAAATGTGATCACACTCTCTAAGTGTCTCAATCACCAAAACAAAATGGCCCTATCCAATATACCTTTGCCTTGAGCCCATTTTGTTTTTTTCTTTCTTCTTTTCCAAGCCTTAAGCACTTGATCATCACCATGGCCTCACCATCTTCATGATCATCATTCACTTGCTCCACCGCTTAGATTAGTACTAACCTATCTCATGATCACTTAAAGCGAAGGGTTAGAACTTAAGATTTTATCAATTTACCAAAACCAAACTAGAGCTTTCAAGTACTGAACGCTGATTTGTCTCGGAGCAGCAAGGATTTCTCGACGAGCAACTTTGGTCTCTTAGTTCGGACAGTGCGTTTGAGCTATCACATTATGCAGCTAGGCATGGATTGAGAGCTTAACCTAAGTAGTAGGACTTGGACTATGCCATTTGACATTATGCAGGTAGTGCTCAAATGAAGTCAAACGAGTTGTGGTTAGATTGTGCGGAGGATATGTACCACATTCCTCCGGATCTTCTCGTACACGAACTGTCACATGTTCATCTCCAAATGCTCTGCATCTAAATCTATATGCCTCCATGACCGTCTATCGAAAGGAAATATGAGTGCCCTCGACAGTGGCAGGAATCATACATAGGAGGCCTAGCAAAAAGTTTCAACATATATGAATTGAGCGTAGCTCTTTCGTTTAGTTTTTTTTGTGAAATCTGACCCCTAAGTTAGTCAACAATGCAACTACTCCTATTTTTCTAAATTTATTTAAGTATTTGATAATTTAACAATGTTATTCGTCTTATGAAATTGTTATTACTGGTCAAGTACGTATAAAGTAAAATATAAAATATAATAAAATGTAAGTACATATTTAGTAAAATCTAAAATTTCATTAAATGTGTCATAATATGGTAGACAAACAAGTTTAAAATCAAAATGTTCTATTCTAATTGTATTTTCTATTATTTTGTTATAAAAAAGCATAAAGAAATACATATGACAAAAAAACTTATCATATCTTTCTAATATATAAAAATATAACATCAAAATATATACTAAGCAAAAAAAATTGTTGTGATGTGGGGAGCCCCCCTGGGTCCGCCCTTGGTCTGGACCATGCTTCTGTACCTCTGTGCCTATGCAGCGAAATAGTATAAGTGAGTGTAGTGTGTGCGTCTCTCTGCTCCTGCGTTTCCAGTGTGTGAACATCACTTCTTAGATGGACTAATTTATTGATGTGAAGTTGTGAACCATGCGATATTTGTCAAATACTTATATTGGCAGCTAATTTTTGCACTGTCTGCTAGATTTTTTTTGCATTGGGTGAAACAGTTGGATTAAACAGAGCACTATGATTGCAGCAATTGGTTGGATTGCATTGTGAGAACATTTGAATCGCTAGATCAGTTGCCATTTTGTCATGTAGGAAAGCTCAATTGCTCAATCTCCACGGTCCTATTCAGGCCTTGTTTGGATACCCTCAAATCTATCTCAATCCACATGTGTGGGGTGTATTGGAATGAAATTTAAACTAATTTATATCCCAATCCATCTCAACACATGTGGATTGAGGTGAATACGAGAGTATCCAAACAAGGCCTCAGGATATTTTGCTCCTTCCATTTCCTAAATTTTGGACCACGGGATTTAACTTCAAAAGTGTGACGTTTTCTTCAATTGTTGGCCATTCTTCTCATTCATCTTGTCTCTCAGATTTTCCTTCCTCATTAACAACTCACAGAATAACCATGAACCACTACAAAGTTTGAAATTCTAGATGTGCCATAAAAAAGTTGTGGCATCTAACGTGTCATTTTTTACCTTTCTCTAGATCTAATGAAAGAATTGAGATATCGCATAGAGAGAGTGAATAGATGTTCCTGAAATTATGAAACTTACAAAAACATTATCCGACCAGGTCGGTAACACAAAGAACACAAATTAAGAGCGATGACGTCTATTTAATCGATTCTTCTTGTTACCAAGGTTTGTTGGAGATGTAATAAGATGATTCCTATCAAAACCTATAACCATAAACACAAAAACAAGTGGGTTGAGGAAAATCGCCCAAAACTCAATTTACACAACAAGAACACAAGAATAAGTAAAGAAGACACATGGTTTGTTTGTCGAAGTTAGGATTCACCTTCATGAATCTTGTGCCTTCGTTGAGGAGTTCTTAAGGAAGCCAGATTTCTTTCAACCACTTACCCTCACCAAAGGACCCACAAAAGGTCAACTTTGGTCTCCATTAATTGTGCAAAGACGAAATCAAAACCTTCACAAATTTCCCATGGCTCACTACAAACTTGGGAGCGCACCGGCAAGGCGACTATGAGACTTCATCTCCAAGAGTAACAAATTCTTCATGAATCACTTAACAAAGTCCACAAGTGCTTAAAGATGGGATTGCTCTCTTTTGCTTCTGATCACCCAATCTCTCAACCCCAAGTCTCTTGATTTTTCACAAATTGCACAAGCCTTATGGAGGGGGGAGGAGAGAGCTTCTTTGGCAAGGGGCTATAAATACCTAATACCCCAAAACTAGCCGCTGTTGTGTTGGTGTCTGCCATACCAGATATCAAAAAACGCGGTTCAAAAGGCATCAAATCAACCCCCATAAAAATATCTAGTAAATATCAGATCTCCGATATGAGCTCTCGGTTTCCAACGGGTCCTTATAGGACCCAAGGTCTAGTTTTTACTAACATCCTATGTCCCTATGTGTCTCACACACTCACCTCGCTGCACTCACAAGCTATCACCATAGCATCCTATTTGAGAGAAGAGGACGATAAGGAGAGAGAGGAGAGAATCGGGTGCTAGCACGGTAAAGAGGGTTGGGAGAGAGGCGATGGCATGAACTTGGCACGGGGTGGTGTGAGGTTTGGTCGGGATGTTGCAGGCTCATGGGGCACTTGGCACCAACGTGAGCGAGATGTGCTATCAAGCAGAAGAGGGAGGGAGATGTGCAACACAGTTCTAGTTGGATGAAAGAGAGGAGAGTGAGGCTGATGGGGCAGGCCTATCCACCTTTGTGTCGATGAGAGAGTAGGTGATATCGAAGTGGCAAGCCAAGAAATGACGAAAGTTTGCAACATGACCTTAGCCAAGGGCAAAGTTGTCTTTTCATCCATTAATTAGCTATTGTTATGCCAAATCTGATGATAGTGGCAGCCATGTTCTAAGAAAAGTTAGGGAAGACACTTTAGGCGCCACAACATTTTTTGTGGTAGATCAAGAATGTCAAACGTTTCTAGTTGCTCGTGGGAAAAAAAGCTCCCCATCCTCCACCACACTTACTCGTTAGAGGTGGCGCCCCTATTCCGACTTCTAATTTCTAACTGTCTTCAATGGCCATCATCTCAAATTGCCAACATTGTCCCGTCACCTTGCTATCTACCCTGTCCTCACGTATCATGACTGCTAACAACATTGGCTCAAGGAGGAAGGAACCTCACACGGATAACCGTACTACTCTAGTCCCAAGTTTTGAACCCAAACTCTTATGGGTATTTTGTTTGATGAATCATCTTATCTTATATGCAGCCTGTTCGTTTGTTGGTTTCAGCCAGGACTTATCAGGCAGCCAACAGTGTTTTTCTCTCACAACAAATCAGCACCAGCCGGGCTTATCAGCCCAGAAACTAACCAGCGAACAGGCTGATGAAGTAGTGAGTCATATGTTTATTTATGAATTTAATGAGATAGCTCCATCTTGCATGGTTTATACTAATTATATGCTCGTTAAGGATGAGTTTTCGGTCGATCCACGTTATATATTTCTCAAAGTAACAAGAATGTAAGGAGTCACGCTAAAAAAAAGCCTCGAAATGCTCAAAACCATTCAGCAATCCCCCTCGGAGAGGCTGTCCGGCTGGCTGGCGGGGGCTGGTTAGCCCATTCACGCAGTCACCGTTCATTTGAACAGTATCTTTCAGTCGAAATAATATTTTTCTCTCACAACAAACCAACTAGAACAGTATTTTTGTCTTTTTTTTCAGGCCAGCCGAACAGCCTATCCTATTGGTCACATGATAGAACCATGGAGATAAAAAAGTTCACATAAACAATTACTCTGACATGCAGTTGTAGGAATCAAACTTTGAATGTTGCCAAAAAAAAAAAACCTACTGTGGCACGACTCTGCAGTTAGCAAATTAATTTCTTAACTGCCCCACTACGGCACTAAAAATGAAACATTTACTGCCAACCCCCTCACCTCCACTTTATTCCCCGTCCTCCTCTGTTTTTAAACCGCCCTTCCCTCCCCGTCTCACCACGGCTCTGCCCCAAACGCGCAGTTGTGCAGGGAACGCTGCCACGCCCCCACCCACCACACGCCGCGCCTGCGAACAGGGACGACCATGGCTGTGGCGGCTATGGCCACGGCATTGCTCATGCTCGCGCTGGCAACGGTGTCGGCGTTGGCGGCGGTGAGCGGCGCGCCCCGGAGGAGCATGAGCCCGAGGCCGGAGGCCGACCTGGTGACCGGGCTGCCCGGGCAGCCGGCCGTCGCGTTCAGCCATTACGCCGGCTACGTCGACGTCGCCTCGGGCGGCGGCGGCAAGGCGCTCTTCTACTGGTTCTTCGAGGCGGAGCGGGAGCCGGACAAGAAGCCGCTCTTGCTCTGGCTCAACGGAGGTACGAACTGTTTCTGAGCCACTCGGGTTGTTTCATTCTCGTAGCTCTGTAGGTCCCGTGACTGCTGTCCATTTCTGATTTTTTCGAATCTGCTTCTCATCTTCCAGACCATTATATAGCGGCATTCCGAACGAATGCTTCTTTGTTTGCGGATTTGCCTACATTTCGTTGCATGCTCTTTTGCCTCCAGTTTGCAACGTTTATAAAAGGATAAATAGCCGTTGCCGAATATGGCGGTAGATGGGACGAATCCTAGTGAAAATCGTAGACGCATCGATATTGTGCTTGCATTACCTCTTTCCACCCACAAAAAATGCGTCGGCAAGTCGGAAAGCACAGGCCGTGGCCCGTGTGGTCACAGTGCTGCAAAAGCTCCCCAAAGCAAAGCACCAGAATCCAGAGAGGAGGGAGGATGTCTGAGGAGGCGAGAGCACGCGTTCAGATCTTTACTACAGCAGTGAGCAGAGCGAAGCCCTTCTTCCCTCCCGGCGCAGGAAAAAGACGCTGCGAAAGGGCAAAAGAAGGCTCGAGGCCGGCGTACAAGCGGGGGCAGATCCTGCGCCCTGGTCCCGGAAGAGAAAGGCCGCTCCGGCCGGCCGGCGACAGGGACAAAGCTGGAGTGGAGGGACATAGCGAGTGCGATGCAGTTTCTCGCCCTGCACAGCTGTACTGCGGTGCCGCACCGGTGACACTGTTAACGATCAGGCGACCAGATATTGTCCTTTCTCTTTCGCTTGTCCTTTACCATTATGGAGCACCACCAGCACCGGCACCAAAGATAAAAGAGAGATTATGAGCGGTAATCCTAATATCCTATCCTAGATAGATTATCAGCCTGTTCAGCTGGGCTTATATATACGATTATGGATTATAAAGTAGAACAATATTTTTCTTTCACACCAAATCGACCCGTAATAAATAATCCACTATCGTTTCAGCCGAAACAAACAGGCCTTCTATTATAACATGGACATGGGCGTGAGTACCAGAGTATGTGAGCATGTGTTCGTTTGAAACCAAACTGGAGAATCCAAATATGGTCAGAGAGGAGCAAGTACTCTTTTGTCATGACGCTTCACGCGTATCAGTATCCAGTCGGTCAGAGTTGCATGTAGTATCTTCAGACTTCACTGATTTCTTTTTTCTTAGTAAGGGCCCGTTGGTTTGAGGCAGTTTGACACCAGAGTTGGTTCCGGTTAATGAAAGCTTATGTAAATTGACTAACGATTCCAGCCGTAATTCTTCCTGCCGATCGTTCCGGAGGAAGCGAACGGTCCTTCAAAGATATTTAGCCCTTGTTTAGTTTGACCCCAAAATCCAAAAAGTTGCTACAGTACCTGTCACATCGAATGTTTGCGGCCCGTGCATGGAGCATTAAATGTAGACGAAAAGAAAAACTAATTGCACAGTTTGGTGGAAAATTGCGAGACGAACGTTTTAAGCCTAATTAGTCAATGTTTGGACACTATTTGCCAAATAAAAATGAATGTGCTACAGTAGTCCCAAAATCCAAATTTCACGAACTAAAAAGGGCTTAGTGCCAGTGGAGGAAAGGTGAAAGGAATTACTTATTTAATTACATGGAAGTACGAGTCTTTGACGCTTTGACCACCAGGGAAGGGCAGAGAGGCCTTTCTGCTTGACAAATCAGCCGTCTCTCATCCTGCTTTCCACTCTGTCCTCACCTTTGCATTTCTTTTTCCCTCTTTTCTCCAGCAAGCCCTCGGTTATTTTTTTTTTGCTACTGCTACTCGATATAGACAGTACTTAGAAAGCCTACGCATACTAGTAGGAGTAGCCTGTTAACAATTCCCATAGGCCATCTGAGAACTGCAGTACTAGCGGCCAATGGAGAACGGATAAGGCTGCTGCCGAGTGGCAAAGCACTCGATCTGAAACGTACTGTAGCAGTGCGTGTAATAATCGAAAATTCCTGTGCCTACTGACGACCGATTTGAAATGGATGCCATCCCTCTACTGCTCTAGTACTAGGCGATTTGAGTGTACTCCTACGTAGGAGTAGTGTAGAGGGATGGCTCCATGTCTGTGCCGACTGACGGACTGAGTGGAACTGGGCCATGTTTAGTTCCCCAGGTTTCATGAATTTGGCACTACGAAAAAAGAAGATTCTCCGTCACATTAAATTTGCAGTATATGCATAGAGTACTAAATGTTGACGAAATCAAAAACTAATTATACAGTTTGGTTGTACTTTACGAGACGAACATTTTAAGCCTAATTAATCAATGATTGAACAATTATTAGCAAATAAAACAAACGCTACAGTATAGCTACAGTACGCCGAATCCGGCCTAAACATGTCCCTGGTGGAAAATACAAGTACTCACATGGAACCATCCCTCTACGCGACTTTGCCATTGCATGCAGGGCCTGGGTGCTCGTCTGTGGCCTACGGAGCCGCCCAGGAGCTGGGCCCGTTCCTGGTGAGGGGCTACGGCACGAACCTCACGCGCAACGCCTACGCATGGAACAAAGGCAAGCAGCAGTTCAACCAAAGCACAGACATTATTCTTCAGCTCTGCTAGTACTTGCTCTCTGAAACTCTGAATTTTACTTTCTCCACGAACTGAAATCTGTGTGGTTGCGCTTGCGCGTTGGATTGGCAATGGGGCTTTCAGCCGTGAACCTGCTGTTCCTGGAAGCGCCGGTGGGCGTGGGGTTCTCGTACACGAACCGGACGTCGGACCTGCGGCGGCTGGGCGACCGCGTCACGGCGCAGGACTCGTACAGCTTCCTCCTCACCTGGCTCGACAAGTTCCCCGAGTTCAAGGGCCGCGACTTCTACATCGCCGGAGAGAGCTACGCCGGTAACAAGCCTCTTCATCATACGTGCCAAACCTCTGCTCTGTTTTCTTAAATAAAGCTGCATATATCGTGATCTGCGAATGAACGGCCGCTGCATCTGCCGTGTTACGCTTTTGTAGGGCACTACGTCCCACAGCTCGCGGAGCTCATCTACGAAAGGAACAAAGGCGCGAGCAGGGACAGGGCCATCAGCATCAAAGGCTTCATGGTAAGCATGCCTCACTCACAACATCAGTGTGTGTAACAAAGGAAGTTGAGAGACCTCTTACGCTTGCCAAGTTGCCATCAATCCATCATGCATGCCTGTTGCTTTGCTTGGTTCCAGGCAACCAGCTTTGACGCAGCAAAACAGGCATTAGCTAGTGTTCTAGAAAGATATAAAGCGAACAAGGAAAGGAAAAGAGAGTGAAATGAGTCGGTGCTGCGCCTTACTAGTAAAAGTAGATGGCGGACATCAGGATATACCCCGCCCTGCGAGCTTTACCGCTTTACTCAGTTTTTTTTTTTGTTTTTATTAAACATCCAATAACCAACACGGTAAAAGGCGCGGTTTGTGGCAAACAAACCCCTTTTACCTGGGTCGTGGCATGCAGTAACAGTTTCACGCATGCTGGATGTTGCATGCTGCTGCATTGCATCGTGCGCTGCTCTGGTCTCTGAGAAAGAAAAGCAAAAACCATCTCTGCAGCTGTCAAGTTTTTTTTTCCCCTGATTCAAAAAAAAAGATTTTTTCCCCCCACTTGCATTGCAGATCGGGAACGCGGTGCTGAACGACGCGACGGACCAGCTGGGCATGGTGGAGTACGCGTGGAGCCACGCCATCATCTCGGACGAGCTCTACTCGGCGGTGCGGCGGGAGTGCGACTCCTTCAAGGAGGAGGCCGACGGCGGCCGGCCCGGCAAGGGCTGCTCCCCGGCGCTCCGCGCCTTCCTGGGCGCCTACGACGACATCGACATCTACAGCATCTACACGCCGACGTGCCTGCTGCTGAACAACGTCTCCTCCACCGGCGCCACGCGGCGGCCGGCGAGGCTCGTCGCGGCGCCGCGCCTCCTCTCCAAGCATGTACGAATTCGCACGCGGCGCTAGCTGCTCTCTCTGTCGTCGTCTGTGAATGCCCACTGGCATGCGACTGAATGACTGTTTCTGTTCCCCTCTCGTCCGCCTGGGGTAACGTACGGGACACCGGCAGGAGGAGTGGCACAGGCTGATGAAGCGTGTGCCGGCAGGATACGACCCGTGCACGGAGGCCTACGTGACCAAGTACTTCAACCGCGGGGACGTGCAGCGCGCGCTGCACGCCAACCGGACGGGCCTGCCCTACCCGTACTCGCCCTGCAGGTCAGCACTCCGCAGTTACTGCTTCTCTTCTCTCTGCATATATACTGCCAGTGCCAGCCATGGACCCTTGCAGCGCGTGTGCACGTGCTCCGTACGCTCGTCGTCGTCCCCAATTACTCTTCCATCTGCCACCACCGGCCCGTTCCTCCTCAGATCTGGGCAACTTGCGTGCGCATTGACTGTTCTGCGCCTCTGCGTCGCACGGCCCGGTCCCCGGCTCCCGCTGGGATGAAGCCTCAACACCGTCAGCCAGAACAGTATTTTTCTCTCGTACAAATCAGCCTAGAACAGTATTTTTCTCTCATACAAATCAGCCAGCAGTACTTCTTCACGAACCAGCAACGATACGAACTAGCCAACCGAACAGGCTGCGTATTTTCCTCTGCTGCGTGCGAGGCTGCAGCTGCACGGTTTCAGCGTCCACTCTGACGGAACGTAACTGCGATGGAAGATGGTTGTTTACTCGATCATTCCGTGTTTGTGCTGCAGTGAGGTCATAAGGAAATGGAACGACTCGCCGGCCACCGTGCTGCCCATCCTCAAGAAGCTCATGGGCGCCGGGCTACGCATCTGGGTCTACAGGTACTCCTCCACTTGTGAGCAATTTCCATCCAGCCTTATTTTATTATCCCTGACGATGCTGAGCTGAAACCCCCCGATGGCATGTCACGTTGCATGCAGCGGCGACACGGACGGGCGGGTGCCGGTGACGTCGACGCGGTACAGCATCAACACGATGGGGCTGCGGCCGCGGCCGCGGCGGCAGAGGGCGGCCGCTTCTGCTTCGGCAGGCAGTGTGGCCGCGCCGGAGTGGGGCGGGTGGCGGGCGTGGTACTACCGGCAGCAGGTGGCCGGGTGGGCGGTGGAGTACGAGGAGGGGCTGACGCTGGTGACGGTGCGCGGCGCGGGGCACCAGGTGCCGCTCTTCGCGCCGGACCGCTCGCTCGCCATGCTCTATCATTTCCTCCGGGGCCAGGCCCTGCCGGCCGCACGCTCCTCCGGCTAGCTCACCGATGATCCAAAGCTGCTGCCCAAGTGGTAGATCGCGTTCTGGTTGGCTAGCAGCAACTGGGCACGTGTAGTGTAGGTAATGCAATTGCGTTGTGTCGATGTACCACTGCAAATCTGTACCCACAAAACGGGAAAATCAATCAATCCAATGGAGAAACTGATGCAAGGTTCCATGGAACTGTTTGTCCTTCTCCCTCTTACGTGCAACAAGCGTCACAAGACCCACCCTGTAGCCACCTCTTCCTCCTCTTGTGCCGCTGTGGGGCTTGCAGCGTATAGCTACCGATTCCTGAGGACTGCAGTCACCGAAGACAACCAGACAAGCCAACAATTCATGTAGTAGTAACATCTATTTGTGGCTACAATTATCGTGTAGCGTAATCCACCCCCCCCCCCCCCCCCCCCCCCCCCCTCCCCCCCCCCCCACAAAAAAGGTCCTTCATGGGTGCTATCTGCTAAGTGGTTTAAACCCCAGAAAACGTAGTGCTTAATGATCGAATTTTTGAATGCCGTGAAAAGACAGTAGACGCCTTACTCCTGATGTTGGGGGATGAGGGCAAAATGTGGAAGCTACCAGGGGCAAAAGCCTCTGAACCTTTAGAGATTTTACATCTCAGCGAGTATTCCACATTGATGTAATCGCCTTGCGCGCACAGCTGTAAAACTGCTTCGTTCTTATTAATACATACTGACATGGTCGGATCTTTCAAAAAAAAAAAAAAAACTCAAATCGTAGTAGGATAAAGATAAAACATAAGCCTGAACAATCAGATAATGTGCTCTAACTGTTATAAAACATAAGCAGAAATGTATTCCCATATCTCAGTGTCCGATACCATATCTTATTAAGAGATTGCACAATACCGATGAACTGTTCAACTAACTCAAACTATTAACATCATGTAACGCTAAAAGTCATAATAACAGAGCTAGAAATACCAGACAACATGCAGTGATAATTAGATATTCAAAATTCCGTGGAATACAGAAACGACACACTAACAATGCATAATGTTGCAAGGCTGTGGGTTTTTATTTTATCCTTTAAACATGACTGACTGATTTCAGATGAACTAGTCTTTAACAATGCATCTATCACCACAGATGGGGGCTTATACCAGATAGCTTTCGTTAGCAGCCTCAGATCAATCAAAATACCAAAACAATAGTGTAGCTAGTGGATAATCCTAGCAGCCACAAAATTAAGTTATTTACCTCATGTAAGAATTAACCCTTAAATCCAATAAGACAGCTACCGGAACACAAAAAGAGTTGCATCTTGTGACTGTCCATCACGCTGAGGATGGCTCCACCGAGGTTCGGCAAATCACTGGCAACAGGATCAGACACAAGAAAGACAGGGCAGAGCTCATGACCTTATTTTTTTTTAGCTTTGTTGATTCTTTATAAAAATAAAAAAAAATGATGATTCTAGAAAGAATGTATTTCTTAACAGTTATCACACAGAAGAATTACTAGGCATCAATCACCCTTATTTTCTTATACTGGCGTCGTCATGCATTCTTGAGATACTTGTTTTGTGCATTACAGTCCTTGAAAAAGAAAGGTTTACTTGGAAAATGCAGCAGATCTGCTCCAGACATGACTCAACAAAAATAACCAAAGCTTCCCTACTACGTCAAGCATGTCAGACAAGCTAAAATACAATAGAAAAACATGAACAGTTGTTAGCATTTTTCTCCAATTCACAAAGTTCAGTGAAAACTTTTAGCCTATTATTATATGGCTTTATGCAGTGAATTCATGCTGTTTTTGAGCTTCAGGTCTCTCTAAAGGTATGGAAATATGTGATACAACAAAATTTTCAATATGAAATTTTCCCCTGTAGATTGAGCCATTTTAGAGATCACTCACCTATTAGCAAAATACCCTTACATAGCTTTATTGCACATTTACATGCATCACTGTTGGAAAAGCATAGCTTCTCCAGTTGCCTATGTAAGCCAGGTGGGTGCGAATACAAGAATTTCAAATATGAGGCGCAGAAGCCTTCTGCTTATTATGCTAGTACAACATCACCACCATTATTATCTAGACCTTGCAAGGGCAGCTGCTGCTGTTGCCTCAATCTCATTTCGAAGTCCTCCAAATATTCTCTGCTGTTGATCTCTGTCAACCTGTAAAAGCACAAGCCAAAACAGAAGGCACCAGTAAAATACGGGCCTCAAGGGTTGATTGTGATTTGTGATTCCACATGGCAGGCAGAGCACTAATCTGAAATCTACGTACATCAGCATGCACACATTTCCAGTTACCTGCTAATCGTTCGATCCTTGGCAAATCCAAGTTCATTGTCCACACATAAGTCAGGGTCGTCACTTTTCTGTGAGCGCGAATATCTTGGTGAAACCTTCTGTGCTTCAGCAACAGTCACGATATTCTCAAACAGTCCTACTGGTCCAGCCTCGGCTGTACATAACAGCCTTGCTTTGTTCTCGTACATAACCTAAAAAATCATTCAATATTTCAAGATAACAAAAATGTAGGGTGTAGTATGCAAAATCTATTGGTGGAGAGTTTTAGAATTCAGATTGAAGGAAAAAACATTTCTGTTTACATTCAAGTATCCAATTTTTAAGTATGAGGGACTACTGCATGTAATCAGATCTAATCTATGATAGAACCTCCGTAAGGCAACCACACTAAATGTTGAATTTTAAGGTGTCTTGAGTTCAAAAACACAACAAATGGTTGTCTGCACATAGTGAGGCTGAGACAAACTTAAACATAATAAAGTGAGAGAAAACAAGGACCATACATCAATCAGTGTGACGAACCGATAAGCTGCTGTTCTGTTACTAGACCCAAACTTTGGAACACCGTCAAGTGCCAGGGTGTGAAATTTTTCTGTAAGTCAACAATTGGTTATCAGTTAACAGGTTATGTCAAGTCCAAAATAATCAGGCAGCAATATACTTACTAAAGAGTCCAAAGTAATCTGCTGCACCTAAAGGTCTATCACAAAGATCTTCAAAAGGAAAATATGCACAACCATTTGCTCCCAGGGATACCTGCAAAGTCATGGTTAAGTAATAAAAAATAATGTGTTTTAGTGGGCTGTTTTTGAATACTTCTACCGTACCTGTAGTTTCCTTCCCATAATTACTTCAACAGTTTGTGGGCTGGGTTCCTCATCTCCAATTAAAGACTGGAGCTTCTGTTTCAGAAGCGTACTGTAATGTTTTCCGACAAAATAGAAACCTTGTTCAGCCTGCTCAGACATCAGTTCAAAGATGTCAGAGAAGGAAAGGGGGAAGAAACCAAGGACTACTAGCTTGCAGAAGTTGGTAACATACAGAACCCAGTTGACGATAGTCCACTGCAGATCCAATGGGGTGCACGATGCACCTTTCCTGAAATGGTCCACAAAAGTAAAAACCAACATACTTGCTTAATTGACCATGCAGAGAAATTGATAAATGTAAAACAACTCATACTTTCAAGGTGTCAATAAATGGCAAGAAAAGGTCCCGTTGTAAGCCACCTTCATAAAGCTTATCTGGAGCACGGTTAGAAGTCGAAAAAAGAATCTGAGCACAAAACATGCAAATAAATCCATGTCAAAAGTTGATGCATTGTATATGTAACCTGAGTATTTTAGTCTCATAAGAAAATGGAAGAAAATGGTAGCCACATACAACGCCTTTGCTGAACAATTGTCTGAACAGCCGGTTCAGAATCATAGCATCAGCAACATCAGTTACCTGTGCAGTATAGTTGGGCTTGTTACTTACAAACATATATATAAGGAGGGCGGAAGATTTAACCTCAGAAAAGTATTATACCATAAACTCATCAAGACATAATATAATGGCCTCATCTGAAATCTCAGCTGCTACAACATCAAGAGGATCTGAAACACCTTTATGCATCTGGATACAAACAAGTGTCATGACAACAATTATCATATCTTCCTGAAGCTTGGAACAGGGTACTTCTGAAGGCAGTTTGCACATATAAACATTACCTGAAGACGACTATGTACATTCAACATGAAATCGTGAAAGTGAATACGTTTTTTTCTCCAATTAGATGGCCTGCCAAGACAAAATAACATCAGTTATCTGAAGTGAAGAATGCACGCAAGTACCAACATTTTGTCTAAATATTATTGTACAGCCATGAGATGTGTATGAAACTCTGTTATTTCAACATTATTTGGAACAAAATTACCTTTCTGAATGTATAAAATGACAAGAAAGATATGCCAGCATTTCATTCTTTCCATCTAGTTTTTCCATCAACAAGAGAAATATGACAGGATTTCTGTTGGTCACAGGCACTACAGGTTCCAACTAAAAATTGGAGAACTGCGAAGACATCATGCAAAAATTTTGGTTATTTGCTTATCTTTCATCTAAGCCATTTATCCTGGGAGTCCATACATTCGCATAGCCCAACATCGCATAAATTTTGTGTGTTCTACAGACAGTGCTGGATGTAATCAGGGAAGATTTATAAACTGCTGATCAATCCCAAAATTGGAAAGCATCACAAATTTCCACTAATGATTCAGTCATTACCTTAATGGCTAAGATTTATTGTACTATAATCAAATTGAATGATTTCAAGCCAATTTCTTAGCCTAGTTTTGCTCTTAGATTCTGAAAAAGCTTTTAACCAACAGGCTGCAGAAGGTTATTCCTGGTACAGGTCATGGTAATCAATCTAGCTTCATTGACCAAGACCAATTCATATTTCAAGAAATATAGGCAAGGGAATTTCCTAATTAAGAAGTGTACTTAATTCTGCAATGAGCAAGGATCAATGGTTTCATCGCCACGTGAAGTGCCTAAGAATGCAACTCACAGTGAACTATTTCTGATTTCAACTCTATTTCTTCTATATGGCTTGTGCAGTTGTGTTACTAATAATGCAATAAATTGAGGTATAGCTTATATGTGAACAAAACAAACATACTTAATACAAACGAATTTTTGGCTGACATTTTATCTAACATGATTGACCTAAGCAGATGAACATGTTTAGCATTGAGAATTCTCAAAATATAGGGTAGTTGTTGTATCTCTGTGTATGTAGCACCCAGTGACAAGGAATTACAGATAAAACTACAATTGTCGAACTGCTAAATTCCTAAATCTCCTCATAGATAAAAAAAAATGTCAATGTGCCAAGTTTTCAGAGTACAAGTCAACTGTCTAGAAAATTGAATATTAGCCTATTAGGTGAGAGTATGAGAGCAACCAGTTAAAATTAGATTAATTGAATCAGAAACTGGAGTTATGACGGGAGACTTTGGAGTCCTAAGGCTTTAGACTCAGTAGAACTAAAACTGAGTATATGAGATATGACTTCGGCACTACTACTCGGGAGGAGGAAGATATTAATTTGGAAGGTCAAGTAGTGCCTAGGAATGATACCTTTCAATATTTAGGATCAATGCTACAGAGAGACGGGGATATTGATGAAGATGTTAGCCATAGAATCAAAGCAGGGTGGATGAAGTGGCGCCAAGCATCTGGTGTCCTATGTGACAAAAGGATACCACAGAAGCTAAAAGGCAAGTTTTATAGGACGGCGATTAGACCTGCTATGTTGTATGGTGCAGAATGTTGGCCTACGAAAAGACGACATGTTCAACAGATAAGTGTCGCGGAAATGCGTTTGTTGCGTTGGATTTGCGGTCATACAAGAAGGGATCGAGTTCGGAACGATGATATACGTGATGGATTAGGGATAGCACCAATTGAAGAAAAGCTTGTCCAACACCGGTTGAGATGGTTTGGACATGTCCAACGGAGACCTCTAGAGGCACCGGTGCGTAGTGGAATCCTAAGCCAGGATAGTAACGTGAAGAGAGGCAGAGGAAGACCGAAGTTAACTTGGGTAGAGGCAATAAAAGGAGACTTGAAAGGATGGAATATACCTAAAGATTTAGCCTTAGATAGGAGTGCTTGGAGAACAGCTATTCACGTGCCTGAATCTTGATTGCTTCTGCTGGGTTTCAACTCTAGCCTACCCCAACTTGTTTGTGACTTAAAGGCTTTGTTGTTGTTGTTGTTGAAAAAGGAGGCCATTTTCCTTTTGATAGCCAGCTACCATCTTCTGATTACATGCCACTGGTCTTCAAAAAATTTGACAACAATAGATAATACGAATGCATTCGTTATCTTTATAATGTGTTCTGTTAATTCACAATTGTGCATGATCTAAAAAGAATGACAAAGAAAGAATATTGACACTTAGAATGTGAATAGTTGCCATAACAGTTCTGATACACCAGAAGAGTATTAACATATTCACAACTACTTTGTGATGGACTAGGAATAACGAGGAAGGTTACAAATTCACGATTCATAACATTGTTATCACAAAGTGGTGTGACGGAGATCTTATCCTAAAAGGCTAGAACTGAGAGACTTACAGCTGTTCATAGAACAAGTCCATAAGCATTGTCTTCCCTGTACCAACACCGCCATAGAGGTAAAGGCCCTTAACTGGAGCATAGGTAGAAGGCTGAGTAATGAGACGGGACCATAGCCATCGACTCCTTCAATATCAAAGACTAAGGTTATTTTTTTCCAAAAAAAAAAGACTAAGGTTAAGATAATAACAATATACAAAATATGTCACCTTAGTGCACTGAAACTGCTCTTACCGTCCTGATTTCTCAGATGATTTATATCTATCCAGCTGGCAGTCTTCTTCATTCTCAATCAACTCCTCATAGAGCCTTTGTAATTGTTGAATTGTATCAACCTGTATGAACCAGTAAAAAGGTCGGAAAACTTTTTACCATAGCATTGATTGGAAGCTATCCAAGAAATGTTCTTTGGTCAAATTCCAGAAGGAAACAACACCTGAAAGCTATCACCATCTACTAGCTCTCCTGATGCTATTCTCCTCTCATATTCCACCATCGGACCACCTCTTCCAACATCTACAGCAAAGTTCAAGAAAGCAAATAGGTTGATTCAAATGGCCCCCAAAAAAGAAGATAGAAATCACCACAAGTAAAAGAGAAATGAGAAGTAAACCTTTGATCGAATCAACTGCTACAGTGGAGAACATGGACCTCATCAACTCCACGCCAGGGCTTGCAAATCTGCTAATTTCACCATTACGACGTAACATGCTCAGTGAACGGGATGTCGAACCGCACATGATTAAAGCATTCTGCTGCCCGAACAATCTGGTTGCTTGTGAGTGCCTCTCTGCATGGTGCTGGGCAAAACGGCGGAGCTGGCGAAGTGACCGAACAACTGATCTCATCTTCCACTATGTATCTTATCTCTCCACTTTCTAGGCAGATACTACCATACCATAAAGAAGTTATGAGCCTACAAATGCAGCAGACCAAGGAACCATTAAAGAATGATACAGGGTACATATCCTAAGTGTAGCATATTACTGGCCATGTGACGAAACAAGCATCAATCATGTGGCAATAAACAAGGGAACGGCAAAAGTAAGCAAACAAGTTAAATAAATGGGGATGGGAGCATGAGACATGGAATCTACCATCATAAAAGGTAATCAAGAAAATGACATGGAAAGGGTGCTCAGTAGTGAAAAGAAATCCAGCTGCTAGTACATACTACTACTCTGCAATTAATAATTAGTTTAATATAAATACCTATAAAAGAGCACTTAAAGTTTCCCGAAGAACTAGGAATCCGTATCAATTGACCAGAATCACTACAGCTCCATCGATCGGCTACAAGTTTCATGGCCAGATGAAATATAGTATTGATTAAGCCTTTCAAAGCAGGAAATCAAGAGCCCGAGATGGGTAAATTCTTGCACGACGGGCTAAAGGTAACACCAGCTCCAGGATGATGGGAGCACTGTTAGGAGTGCGTCTCAACGATTGAAACTTGCTACAGATGAGGAAGATGAAACAGTATCAGCACCTACAACTACAACCAGCAGCAGGTAACAAGAAATATACCAAATTGGGAAATCCAAGCTCAAAATTTCGCGGAATTATTATAGAGCAAATCAAGAACGATCCAGACAGCAATCCTGAAGGAACGATTCAAGTTTGAACAAGAAGACCAGCCGCCCGATTCACCTGAGCGAGGAACGCTAGCGCACGAACGGCGGTTGGGCTGGCCCCACCCGAGCACGCCTTCCGAAGAGGGATGCCGGCCTCACCGCGTGCAGGCCGCGACAATCCGCTGCAGCACAACAAGAGACTCCCCGGCGCTGCAACGCGGCCACCGGACCCGGCGATTAGCAGCTGCCTCCAACGGTGGCGTCCGCCGGCGAGCAATCACTCCGCTCCATCAGAGCGTGAGGAGACAGAGGGCGAAGGGACAGTGACGGAGCCTCCAGACAACTCTGTACTAGAACCACTTTTCCTAATCAAATCAATAATAGAGAACGGAAAGAAAGTCGAGAAGAATCGAATCAGAATTGTACGTATAACAAAGAAGAAGCCCGGACAATGAACCGAGACGGGGATGAATACGGAATATACGCACGCACCACAAATCAGGAGAGGAATCGAACAACTCGGGCCAGCCAAGAAACCGAAACCGCGCCGGCCGCCGCTGCTTCTGACCGCTCCGTCGCGGCCAGTATCCCGGGCTCGACAGCGACGATGCCCAAGGGGCGCGGGGGTTCTCTTCTCCTGGAGGCTGGGACGTCACGAAACAGACCAGTCTGAAAAATGCGGCAGGAGGCTCCGGGCGTCGGGCCGGTGCCGAGGGGATGGGAAGTTGGGAATAGGTGGATTGGGATGGGGGAGTGGAGCGTGAGCTGGAATCAAGGTGGCTGCTGCTGCTGCGCTTGGATAGGCGATTAATTAACAGTTCTGTACACGGCTTTGAGTTGGGCATATTCGGTTCTCTTCTGATTCGTATTTTTTAATTTATTTTTTAAGTTAAAATAATAATTTTTTTATAATAAATTAGTTGAAACAATATTTTAACTAAATTTTTCAACGAAACGAACGAGGCCTTGACCATGGACAACGCAATTCTTTTATCGCGCCATTGTTGCTGCTTGCTGATACTGTATGTACATGCTTGGGTCAGGTGGCGTTTGGTTAATGGAAAAATTAGGAGTGCGACAGGAGAATGAGAAGTGGGAAAGGGAAATATATAGGAGCCCCATATCGTGATGGGTTTGGATTCAGATATCACTGTTGAATATCACCTCTCTTTTTTTTGGAAAAAGGAAATTAGGAGGAGCCCTACTGGTTATATTATATATTAAATAAAGAATCAAAATAAAGGTTTACATGGTCAGGAGACATAAGATAAAGAAGAAGCCATGGAATAATAGAAGGGAAATATTTCTTTTCGGCGCAATGGATAACCATGGCGAACTCATGGTTGAAGATGCTTCTGCAGCACCGAAGAGAGGATGTATTTCCTTTAAAATGTAATTGTTTCGTGTCATCTATACACTCCAAACTCATTAGGACAATGATCTCCACAAAGAAAAGCAGCCAAAGTTGGACAATGATCTCCGCAAAGAAAGGGAGCCAAAGTTAAGGCTCGAAGGCTATGAAGATATCATATAACTATTGGGTGTCATCAAAATGTAGAAAGAAGGGAGCTCCAGCAGACTTCTAACACCTCTTCGGCCCTGTTCGGCTTATCCAGAAACCGACTTATTCGGCTTATTTTTTCAGCCGGAATAATATTTTTCTCTCATAACAATTCAGCCAGAATAGTATTTTTCAGCCAGTTTCAGCAAGCCGAACGGGGCCTTCGTCGCTACCGCCATCACCAATCCTTCTTGAATGCGAATCACATTGCTATTCATTGGAACGCACAACTCAGGGCAAGGATGACAACCACCATGTAAATAGGAGGGCTTGTCTGTGGCAGAACCGCCCGAAATAACACGTTTTCGGAGGCGTTTGTCTTTCACTAGACACTAAGCACGTCGAAAGTGAGCTACATCGGATAGTTCCGTCGAGCACACCCCAAGGAAAAACTCGAAACAATCCACGTCTTACATCCAGAATCCAATAATGAGTACAAGCTTACAATACTTAGTCCATTTCATACAACAAGAGTTCTTGGAAATTATTTATTACAATACCAGAGTTCAGAGTGCGATAATTAAACAATGGAATGGAAATAAGCATATAGCGGAAACGATACAAGGATCCGTCTGTGCCCACCAGAAGAATCCTCCACACAAGAGCTACTCCTCAATCTGTACCTGCATCATGGGTAAAATAAACCCTAAGTACACAATGTACTCGCAGGACTTACCTGACTAGTGGGAATAGTTTCCCGACTCTCAAGGATATGATAGACAATATATGTTTGTTGTTTTCTTTTTGTTTGCGGAAAGCATTACTACTAGTTCATCCTTATAGTCAACTTTTATTAGCAGTCATGATTGCTTCATTAGCTAACCATTCTAGGTAAACACCTGTTCTACTTTTCACCATATTTCATCTTCCAGTTATTACTACGGTGCTAGACCATAGCCAAGTCATACCGTCTCACGGAAACGACGATTCACGAACCAATGTATCCTAGCTGGGTACCCCAAAATACATGCTCCATTTGTACCCTAGGTACAAACAAGACCACCCATTCCACTCCTATCACGGGGTCCAGGTCCCCGTTCAAACTTAGACTCCAAGCCCCCCACACTTGAGACCCGGTCTCAACATGGTGCTTAGACCTCCACCTTTCTCCGCCTCCAATCAGTCGGTCTAGAAAGAGCCGGAACCCATAACAAGAGCATAACGAGCCTTTCCGCTCTCATAAGCAAGTATGTACTCAGGATAATAAGTCTGTAGCCTGACTGCCATCCACAGCAATGGACGGTCCTTAATCGACACGAACAAGAAAAACAGTGTAACCAAGCTAAGCCTTATTGGTCGCGGGACACAACCTGCTACACCCACCAATACCCATACCATATCCCTGCCATATCTTCATTTTTCCTTTCATCCTTTTATTGTGAGAGTAATAATAATTCCCTATTGTGAGCAATGGCAGGTTACTCACGCTACCGATGACCTAAGCATAGCATCTACTCAAACCTGCACTTGTAAGACTCTTAGGACAGGTATATCTATGCATGTGGTTACCATAAAATTCATGTAACATAAATGCACAACACACACACACACACACACACACACACACACACACACACACACACATATATATATATATATATATATATATATATATATATATATATATATATATATATATATATACGGTGAATTATAAAATAGGGCTATGTACCGGGGCTTGCCTTGGGCAGGCGCGGTGTCAGCTGAGTCAGTCAGTGGCGGCTCTAGGACCTCCTCTTGCACGAGAATCTCCTCCTCGTACTCCTCGACGATCTCCACAAACTCGTGATCGTCGATGGTCACGATCTCCGTCAACTCATTCTCTACATGCATGCGATGATGATACAACACTTAGTATTTAGACAACAGCAACTCTTAAAATAAGAATACGCGTAATAAGCTACTAAGATAGCTCTAATAACTAAGATACTAATCTAACTATCATTTTCATCAAACAAAGTGTTGGGTTCAACTAACAAACCCTTAGCTTAGCAATTTAAGGATATATATCTATTTATACTAGTGATTTAATGTATATTGAAACAAAGAGCATTTAACTACCCTAATGCTTAGTCTATTCTAAAGCTACAAAAATTACAGTGAACACATAATAATACAATGAAACTGCTATAAAAATTTCAGGATCAAAACTATCATCAATTCACCACAAAAATAACTACAATAATTAACTTAATATTATGAAGCACTTTCAAATGATTTAATAGCTCCTAGTGTCAACACATATAAACATGAACTAAATACACCAACAGATAGATCACAATTTTAGGAACCTACCCAAATTTGTTTCATAATTTTTGGACACCTACATGAATTTATATTAATTACCAAAGATCAGCTCATAATTAAATTAGAAAACCATTCATAAATTCCTAGAAAAAGAAAAATAAATCTCCCACGCGACCCATACGCGTGGCCCGTGCGACGCAGCACACGCGCAGCGGCCCACGCGACGCCGGCCCGCGCATGAGACAACCCACGGTGGGGAATCCCGCGCACGCTAGCACTTTTGCAAAATAGACCTCGCACTTCTCCCAAATTAAACTAAGTCCTAATGCTATTCCTCCCCTCTCTCAAACCTTCTCACTTAACCCCCTGGCTTTTTTGAAATTCCCCCGCGCACACCCCTGGCGACTCAACGCATGGCGGCGGTGACACAACGCGGTCGTGCCGGCCACCTGGGACCTACGTCGACCCTCCTAACAGGTTAGTCACCATCCTCAACCTGAGTGGCTATGCTAAGCGACGGTGCGGGTTGACATGACTTGCTGAGAAAGGCTACAGCGGCGCATGGCCATCCACGACGACGGCGCCACTGTTTCGGCAAGCTAGGGTAGCTACAGACCTAGTTGGTTAGCGCGCTAGCATCAAGAGGCTACTGTGGACCAGGCCAAAGCGACGGTTGGAGTGGAGGACGATGATGGAAGGCTGGACATGTGCGGCCGAGCCATGCGGTGGCATGGTCACGTCAGCAACGACGAAGAGGCGGTAGAGGTTTGGCTAAGGCATGCAGGGCAAAGAGGGGTTCGAGGCGAGTCTAGCGGTGCAGCCAATTTGGCTCGAGGTGGTCAGATGAGGGCTACCCTCGGTGATGGGTGGACTCAGCCTTATCGGCATGGTGGTGGGAAAAAGGTCCAAAAATTAAGCTCGGTCGAGCACCATTCAAGGCAGGGTCAGAGCGGTTAGCTAGGTGGCTTGATGGCAGAGCTAGAGACGCGATGAATCAAGTGATGGTGACTTCTCCCTGCTTGTTTTAATGGCATGGCTCAGTCCACCATGGCAGCAGAGAAGAGAGAGGGGAGGGAGTAGGTCAGAGCTCAGCTCGTCCTCGCCTTGGGTGGGGCGTGACTGGCCACTAGCGAGTCGACACACATGCAAGCGCTATGGGCCATCATGGCTAGAGGGAACTTGCACACGCCCACGACCGGGCACGGCATGTGCGGCCGTAGTGCCATAAATGATGAGGCACCGGTGCCGACAACTGGGACAAGGCCACGTGCGCGGCGAGGTGAGCAATAGCGGTAGCGGCTGCGCCACAGCAAGAGGCAGGGAGGGCAGCAGCACAACAGTAGTGCAGCAGTAGATTAGTAGAGCGGCATTGGCGTCCGTCGGGGCGCAATGGCCAGTAGCTGGCGGGGCAGGCATGGTGGCTAGCCGTAGCTAGACTATAGCCAAGCCGTGGCTAAGCCAGGTCGGCCTCAGCTAGCCAACACGGGCGAGCATGGCATGGCAACATAGAGCGGCCGCGTGTGGTGACCGCACGCACATGCCAGGTAGCCCGAGACTGTGTTCGTGCATAGATTTTAAAGCATCTCTCAACACTAATCCAACTCGGTTGCGGCTAAACCACCTTGACCATGCCGAAGGAGGTACATCAGGCTACCATAAGGAGCAAAAACATAGCAATGACCGTTAGCTAAATTTTCTAGAATTAATTCACCAACATAGCATTGCTATACTATTATTGGACTTAAGAATTTTTCTAGTTCTTGAACTGAATTTGATTTCAAGTTCCATTTTTAGGCTATTAAAAATGTTAGCTAGCAATGTTATTTTTCCTCAGCAGGGATTTCATTGTCATCTACAAAGTTCATATTCCAAACTTTATTTAACTGCCACATATATGTTCTATAGTATTTTTATTCAATAAAAATTGGTTTTAAATCCTACTTGATATACATGGGTTATGGAATAGCCTCTCATTTAGCATTTTTATTGATCATCTTAGGTTCTAACAATTTTATCCACACATTCCATCACATGCATTATCACATAAACATGATGCTCATGACATGGTTTAGTAATTTGTTTAGAGCGTAACACCGAGGATGTTACATTGTCTTGGGGATAACATGATGCTCATGACATGGTTTAGTAATTTGTTTAGAGCGTAACACCGAGGATGTTACATTGTCTTGGGGATGTCGATGAACTATGGCACCATGGCACAATCTTTATTTGACGCGCATGAGTCCTATCCGTAAGCGATCCACAAGTGAAGACACTGGCAAAGTTTGAAGCAGTGGGTGGGGCTGTGGGTGATGAGGTCTTCGTGAGCCCAGAGAGGAGGAGGCAGCGATGGGATTTTGGAATCAGGGTTTTGGATTTTGGTGAGAGCCCTCCATAGTCGGTATGCTTAGAAAGAGAAGGGCCCGACCGGGTGGTGGCGCGTTGAGGGTGGCGAGCGAGGCGGTGGGGGCACTACCAAGCGAGCGGTGTCGATGGCAGGGATAAGGTGACAAGCTTTTCTCCTCCATGGATTTAGGGGATGGCAGGGGTGGAGCGATGGGGACGGTTGAGCCGTTGGTCGAGGGTAGCATTAGAGGTTAGAAGCAGGGGTGAGCTGGCACAATTCAGCGAAGAAGAAGAGGAGGAGGAGATCCAATCATTGAAGAAGATGAACAAAAGGAGAGAGAAAAAGAATTGCGCGCCACATGCAATAGAAGCATGCACTAATAAAGGTTGTTCGAACAATGGGGGCTGCAGGAAGGATAGGATGCAAAGTTTTTGTTTTTAGTTACAATAATGGGTCCAATGGCAAAACCTTAACCCAAACCCAAACAAGACCCTCATGGGATCTGAAGGGGGACCATGATGCCTAAGAGAGGGGATGAATTAGGCAACTTCATTACCTAACTCCGAACTATAGCCTCTTTTTCTAACCCTAGCAAAACCTATGCAAAAGATAAACTATCTAAATGTGCAACTACGGTTTAGCTAGTGTGTTGCTATCTCTACCGCAAAAGGAGTAATATAATCAATGTAAATACGGAAGCTAAAGAGCAAGGTAAAGATATGCAAACTCCTATCGATGACTCTGGTATTTTTACTGAGATATCGAGAAGCGTGCAAGCTTCCCCCTAGTCCTCATTGGAGCCCCTTGCAAGAAATCCCTTGTAAGGGCCAAGCTCCCAGTTGGGTAACTCCATAGATAGCCTCGGGCCTTCCCCACACGCAAGTGGGTCTCCGACGTGCCTTCTGACAAGCCTCTCCTAGATGCTCTCCGCCATCTTCGCTATCAAGCTTTCAGCCGAAACGCCGCGGGCCTTGTTCCCTCCGGTACACGGTGGCAGCCATACCACAAACTCGGTTGATGTGATCTCACAAGACTACAAGACCCTCTAATGTACAACAATGGTGCTCGCAAGCATGGAGTGGTAAGAGGTATGTAAACCTCACTAAACACTAGGCCTAAACCTAAAGCAAGCGCATAAGCGGTGGTCTAATCAACCTAAGCATTTCGCAAAGCACCTACGCTAATCACCTAATGAAACACTAAGCACTATGCAAATGGAGATCACTAAAATGGTGTATCAACACCTTTGGTATGTTTTCTTAGCTCCACTCCCCTCGAATGTCCGGTTGGGGGGTCTATTTATAAGCCCCACTGAGAAAGTAACCATTGGGGATGAAATCCCGCTTTTCTGCTATTGACCAGACTCTGACCAGCGTCCGGTCAGTACAGACCGGACACGTCCGATCACGAAAATGGCTCTCTAGAACCTTACTGATGTTGATCAGACTCTGGCACCCAACGTCTGATCACTTTGCTGCTCAGCGTCCGGTCCAGCGTTTGGTCACCTCTGTGAGCTATCCAGCATCCAGTCACTTCTGTGAGCTGTCCAACGTGCGGTCTAGCGTCCGGTCACCTCTGCGAGCTTGTTTCTTTGTGATCTTGCGTCCAGCTTGGTTTCTATCTTCGTGCTTGGACTTTTCTTGATATCTTGGGTCTTCTCTTGTGCTTCTAAGGTCTTGCTTATGGTGTTGATCATCGGTGAAAGCATCTAGGCCCCTAGTTGGATTTCGGTGATTAATGTCAATACAAGATTACTATGACTAACGTGTGTTTTGCAGAGGCAATTAAGTTAGGTCATGGTAATGGAGATCGATTGGGCAATCGAGGTTGTCATGCCCCTACGATGGAAATCGTTTCGGTTTTCAAAGGATGGACGACAAGGTTAAGGATAACTAGTTCTAAGTGTCGATTGGAGTTGGAGAGACACTTAGAGTAGTTTAGGACTTTGTTTTTTCCTTTGGCCGTACTATGAAGGGGGGTATGAACGAGTAGCTTGACCTAGTTGAGTCTAGTGAGTTAGGTGTGGTGCACACTTGTTAAAACTAGCTCTAGGTAGCTCCTATGAATGCCTAAGATCCCTTGGAGCAAACTTCATTCACATATGTTCGAAAGTTGAAAGTGAATGCAGGGTCAAACACTGACCGGACGCTGGCTCCGGTGCGACCGGACGCTGGCCGCAGGGTCCGGTCAGTTCGTTTGACTGAGGTGGTTAAGTCTGTTGTGACCGGACGCTGGAGGGTCGTGTGACCGGACGCTGAGAGCTAGCGTCCGGTCGACTCCAGTAAGGGTCCAGACTTGGAAAAGTGTGACCGGACGCGTCCGGTCAGTGCGACCGGACCCTGAGGGTTCAGCGTCCGGTCGAGTCCAGTAAGGTTCCAGTAAGGGTTTTATGCGACCAGACGCGTCCGGTCAGTGCTGACCGGACCCTGCCAGCGTCCGGTCGACTCTTTAAATACTGGTTCGCGGGTAGAACTGACCGGAGCGTCCGGTCATCACGACCGGAGCGTCCGGTCACCCCGCAGAAGCTCATAACGGATAGTTTTTCAGGCTGCCTTATAAATAGAAGCTCCACTCGTGAGTGGAGCAACTTTTGCTCATTCCAACAGCTGAGAAACACGTTTGTGAGTGCCAAGAAGAGCAAGTTCCTAGTGAGGTGTTTGTGATTTGAGAATCCAAGAAGAGTAGCCTCACTAGCAAATCAAGAGTAGCAAAGTGTGCATCCATCGTCTCATTAGGCTTCGCGTGGTCAAGTGAGAGTTCGTGCTTGTTACTCTTGGTGATCGCCATCACCTAGACGGCTTGGTGGTGATTGGGAGTTTGGTGTTCACCCGGCGGAGCTTGTGGGTGACCCAACTCAAGTTGTGAGCGGCTTTGGGTGATTCGCCGCGACGGAGTGTCGAAGAATCAACCCGTAAAGAGCACTTGATCCTTGCGCGGATCAAGGGGGAGCTACACCCTTGCGCGGGTGCTCCAACGAGGACTAGTGGAGAGTGGCGACTCTTCGATACCTCGGCAAAACATCGCCGCGTTCCTTTCTCTCCCTATTTACTTTGAGCACTTACTTTGAGTATTTACTTTGAGCAATTCAATACTTGTTTTACATCCATAGAATTGCTTGCTAGAGTAAGGTTGAAATATAGGTTGTGAGTTCGTTGTGCTTTAGTTTAATAGAAACACTTTTCTAGGGACAAGGGGTTAATTGGGCTATCCGTAGGATTTGTTTATTGCAAGAGAATTTCGAATTAGCCCAATTCACCCCCCCCTCTTGGGCATCTTGATCCTTTCAATTGGTATCAGAGCCTCGTGCTCACGTTTTTAAGCTTAATCGCTTAGAGCAAGATGTCTCACGGGGATGGACCTCCTCCTATCTTTGAGGGAGATGATTTTCCATATTGGAAAATCCGCATGGAGGCATACTTAGAAGCTCTAGATATTGGAATTCTTAGAGCCGCCTCCCAAGGGTTCCCCGCACCTAGGAATGCCGCACAACTTCAAGGCGATGAAGTAAATTATGAAAAATGGAATGCAAAGGCTCGCAACACCATTTTTAGAGGCCTTTGCAAAGAGGTGTTCAATCGTGTAAGGAACCACAAAGACGCCCATGCACTATGGTCGGACGTTTGTGCGCTCCATGAGGGAACCAAGAGTGAGCGTGAGGAACGCTATCATCTTGTGATTAAAAAGCTAAATTCTTTTGAGATGTTTCCCAAAGAAAGTGCTAATGAGATGTATTCTCGATTAAATGTTCTTGTAGAGGAAGTCAATGGGCTTGGACTTACTCAAATGTCACCATCCGACGTTGTGAGAAGAATCTTGAGTGTCCTCCCCATTGACAAATATGGGCACATTGTGACCGTGCTACATCAAGGTGATCTTTCCGCCGCTACACCGACACAAATCTTGGGAAAGATCAATGCTCATGAGATGTACATGCACATCACACCACAAGACGGCTCATCCTCTACAAAGAAGAAAGAGAAGGACTTAGCATTCAAAGCTAGCCAAGACAAGGGCAAAGCAAAACTTGAGTATGAGAGCTCAAGTGATGAAGATGATGAAGAAAGTCTTGCCCTCATGGTGAAGAAGACCACCAAGATGCTAAAAAGGCTAAATAAGAGTGGCATCAAGTTTGATGGCAAGAAGAAGAAGTTCTTCACAAGCTCAAGAAGAAAGCCAATCTCCGAGATGGATTGCTACAATTGTGGCGAACTTGGCCATCTAGCTCATCAATGCACAAAGCCCAAGAAAGACAAGTTCAAGAACAAGGGCAAGAAAGATGATTCAAGTGATGAAGATGAAAAGAAGAAGAACAAGCCATACAAGAAGAGAGATGGCAAAAAGAGGGACTTCTACAAGAAGAAGAAGAGTGGCAAGGCCTACATTGTCGGTGATTGGCTCACGGACATTGATTCATCAAGTGGATCATCCGATGATGAGAGTGACGATGAAAAGGTGGCCGCCATTGCTATTGATCTTGCATCTTCACCACCACCATCGCCATCATCCTCTACACACATATGCCTTATGGCCAAAGGTGAACGCAAGGTAACTAAGAGTGATGATAGTAGTGATGATGAACATGCTAGTGATGATGATAGTGATAGCGATGATGATGACTCACCTACATATGACGATCTTGTCAAAATACTAAGAAAATATACAAAGATCATTAGAAAGAGTAGAGCTACAAATGAAAAACTTGATGCTAAAAATGATTCACTCTTAGCTAAGTGTGATACATTAGAAAAGGCTAATGATGAGCTCAAAGAAACAAATGATTCTATATCATCCAAACTCAAGGAGCTCAAAGCTTCTAAGAAAGAACTTAAAGATAAAAATGAAAAACTTGAGTGGGTGCACAATGAGCTTGTCACTAGTCACCATGAGCTAAAAGATGAATATACAACTCTAAAGATCAATTATGATACCCTTATTATTGCACAAGAATTCTTACCAAATGAGCCACATGATGCTACTAACCATGTTGTTAAGATTGATATAGCTACCTCATGTGATGATTTAATTGATGAAAGCATTGAGCATGGATCTAGTAGCAAGGGCAAGCAAGTGGTTGAGTGCAATGACTATGATGAGTTTGTCAAGTTCAAGAGTGACAATGAAAAGCTCATGAAAGATCTTGAAGAGATGAAAAGTCACAACACCATTGTGCTAGAAACTCTTGATCATGACAAAGAGGTGATCCTTGAGAATGAGAAGCTAAAAGAAGAAATCAAGAAACTCAAGGAGGAGAAGAACAATGATATTCTCAAGGAAGAGAATAAGAAGCTCAAGATGGAGAAAGAGCATCTCAAGGTGGGATTGAGCAAGTTTGCTAGAGGCAAGCATCTCCAAAGTGAGCTACTCATGAACACCATCATGAAGATGGATAGAAGTGGCATTGGATATATGGCAAGTGTAGAGAAGAAGAAGGCTCAAGCTCAACACCAACAATCAAAGCCAAAGCCAAAGCCAAAGAGATGTTTTGAGTGTGGACAAGAAGGCCACTTTGCTCATGAGTGTCAAACTCCACCACCACAACCCTTGCCCAAGCATGCTAGACCCTTTGCCTTCAATGCTCACTACATGCTTAGAAAAGATTCGAGTGGAAAGATGAAAGTCATGTTCTTAGGTCCCCCCAACAAGAGTAGGCCTAAGAAAATTTGGGTGGCTAAGTCACTTGTTGAGAAGGTGAAGGGCCCTCAACAAGCTTGGATCCCTAAAGCTTGAATCTCTTGTGTGTAGGTGAACTACAAGACCGGTGGAAGTCATTGGGTTATTGATAGTGGTTGCACTCAACATATGACCGGTGATCCTCGTATGTTCACCTCACTAGATGAAAAGGTAGATGGACAAGAGAAAATAACATTTGGAGATAATTCAAAGGGCAAGGTTAAAGGATTGGGCAAAGTGGCAATATCAAATGATCATTCCATTTCCAATGTACTCTATGTTGCTTCATTGAGCTTCAACTTGCTATCCGTTGGGCAATTGTGTGATCTTGGATTTCAATGCTTATTCACCGAAAAGGAGGTTGTTGTATCCAAAGTAGATGACAATCAAGTGATATTCAATGGATTTAGATACAACAACTTATATCTAGTTGACTTCACCTCCGAAGATGCAAACTTGAAAACTTGCCTATTCACCAAAACAACACTTGGGTGGCTATGGCATAGAAGACTTGCCCATGTTGGGATGAGCTCACTCAAGAAGCTTATGAAGAATGATTTGGTAAGAGGATTGAAGGATGTGAAGTTTGAGAAGGACAAGCTTTGTAGTGCATGTCAAGCCGGCAAGCAAGTTGCAAACACTCATCCAACCAAAGCTTTCATGTCAACCACAAGAGTGCTAGAACTCCTACACATGGACTTATTTGGACCAACAACATACAAGAGTTTGGGAGGAAATCTCTATTGTCTTGTGATTGTGGATGACTATTCAAGATATACATGGGTGTTCTTCCTTCATGACAAATCCGAAGTTGCATCATGTTTCAAGAAGTTTGCCAAGAGAGCTCAAAATGAATTTGAAGTGAAGCTAAAGAAGATAAGAAGTGACAATGGCAAAGAATTTGACAACACAAATATAGAAGCTTATTGTGATGAAGTTGGAATCAAACATGAAGTCTCCGCAACCTATACTCCTCAACAAAATGGTGTAGTTGAGAGGAAGAACCGGACTTTGATCACTCTTGCAAGGACAATGCTAGATGAGTACAACACCCCCGAAGCTCTATGGGCGGAAGCAATCAACACCGCATGTTATGCATCCAACCGCCTATTTCTTCAAAAGTTCCTTGTCAAGACACCATATGAGTTGCTCAATGGGAAGAAGCCGGACGTCTCCTTCTTTAGGGTGTTTGGTTGCAAGTGCTACATCTACAAGAAGCGGCAACACCTAGGGAAGTTTCAAAGGCGTTGTGATATAGGTTTTCTTGTTGGTTACTCATTGAAGTCCAAAGCATATAGAGTATTTAATCATGCCACCGGCTTGGTTGAAGAAACATATGATGTGGAATTTGATGAATCTAACGGCTCCCAAGGAGCACATGAGAATCTTGATGATGTAGGTGATGAACCATTGAGGGAGGCTATGAAGAACATTCCGGTGGGAGACATCAAGCCAAAAGATGATGAAGATGATGTACAAGTCATTAACCAACCTTCTTCATCAAATGTACCACAAGATGGTGAAAAAGTTGGGAGAGTAGAAAATGAAGATACTCATATCTCCCATGAGCAAATGGTGGTACAAGCACAAGATGTTGATGCTCCACAACCTCCTCCTCAAGTGGTCAATAGAAGAAATACACCTCTCCTACAAGATCATCCACAAGATCTCATCATAGGGAGTCCAACAAAGGGGGTGATGACTCGATCTCAAAAACTTACTTCATTTATTGCTCATCACTCTTTTGTCTCTTGCTATGAGCCTACCAAGGTAGAAGATGCTCTTAAAGATCCGGATTGGATAAATGCCATGCATGAAGAGTTGAACAACTTCACTCGCAATGAAGTTTGGAATCTTGAAGAGCGACCAAAAGATGCAAGAGTCATTGGAACGAAGTGGGTGTTCCGCAACAAGCAAGATGATCAAGGTGTTGTTGTGAGGAACAAGGCAAGACTAGTAGCAAAGGGGTTCTCTCAAGTTGAAGGTTTAGATTTTGGAGAAACCTTTGCACCGGTTGCAAGATTAGAAGCCATCCGTATCCTTCTTGCATATGCATCACATCATGAAATGAAACTATATCAAATGGATGTGAAAAGTGCATTCTTAAATGGCTTTATTAATGAACTAGTCTATGTTGATCAACCTCCCGGGTTTGAAGACCCTAGATATCCTAATCATGTTTATAGGTTGTCCAAGGCACTATATGGGCTTAAGCAAGCCCCAAGAGCTTGGTATGAGCGCCTTCGGGACTTCCTCATTGAGAAGGGCTTCACCATTGGGAAGGTCGACACCACACTATTCACCAAGAAGCTTGATGGACATATCTTCATTTGTCAAGTATATGTTGATGATATCATCTTTGGATCATCAAATGAAGACTCATGCAAAGAATTTGGTGAATTGATGTCTAAGGAGTTCGAGATGTCAATGATTGGTGAGCTTACATTCTTTCTTGGTTTTCAAGTCAAGCAAATGAAAGAAGGCATCTTCATCTCTCAAGAGAAATACACAAAAGATCTTCTCAAGAGATTCAAGATGGATGAATGTAAGCCAATCAAGACCCCAATGCCTACAAATGGACATCTCGACCTAGATGAGGGAGGTAACTCGGTTGATCAAACTCTCTACCGTTCTATGATTGGTAGCTTGTTATATTTAACCGCATCTAGGCCCGACATCATGTTTAGTGTGTGTATGTGTGCTAGATTTCAAGCTAGTCCTAAGGAAACACATTTAATTGCCGTAAAAAGAATCCTTAGGTATCTTAAGCACACACCAAGCATTGGCCTTTGGTATCCCAAAGGAGCTTTATTTGAATTAATTGGCTATTCCGATTCGGACTACGCCGGATGCAAAGTTGATAGAAAGAGCACATCCGGAGGGTGCCATTTGCTTGGTAGATCTCTTGTGTCTTGGTCCTCCAAGAAACAAAATAGTGTGGCGTTGTCCACCGCCGAAGCGGAATACATTGCCGCGGGTGCTTGTTGTGCACAAATATTATACATGAAACAAACTTTACTAGACTATGGAGTAGTTCTAGAGAAAGTACCTCTTTTGTGCGACAATGAAAGTGCGGTAAAACTTGCAAATAATCCGGTTCAACACTCTCGCACCAAGCATATAGATATCCGCCATCACTTTCTAAGAGATCATGTAGCCAAAAATGATATATCACTAGAAGGTGTAAGATCCGAAGATCAATTAGCGGATATCTTCACTAAACCGCTAGATGAAGCTACATTTTGTAGATTGCGGAACGAGCTCAATGTACTTGATTTTAGTAACTTCACAAAAAATTGAGCTTGTGTTGTCCCTTGCATTCATTGTAAAATACAACATGTTTAATTTGTGGCAATGCATATAGGGCTTGTCTAACATGGTTAAGATAACCGCCGAAAAGCGTGTGAAGAAGCTTAACCTTGGATCAAACTTGACAAGCAACTAGATTTACTTACAAGCATTACATATGCATGAATGTTGTTTTGTCGTTTTGTTCCATTTGCCCTCTTGTTGCCTACTTTCTTAAAAAGAATTATAGCCTAAGGCAAAATATTTTGAAAAATATGAGGGTTTGAGAGAGGTCACTCACATCAGTCCCAATTGGTGTTTATTTGGATCTTATTCAAGTTGGGACTTGATTGGGAACAGGTAGCGCGAAGGTATGTTGAAGAATTGCTGAAAAAGGTGCACCGGACGCTGCACCGGACGCTACTGTCCAGCGTCCGGTCAGTTCACAGGAGGTGAACTGCTGTTGAAGGAGTGACCGGACGCTGCGTCTGTGCGTCCGGTCAGAAAGGGCTCAGCGTCCGGTCGATCGGAGGATGACAAAGTTGTACTGACCGGACCCTGCCTGCGTCCGGTCAAGGACCACCGGACGCGTCCGGTCGCGATTCCAGAGGATTTGGACCTCTCTGGAATCGACCGGACGCTGGGTGGTAGCGTCCGGTCGCTACCACCGGAGCGTCCGGTCAGTGGATCTCGCGCGTCTTAAGGACTCTTTTCCCGTTTCCTTCTCTGTCACGTGTTGGGGGTTATAAATCCGGATCTCCTTTTCTCCTCTGACCTAACCAGCGCCGCCACCTCCTCGCGCCCTATCTCGCGCACGCGCCGCCGCTGCCTCGCCAAGTCGCCGCCGTACCTCGCGCCCGCGCAGCCGTGCCCTAGCCCGAGCCACCGTCGCAGCTTCGCCGCGCCACGCCTGCCCAGCCGCGCGCCACCACGCCGTGCCCTAGCCACGCGCCGCCGCAGCCCAGCCGCGCGCTACCGAGCCCCGCGCCAGCTCATCTCGGAGCACCGCCCGCGCCACCTCGCCTGCTCAGCTTCTCACCGATTTCCTCTCGACCAACCTCGCCGGTCACCTCGCTGCCCAATCGTTGCCCAGGGCTATCCTCCCATTTGATTGGTATGGCAATCTTTGTATTTCAATCTTGATCTCAAATTGTGATCTCGATCAATTCTAAATACATTGATTCCCCATTGCATTCAGGGCGTTTGACCTAACCCTAGCCGGTTCTGAGATCCCCCGCGTGACAACTTACCTCTTCTCGGTTCGAGTTTCGTCAGGTAGAAAGCCATACGATTCAATTTCGCATCTACATTGCTTTCTCTATTAGGATTTCGCAACTATTAGATATATGGTATTTATTTGTATATCCATCTATTCTATCGTGCAGCGAGTCGGCTCCGTTGTGTTTCGTCTGGCAGTTGGCAGCAAACTCGGAGCCAAGCTCGCGAGTAAGGATCGAGGCCAAGCCTCGAAAGCAGCAGTATTGACAGTTGATCTTCATCAGCGGCAGTTCACCATCTTGTCAGCTCAGATGGCTCGCACCAAGAATGTTGGTGGTGGCCCAGGCGATGATGATCGGAGGCCCCCGCCTCGTCAGCCAGCCGGATCCAAGGGCAAGTCAACCAAGCAAGTAACATCCAAAAAGCGTAAGTACCCCGACGCCGAGACAGCGAGAGCAGCAGCTGTTGCAGAGGCCGCAGAGCGTGCAGAGAGAGGTGGTACCCGCAGCGGAGTTGTTATTGCAGATCAGCCAGTTTCACCCGCACTCAGAGCTGCGATTGAGGAGGCTGAGCGTCGTCATGGTAGTCCAGCTGGGACTGCCACGTTGGCAGGACGACGGGTTGCCATTGAGGAGGGTCCGTCAGCACAGCAGCAGCCCCCACCAGCAGAGCCTCAGCCAGCCCAGGAGACTCAGGAGAGTCAGGAGACCGAGCCGGCACCTCAGCTACGCCGCTCGAGTCGTACCAGTGCTACAGTTCCACCGAGGCCAGTGACACGGCGCAGGGGTTCACGTCCTCCACAGGGTCCGCCTCCAGTGGTACACCTCGACTTGAGGGCCGCTACAGCCAGGCAGGTTCAGCAGCTGCGGTTTGTTGAGTTTGAGGTTTGGTTTCCTCCCAGGAGGGATGAGAGAGCAGCTGAGGGGTTCTACACGCCACTGCATGAGGATTTCTACAATGCATATCTTAACAGTGGGACAGTGTTCAGATCACAGAGGGTCTGTCAGATAGAGTCCATTGTGGCAGCAGCCGGAGAGGGCATTCGGCAATACTTGTCATATTTGCCAGGACTGTCAGATCTGATTGGACGGACGGGGATATATGTACCATCTTGGGTCCGTCAGTTTTATGCCTCGCTCTATGTTGATCCTCATCACAGATTCATTCACTTTGCCTTCAACGGCAAAGACCACAGAGTGACTAGTGGCAGAGCCAGGGAGATACTGAGACTACAGGAGCAACCCATAAAGATGCATGAGGTTTGCTATGGACAGCAGGGACCTCCCAGGCGTCCCCATGGAGGGTTGGTGCCCCCTACAGACTTAGTGCGGCATTGCTTCAAGGAGCCGTTTGGTGAGGGGTCGAGCAGGAACCCCAGTGACTTGACTCCTACAGCGAGGATACTAGAGGCCATCATCAGGAGGACACTGCTTCCCAGGTTGGGATACAGGGAGGGCCTGACTCGCTTACAGCTCTGGCTTCTCAATGCCATCATGCAGATGACAGTGTTTGACATCTGGGACCTCCTTCTTTCTGAGATGGAGGATACTATCGCTGAGGGATTCAAGGGTCGCAGGCAGCTTCCCTATGCTCACTGGATCACCTTCCTTATTCGCAGAGTTGTGATGGATAAGCCCCCTGGCATGATGGATGAGTATACAGGTGCCACCACAGAGTTCCCAGCTTACAACCTGTCACAGCGGATCAGACACGCCACTCCTCAGGCACCCAGTTAGCCTAGCCGTCGCCCCGACGTGCCAGAGTCTGCAGCTCAGCAGGATGAGATCATCAGAGGGATTGCAGCTACTGAGGAGGCGGAGCTAGAGGCACAGCAGGAGGTGAGCGAGTACAGTGATAGCTCCGACGACGACTACCAGCCTATACCTCAGATGCCTCCACGCAGACACGATGCAGAGGCCGGTAGCTCCAGTTCTGCTCCACCCGCTCCACAGACAGACCCCGCTCTCATTGCTATTCTTGAGCGGATGCAGCAGGATCAGACACGACAGGCACAGGAGACAGCTGCCAACTTCGCACAGTTTCAGGCTCGTCAGGACGAGTTCCAGCGGCAGCAGCAGCTCCTTCAGCACCAGCAGCTACTAATGCAGCAGCAGCTCATGGGATTCATGCAGCATGTAGTGACAGCTATTGGGGTCCCAATGCCACAGCCTTCGCCCCAGCTTGCACAGCCTCCTACCACTTCAACGACTCCAGCAGTACAGCCCATCGGGCTTCAGAGTCAGGGACAGCCTCCAGTTCAGTTCACGTCACCTCCAGTACAGGTGTCCCAGTGGTTAGCCTCACCGGGTGTTGCCCCGCAGTTCACGCCCTTTCAGACGGGCTTTACACCAGAGCAGTCTTCCTCGCTGTTCGTGCCTGAGTCGTCAGTCTCCAGGAGTCTTGGAGCATCATTCAGCGAGTTGACCGGCATGCCTACTCCGCCTCACATGCATACTGCCGGTCCGTCTACAGCAGCTCCAGCTATCATGACCACTCAGAGGCTCCCCTCGTCTGTCGCCTCGTCAGATCCTACGACAGACTTACTTGCAGCGTCACAGGCAGCACCAGCCCCAGCTCAGACCCAGACCGCTTCAGCGACACTTCCTGCTTCAGAGGGTCAGTCAGTTCAGAGCTCAGGATCTGATGATGATGGCGCCCAGTTCCATCTTGCTCCACGTACTTCAGCGCCCGACTCGTCCGCTGCAGCCCCGCCGTCCGACCCTTAGGTTTTGGTGTTTGACGCCAAAGGGGGAGAGGGTTTGAGTATGTAGACTTAGGGGGAGCGAGTTTTAGGGGGTGCTAGTTATCTAGTATTAACTTATTATATACATTTGGAGTTTTATTTGTGTGATACACTATTACTTATGCATTCGTGTGTTTACTTTCATGCATACTATTATATATATGTGATAGTGCTATCTACGTGGTTGTGATATTTGACATGTGTGATTTCTACTTCGCTTTTCTATATGTCATATCACTTGTGATTATGCTCATTTGCGTTTGCTTCCGCGTTTATACTTCGAAGCAAATGAGCTTTGTTATTTGTACTCATGCTTAATTCATATCCTTTGAGTACATTGTGTTGGCTTGGGTCATATAAGCTTGACTAACTCTTTTGTTCTTATTGACAAAAGCTTATATGAACCAAGCCCGTCAAAAACCTCACTCCATAACATACTCGAGGTAGTATTGTCATCAATCACCAAAAAGGGGGAGATTGAAAGCATCTAGGCCCCTAGTTGGATTTCGGTGATTAATGTCAATACAAGATTACTATGACTAACGTGTGTTTTGCAGAGGCAATTAAGTTAGGTCATGGTAATGGAGATCGATTGGGCAATCGAGGTTGTCATGCCCCTACGATGGAAATCGTTTTGGTTTTCAAAGGATGGACGACAAGGTTAAGGATAACTAGTTCTAAGTGTCGATTGGAGTTGGAGAGACACTTAGAGTAGTTTAGGACTTTGTTTTTTCCTTTGGCCGTACTATGAAGGGGGGTATGAACGAGTAGCTTGACCTAGTTGAGTCTAGTGAGTTAGGTGTGGTGCACACTTGTTAAAACTAGCTCTAGGTAGCTCCTATGAATGCCTAAGATCCCTTGGAGCAAACTTCATTCACATATGTTCGAAAGTTGAAAGTGAATGCAGGGTCAAACACTGACCGGACGCTGGCTCCGGTGCGACCGGACGCTGGCCGCAGGGTCCGGTCAGTTCGTTTGACTGAGGTGGTTAAGTCTGTTGTGACCGGACGCTGGAGGGTCGTGTGACCGGACGCTGAGAGCTAGCGTCCGGTCGACTCCAGTAAGGGTCCAGACTTGGAAAAGTGTGACCGGACGCGTCCGGTCAGTGCGACCGGACCCTGAGGGTTCAGCGTCCGGTCGAGTCCAGTAAGGTTCCAGTAAGGGTTTTATGCGACCGGACGCGTCCGGTCAGTGCTGACCGGACCCTGCCAGCGTCCGGTCGACTCTTTAAATACTGGTTCGCGGGTAGAACTGACCGGAGCGTCCGGTCATCACGACCGGAGCGTCCGGTCACCCCGCAGAAGCTCATAACGGATAGTTTTTCAGGCTGCCTTATAAATAGAAGCTCCACTCGTGAGTGGAGCAACTTTTGCTCATTCCAACAGCTGAGAAACACGTTTGTGAGTGCCAAGAAGAGCAAGTTCCTAGTGAGGTGTTTGTGATTTGAGAATCCAAGAAGAGTAGCCTCACTAGCAAATCAAGAGTAGCAAAGTGTGCATCCATCGTCTCATTAGGCTTCGCGTGGTCAAGTGAGAGTTCGTGCTTGTTACTCTTGGTGATCGCCATCACCTAGACGGCTTGGTGGTGATTGGGAGTTTGGTGTTCACCCGGCGGAGCTTGTGGGTGACCCAACTCAAGTTGTGAGCGGCTTTGGGTGATTCGCCGCGACGGAGTGTCGAAGAATCAACCCGTAAAGAGCACTTGATCCTTGCGCGGATCAAGGGGGAGCTACACCCTTGCGCGGGTGCTCCAACGAGGACTAGTGGAGAGTGGCGACTCTTCGATACCTCGGCAAAACATCGCCGCGTTCCTTTCTCTCCCTATTTACTTTGAGCACTTACTTTGAGTATTTACTTTGAGCAATTCAATACTTGTTTTACATCCATAGAATTGCTTGCTAGAGTAAGGTTGAAATATAGGTTGTGAGTTCGTTGTGCTTTAGTTTAATAGAAACACTTTTCTAGGGACAAGGGGTTAATTGGGCTATCCGTAGGATTTGTTTATTGCAAGAGAATTTCGAATTAGCCCAATTCACCCCCCCCCCCTCTTGGGCATCTTGATCCTTTCAATCGGATCATCACGTCGCCTTCCTCCAAGTCACGTCTTGCATCCTATTAAACTACAAAATAATCACTTGCAAATTCATTAGTCCAATTTGGTTGTATTGGTCATCAAACACCAAAATTTAAAGTAAATGGGCCAAGGGTTCATTTTCTTTACAATCTCCCCATTTTTGGTGATTAATGACAACACGACCAAAGCAAGCAAATAATAAAATTTTGAAAATTAAAAACTACCTACTTGCTAGGATGCAATGCAAGGGGCAAGATTATATGATGCTAAAAGATACTACAAGTGATAGAAGGCAAATCATATGCATAATTGGCAACGTATTGCACATGGGAATTTAATCTATATAATGCACGAAAAAAGCATATAAATATCAAAATAAAATCAACATGATGATATTGGTTTAGAAATACCACATGATTTCTACCACTTGCAATCGGTGGTGGATATTTGAAGTATGATGCTTAACTCCAGGGACTCCATTTTTCTTGCAATGAGACTACTACACACATGGTAAGCTTGAAAAGGTGTTTGTCTCAAAGCATCCAACTTGTAGAGTAACCTCCCCCTAAATTTATGCACACAAGTATGGAATACTTGTAGGAAATATGCACATTGATTTTAGAATAAAAAACACCACTTGAAAGATGACATCACATGAATGTGAGAGTCATTTTCGAAGGCGATATTTGGGAGAAATTATCTATAATTTGGACTTTGGCACATATTAGATGAACAATTGAAGGACAAGCTATGTGCCGTACTCCTAAACAATTTTAAACCATATAGGATTGCTCCAAGGAATAAGAATGAAACTGAGCAAGCATACCATATGAAATACCTAGTGTATGCATGACAAAATATATAAGAATGCAAATGCAAACCTAGGCATGAAGAGTAACTAGATGCTAAAAGATTCTAATTGTAGGAAAATTTAAATCTAATACCAATTGAAGTAAATTGAATCTAGTTACCTAACATGGGGAGGGGAATTTGGGTCTATAGTATTCACTAACCCACTTGGCAATGATTTTGTCCATCATGATGCACCCTATGAAATGCATCCATACTTTTGCCAAGTCTCCAAATTCTCCGAAGTCCATTGGACTTCTCACTTTCCTTTTGGGATCCAAACCTTCTTGGTGCTCTTCATATTGGAAATGATTTCCTTTGGCACCCAAAAATGTTTGACCCTATTGTTGGCTTGCTTGTCACCTTGATGGCCACCACCTTGTCATTTTCTTCTTCTTCAAGAGATAAGGTGTGGAGGCCTTCTTGTCCACCTTGTTGGTGTAGGTGTTGGAGAGCTTGCTTGTTTGCTTTTTCTCTTTCTTGTTTTCTCCTCCCCCATTTTTCACCTTGCACTCATAGGACTTGTGACATTCTTTGTGGCACACGTAGCAAACCATGATTTGTCCTTCATCAAGCCTCTTTACTCCCTTGATGGTGTTATCTTGATGAAGTTATGCTTGCTTTGCCTTGCCTTTCACTTGAGTCAAGTCTTTGGTGAGGCGAGCTACTTCTTGCTTGAGTTGCTCATTCTCCTTTGCAACCTCTTGTGTGCATGTATCTACAATAACTTTCGCAACATAAACTTAGTTGCACAAGGATGAGTCTAAACATAAATCATTACAAGAAGTAGAGGCATCCTTTTTAGACATGTTAGAACTTTTCCTTTTAGATACCTTAGTGGGGGTTGTACTAACGGCTTCAAGATTAGCAACTTTATTAGTTAGCTCATCATAATGTTTGCACATGGTTTCTATTTTAGCAAGCAAACTTTTATAAGCATCTTATGAGCTAGCTAATTTTTCTTTTAATTTTTTTTCTTTACAAGCTGCTCATCATTGATTGTGCATGCATTTGTTGTTGCACTAGCCTTAAGTTGCTCAATTTTAGTAGATAGTTGAACATTAAAATTAGCAAAATTCTCATATTGTTCAAATAAAGTTTTGTATGTTTCTTGTGAACTATCTAGCTTTTCTTTTATTTTCCTGAGCTTCTTTTATTGACTAGTGCAAACTTTAGCATAATTAAGATTTTCTTGCATAATTTCTTCATAAGAAGGCATTTCATCATCACTATCACTCACACTAGAGGATGAGCTTTCGTTATCTCGTGCCATAAAGCACACATAAGAAGAGCTTGATGATGAGTGCTTGCGCCCTCGTCTCTTGTGATGGTCTTCTTCTTCACTTGAAGAATCATTCCATGTCCTTATTGATGTGAGGGCTTGTTTCTTGTATGTCTTCTTCTTTGTCTTGGGTGTGGGCTTATTTGGATAAACTTCCACAAAGTGCCCTATCTCACCGCATCCATAGCATCCTCTCTTTCTTTGCTCATTTCTTTGATTAGTGAAAATAAGATCTTGAATTTGGATGGGTACACCCTTGACGTTGAGCTTTTGGATCATCTTCTCCACCTTGTTGGTTAGCTTGATTGATTCTTCATCAAGGTTGGAGGTGGAGGAGGAAGATTGATCATCACTTGAATCTTCATCATCATCATCCCCATCTTCTTCTTCATCTTCACTTGAGGAGCTTGAGCTTGAGCTTGTCTCAACTCGCTTGCCCTTCATCTTCTTTTTCTTGCCACATGCAAGAGCTTTGCCTTTGCTTGATGAAGAGGCTTTTTCTTGACCCATCTTGCGTGACATTTCAAATGCCACTATCTTGCCTATGGCCAGGGTCATGGTGCTCAAGTCCTCCATATTGTGAAGGATGGTGATGATGCTTGCATATTTCTTTTATGGTAGCATGGAGATGATCTTCCTCATGATGTCCGCATCATCTAGCTTTGTTAATCCGAGAGAATGGAGCTCATTGATAATTAGATTCAAACAAGAATACATATCACAAACAAGCTCATCATCTTTCATTTTGAAGAAATCATAATTTTGTTTAGCTAGACAATGTTTTTGCTCACGGACATTACTTGTGCCATCATAGAGCTCTTGAAGTTTTAACCAAATTTCATATGCCATATTTAAAGTGAACACTTGGTTAAACACATCCATGCTAAAAGATTCAAACAAGCAATTTTTTGCTCTAGCATTGAAATGAATTTCTTTTTCATCACTCTTCGTGGGTTTATCAGGATTCTTAATGGGTTTCATCCCGTCATGAGTGACTCTTTAAACTTCCAAGTCAACCACCTCAAGGTAGCAAGCCATTCTAGCTCTATAATAGGGGAAGTTAGTGCTGTTAAAGTGCGGAGGCCTAGAGGTATCCATCCCAACCACTCTAAATGGTGTCAGCTCAACAGTGATTATGCCAAAGGTCTAAATTGAGTCAACTGGCTCTGATACCAATTGAAGGGAGACCGTGACACCTAAGAGGGGGGGGGGGGGTAAATTATGCAACTTAATTATCTAACTCCGAACTATGATCTCTTTTTCTAACCCTAGCAAAACCTATGCAAAAGATAAACTATCTAAATGTGCAACTATGGTTTTGCTAGTGTGTTGCTATCTCTACCGCAAAAGGAGTAATATAATCAATGTAAATGCGGAAGCTAAAAAGCAAGGTAGAGATATGTAAACTCCCATCGATGACTCTGGTATTTTTACCAAGGTATCAAGAAGCGCACAAGCTTTTCCCTAGTCCTCGTTAGATCCCCTCTCAAGGAATCCCTCGCAAGGGTGAAGCTCCCGGTAGGGTAACTCCGTAGATAGCCTTGGGCCTTCCCCACGTGCAAGTGGGTCTCCAATGTGCCTTCTGGCAAGCCTGTCCCAGATGCTCCTCGTCGTCTTCACTATTAAGTTTTCGGTCAAAATGTCGCGGGCCTTATCCCCTCTAGTACACGGTGGCGACCACACCACAAACTCAGTTGGTGTGATCTCGCAAGACTATAAGCCCCTCTGATGTACAACAATGGTGCTCGCAAGCTCGGAGTGGTAAGAGGTATGCAAATATCACTAAACACTAGGCCTAAACTTAGAGCAAGCGCATAAGCGGTGGTCTAATCAACCTAAGCACTTCGCAAAGCACCTATGCTAATCACCTAATGAAACACTAAGCACTATGCAAGTGGAGATCACTCAAATGGTGTATGAACACCTTTGGTATGTTTCCTCAGCTCCACTCTCCTCAAATGGCCGGTTGGGGGGTCTATTTATAAGCCCCACTGAGAAAGTAGCCGTTGGGGACAAAATCCTGCTTTTCTGCTACTGACCGGACTCTGACCAGCATCCGGTTAGTACTGACTAGACGCGTCCGGTCACAACAACAGTTCTCTAGAACCTTACTAATGTTGATCAGACTCTGGCACCTAGGGTCTAGTCACTTTGCTGCTCAGTGTCCGGTCCAGCGTCCGGTCACCTCTGTGAGTTGTCCAGCGTCCGGTCACCTTTATGAGCTAGTTTCTTCATGATCTTGTGTCTGGCTTGGTTCCTATCTTTGTGCTTGGACTTTGCTTAATATCTTGGGTCTTCTCTTGTGTTTCTAAGGTCTTGCTTATGGTGTTGATCATCGAATCATCACGTCACCTTCGTCTAAGTCACGTCTTGCATCCCATTGAACTACAAAATAATCACTTACAAATTCATTAGTCTAATTTGGTTCTGTTGGTCATTAAACACCAAAATCTAAAATAAATGGGCCAATGGTCCATTTTCCTTACAAGATCCACTCATATAAAGTTTAGTTACAAAAATTGAGATTAAAATCTCCAAATGGATGGTCTAAAGTTATGTCTAAACTTTAGTTAACCTCTTAAAAAGCACATTAGACCATTAAATCACAAAAAGTGAGCTAAAACGGTATAAAGTTTTGGATCCTTGACCCAAAGATAATTTTGCACTCACAACTCTGCTCTTCTCCCTCAAAGAATTCACCCACAACTCTTCTCCATGTCATCACACCCAAACTCCCACTACTATCGCTCGCCCATCATGTGACGTGGCCACTTGCCCATCCCATGTTACTTCACCCATTCTCTAGAGTCACCGCGCCCATCCCATGGAGTTGTCATGCCCAAGGAGTGGTGGCTATGACCTTATGGCGGTACCCAATGCATGGAGCCATGGCGGTAGCATAGGACCGAGCTATGGAGGCACAATGTTGGCCTAGTGGTAGTGGCAGCATTGCATAGGATAACTCTTGCAGCAACTGTGTCGTTGCTAGGTACTCGATGATTGCTGGGGGAGGGTCTCGATGGCGATAGCGACGGCACACAGGCTCAGTGTCGCGGGGTTGAAACCACGGCAAGCACATTGTTCGAGTTAGTGTTAGCACTGTTCACCTAAATGGTTGTTTAACCTATTTAAACACCATGTAAATGCTACACGGTGGTCCGCCGTTTCCGTTTAATCACCTGTTTACCCCGTTTAATTGGCCGTTTAGCCCGTTTAATGGGACGTTTTGCCTGAATAATGGCTAAATGGTAGGTGACCGACTGTTTACCGTTTAGCATTTAGGAAAACACAGAGTGTCAGAGTATGGGGTCTCCGGTGGCTTGGGTGGACTCAAGAACACAAGAATCATGTAGAGAAGACGTAATTATTTATCCTGGTTTGGGCCAATTTGGTCCCTACATCTAGCACCTGATGATCCTTATACTCAAGAGCACCCAAAATCTAGGGGGGTTACAACATAGTGTAAAGGAAGAGAGTTTGGTAGGGGGGTTAGCTCGGTGCTAATCCTAATGTTGTCTCACCACCGGTGGAGTCTCCTCCTCGTCGGAGAGGAAGAAGATGGTGGGATACGGTGGAGGAGGGGCTCTTGGTGCTCCTCTCTGGGTTGCCTTGCTCTTAGTGCAAAGCAGAGGTAGATGGAATGGAATGGAGTGTCTGTTGATCGAATTGGGATCCTCCCCCCTCTAGGTTCGACCTTATCCCTTATATAATGAGATAGGTCAGGTATAAGGTGGTTTGAGGGTTCTAGTCTATGGTCTATGTGCGTTGGAGTCTAGGAGGGGCTTGTAGCAGTGCGCCATGGACCGTCGAGGTGTCTTGGAGCCAAAGAAGCCTAGGCGTCGTCTGACTGCTCTTTTCTGACACTTTGCATGTCAGGCGATGTTGGCATGGACCGACCTTCCCTGGTTGAGACCTTCTTGAGTCTTCTTGGTGGCGAAGGAGGTCGGCTCTAGGGGCGAATGTACGGGCCTAAAAGCCCCCAAGCCCCCAGAGGACATGGGAAACTTTGTCTTCTTGTGTCATGCCCCAAACCTAACCCTGTCAGAGGAGTAGTTGGTAGGGGCACGCCTAGGGAGTGGCGCCAGGGAGCCCCTAGGCATCGGTAGCCTAGGGCTTGTCTTCTTGTGCTTGGGCCTTGGCTAGCATCATTAGCTAGGTAGGAGCCAAGGACTAGGCTGGGTCATGCTGTAGATTGGGAGCCCAAGGCTCGAGGAAGCCCCTAAGCCCTAGGTGGAAGTTGCCATCGAGTTAGGCTTGGTCAGGTCTCTTTGCTAGAGGGTGTGCATGAGTGTGCCCGATGGGCATAGCCCCTGAGCAATCCTGAAGGGGTCGGTTGGGGGGGGGTCTTCTTCGTTCAGGAACCATTGGACCCGAGGATTAACATACTTGTATGTTAGGATCTCGTTAGGAGCCCCCAAGCCCTTTGTGGCCTCACCTAGCGTGATGGCGATGGAGGGCTAAATTCGTTCTTCTAGTGACCGAACCCGCCTTGGTGGGGACAGCTTTCGCTAGCAAGAGTGTTGTGCCCCGCTTGGGGCCTTCTTCTCTAGTCATGCTTAGAGACTTGATTCCTCGTTGGGCTGGGCTGTTACAACGATGGCCTCGTTGGCTAAGATCGTCGTACCCGTACTGCTAGCTGGTAAGTCTGTGAGGACCCTGGGTTTATGTTCGTTCCGTGCCCTAGTCATATCCCATAGAGGGGAGATCCTCGACTTCCTGACCAAGCCACTCATATAGTTCTTGAGCCCGTCTATCGATACTCAGGGGCTCGCTGCCTCCCTCGTTGGGTCACTACAAGCGGCTTAAGTTAGTACTCGGACATCATTCGTCAAAATGGTCGTGGCACTTCTAGGTGCCCTAGTTGTAGCTGCATGGGATCACCTCTCGAACATCCCTCACACTTTTAGTTGCTTTGGGCAACCTTGAAGCCTAGTGGGCCAGCCTTGAACCCTCAGCGATGCCCTTTCTAGGGGGGCCCTAAACCAACATACGGTGGGGTGGAACGATCCGATGAAGGATCAGGAGATAGGTAGAAATCTACAAAGAAAATGGAATGGACACAAGCAAGGGAAAAGAGGACATAGCTGGTAATGCGATGGCCAGGGTCACTCCATTATCGCCTTGTTGATCTCTCGCCTGCTGCTCCTTCTTTGTCTGCATGTCCTTGCCTTGCTCGGTGGCCTTCTGTAGCAGTCCTCCTTCTGAAAAGGTCAACAAGTGGTTAGCTCAGTCAATCCTCTAGTGCAGCCGAGCCATCGCTGATATGGCTTGGGTAGGAAGATAGCAAATAGAGTAGACAGAGGTAAGCGAAGCAAGAGGGTCAGGACTTATCTTGGTTTTTGTTGTTGGAGAGGTAGGCCATCGAGGGAGGTCGGTAGGTGGGCCTTGGCTTGGGAGGTGTCACTTCTAGGCGGATGGCTCAACGATGGCCTTCCCTCATGAGAAAGGTTGGAACTCACCTCGATCGGGTCAGTCCCTTCTGGGGAGTCGAGTGCCTAGATGGAGGGGCCAACCGAGCCACCGTTGCCACCAGAGGTCTTGACCCCTTGCCGATGCTCGGTAGGTCAAGCACCACTACTGTCTTGTTTGCTTCCTCTGCCAGTGCCCTTCCTGCGTTGTGGCCAGGGCCATCAGGAGCACAGGGGGCGATGAGCATGGCCACTTGGGCAACACAGTCTTGCTCACAGTAGTAGGCTTGCTCAAAGCTACCCTCGACGGTGATGACCCCCTTTGGGCTGGGCATCTTGAGCTTGAGGTAGGTGTAGTTGGGGACGGGCATAAACTTGGCGAAGCATGATCGACCGAGGAGGGCGTGGTAGACACCAGGGAAGTCGATGACCCGAGGCTTAACATACTTGTATGTTAGGATCTTGTCACTCGGTAGCTTTTGCTCGACGAGGGCGATGACGGTTGGCTACTCAAGGTTGACAGACATAGAGTACATGTGCTGAAGAGAAACCTAGGGCCACATAATTCTTTTTATTGAATTAGATCTAAACTTTAGCCCATGGTCAAACAACCTCATGACCGTTAACATAAAATTTTAGACCATGGATATGAATAGATCCTAGCAAAAACATAAGTAAAGGATGAAATCTGAGTAACTGTTTGTCTAAACCATCTCATCCTATCCATCTCTATATCCCTATCCCATATCCTATGGGCATCCAAATATCACCTTAGCACAAAAAAGCATACAAATTTTGGAGGATTGTAATCCTATAGAAAATTTTCATATATGTCTTTTTTGGAACAAAGGATTAAACCTTACAAAACTCTTTTAGATTGTGATAGGATGTATGAAACCATAGGAATTTTAGTGAAAAACTAGCATGAGGTTGGATCTCATAAAAAAACTTTCCTATATGTCTATCTCTCTTTAAATTCGTGCATTTTTTCATATGTTGTATCCAAAGGCCACAATAAAACTTTTATATTTCTATATCTTGAATTCCTATAGGATCGTAAGTTCTATACAACTCTAATTCTATGTTTTTCATACTCTTATGTTTTGAGCTTGGGTTCCAAAGAGGCTTCTCTGTGACAGCTACTAGAGATGCTATAGAACTTTGGTGGAACACCATGTCCTATCTTGGTGCAGTAGCAACTTCATGTTAATTGATGATGTGCACAAACTGACACCCAGGCTTACTATATATATGTCCTACTAGTGATCGGTCAGGTCACAGATTAATCTAATCTTCAACCTACGACTAGATAGAATCAAATCATAATGACTACGGTAATGCTCAGGGGCGGGCATCCATCGGACGCCGCCTTCTCGAGCCTATGCACTACCTGCCCTACAAGCTTGCATCTTCCTCTCTATCTCTCTCTCTCAGAAAGGAAATATCTCCCCACTCACTCACCCATCGTGCACTTCATAGCGCCGTGCGGCCGTTTTGCCCGCCCTACTCTACATTCACCGCCTCAGCCATCTCCCCACGTGTGTCCCCATCCTACGCTGCTTGCTCCTCACTCATGCCCATCGTGTGCCCCACTTGCGCCTCTCGCTCCTTGCTCCCACAGTTTCACCCATGCCATCGGATGCGCCGCACACTTCTGCTGGTACTGGTGGTGCCATCGCATGCCTTAGGTCTTCAATCCCGATCAAACCAAGGGCACCCACGAGCGTGGCCCGTGCTAGTGGTGCTCACTAGCCGCCGGCTCTGACCCCAAGGCTAGAATCAACTAGCCCTAGCCTCCCCTACCCAATGTTGTATGGATGTTTCAAGTGTTTCAGATATTTCAGAGATATATTATAAGTGTGTTATATGGATGTTGCAAAAGTAGATTGTGATGTTTGCATATGTTGCAAGTGTTTTAGACCCATGTTGCTGGTGTTTGTCCAAAACATTTTATCTGTTTAAGACATATGTTGCAAGCGTTTTTTATTTGGATGTTGCATATGTTTCACACATATGTTGCAAGGGTATGTTCCAAATGTTTTGGTTGTTTCATTCTTATGTTGCAGTAAGTGTTTTCATGTTACAAGTTGCAAGTGTTTTATCTGAATGTTGCATATGTTTCACACATATGTTGTAAGTGTATGTTCTAAATGTTTCATCTGCTTCACACATATGTTGCATTTAAGTGTTTCGTGTTTTAGAGGTATGTTCAGAGAGTCATGGGGGCTTGGCCCAGGCACTGAGGGAAGGGGTGCGCAATGCGCCTAGGTTCCTACGGACAGGGCATGCTCATCGTCATCTTAGCTCCTGAGTCCTGACCGCACGGAGAGAGAGGAGGGGGTTAGGGGGAAGGAGCGACGGGCGTGGGGTGGGGTGAGGCGGACGGGGGCGGATGAATGGTCCTTGTTTGGTTTTGGTAATTGAGTGACAACCCTAGGTGGACTAATTATGTTTATGTGAGATACACATGTGATTAGTCCACAGGTACATGTGTGTGAGCAACATAGGCCATGGAGGTGTAAATGGCTCAAAGATGTTACAAAGCTCACACATGTGATGATGAAGAAGCTTATTGCACATGAGACATGACATTGAGTCATGTGATCAAGGTGGAGAAGATCAAGACATGACTTGGCTTGATGGACCGGTTGTAAATGTGAAGGGTGATTTGGAGGCTTTGGAGCGATGGACCACGTGGCGGTGAAGCTTGAGCAAGACTTGGCACCGATGGACGAAGGCAACGGTGAAAAGCAATTGAAGTCAAGATCGATGAACCAATATTATCACATGATGATATGAAGTGGATTATATCATTATTGATCGTGTTGGTGCATGGGTTGCATCGACATTGGAGGAGATGGAATGGAATACACAAGGCAAAGGTATAACCTAGGGCATTTCATTTCATCGGTCATAGGTGTGTAGAGAGGTTGATGACTGGGTTTAGGATAGATGGTCGTACTATCAAGAGGGGCAAACTTGTTTGCATATCAATCATCTAGTGCCACTCGAGTGATCTAACTTTGCATCATCGCTAGAATTGAGTGGCGTGGTAAGTTGAGTGGCTAATCCTTTGAAAAATGTTTGTAAAAAGTTAACACACAGACACATAGTGGTGTACACTTGGTGGTGTTGGTATATTTGCAAAGGAGAAGAAGTTAGAGTTGATAAGTGTCAACTCGGTGAAGAAAATAAGGCGAAAGGAGGTCACTATGAGTGATCGGACGCTAACCGGCGTGTCCGGTCAGTGTCTACAGTTGAGCGCGCGGTCTTGGTCTTGTAACCAGACGCTGGCATGAAGAGTGACCGGACATGTAGGGCCTATGTCCGGTCAGGCTAATGAACGCTAACACAGGTAGGCGCGAGAAGCCAGTGAGGACCGAACCCTGAGTTGCGTCCGGTCACCTATGATCGGACGTGTCCGGTCGAAAAACAGAGGCTTAGGGAGCTCTCTGGAAATGACCAGGCTCAGGTGTTGCAGCGTCCGTTCATCCTCGCTATGTTGCATCCGGTCGTCGTGTGATCGTTGGCATGCAAAGTTACCATTGAGATCAGGCGGCTCTGGTTGAACACTGAGCGACACGTGGATGGCGTAGCGCGACCGGACGTTGGTAGGGTGCATCCGGTCGATCTGACCGGCGCATTCGGTCATCCTGAAAAACGCCCAGTGATGAGGTAACGACTATTTTAGTCTATAGGGGCTATAAATAGAAGTGTTGGTTAGCCTTTGGCCTGCAGCTGAGCACACTAGAGCCTTGGTGGCTTATGTGGTGGTGCTTGGGAGCCCTCTAACTCACTCTAGCTTGATAGCGTTTATCTGATTGAGTAAGTGAGCGATTCTAGTGCGATTGCATCGTGAGGTTGCATCGAGTGGCACTAGGTGGTCGTCTTGCAAGCTGGTGGTGCTTGTTACTCTTGGAGGTTGCCACCTCCTAGACAACTTGGTGGTGGTTTTTGTTGAAGCCCGCAAGAAGCTTCTACGGTGCTCTAGAGAAGAGCTTTTATGAGGGGCATTGTGCTTGCCCTGCGGGAGCCGCGAAGAGCAACTCTAGTAGAGCGAGACGTGAAGGGCGACAAGTGGTCCTACTGGGTCAAGTGCTAGAGCTTGTGGTAAGCACTCCACGTGGGAGAGTGTGACTTGCGGGTCACCACTAGCAAGAGGACCGGTGGCAACCTTGGAGCTTGTCTGCACGGGGACATAGCATGTTGGCAAGCACGTGAATCTCGAAAGAAAATCACTGTGTCAACATTGTTCTTCCCATTTGTTTGCAATCCCCTTACACAAGCTTGTAATTACTTTCATATACATTGTGCTTGTGTAATTGCTATTGTAATTAGTTAGCTTGTGTAGCTCACTAGTTACCTTTGAAGGGACCGTAACGCCTAAGAGGGGGGGGGGTGAATTAGGCAACTTAAAAATTCTAACTCTAAACTATGGCCTCTTTTTCTAACCTTAGCAAAACCTATGCAAAAGATAAACTATCTAAATGTGCAACTACGGTTTTGCTAGTGTGTTGCTATCTCTACCGCAAACGTAGTAAAGTAATCAATGTAAATGTGGAAGCTAAAGAGCAAGGTAGAGATATGCAAACTCCTATCGATGACTTTGGTATTTTTACCGAGGTATCGAGAAGTGCGCAAGCTTTCCCCTAGTCCTCGTTGGAGCCCCTCATAAGGAATCCCTCGCAAGGGCCAAGCTCCCGGTTGAGTAACTCTGTGGATAGCCTCGAGCCTTCCCTACGCGCAAGTGGGTCTCCGACGTGCCTTCCGGCAAGCCTCTCCTGGATGCTCCCCGCTGTCTTCACTATCAAGCTTCTAGCCAAAACGCCGCGGGCCTTGTTCCCTCTGGTACACGGTGGCGGCCACACCACAAACGCGGTTGGTGTGATCTCGCAAGACTTCAAGCCCCTCCGATGTACAACAATGGTGCTCGCAAGCACCGGGTGGTAAGAGGTATGCAAACCTCACTAAACACTAGGCCTAAACCTAGAGCAAGCGCATAAGCGGTGGTCTAATCAACCTAAGCACTTCGCAAAACACCTACGCTAATCACCTGATGAAACACTAAGCACTATGCAAGTGGAGATCACTAAAATAGTGTATCAACACCCTTGGTATGTTTCCTCAGCTCCACACTACTTAAATGGCTGGTTGGGGGTCTATTTATAAGCCCCACTGAGAAAGTAGCCGTTGGGGACGAAATCCCGCTTTTTTGCTACTGACCGGACTCTGACCAGCGTCCTGTCATGAAAATGGCTCTCTGGAACCTTACTGATGTTGACCGGACTCTGGCACTCAACGTCCTGTGCAGCGTCCGGTGCAGCGTCCTGTGCATCAGAGCGTCCAGTGCAGCGTCCAGTCGCTGCTGTTGACTCTGCTGTTGCTTGATTGGAGTGTCCGGTGCAGCGTCCTATGCATCATAGCGTCCTGTGCAGTGTCCTATGCATCGGAGCGTCCTGTGTAGCGTCCTGTGCAGCGGTCTGTGCCCTCTGTGAGCTCGTTTTTTCGCGATCTTGCGTCCTGCTTGGTTCCTATCTTTATGCTTGGACTTTGCTTGATATCTTGTGTCTTTTCTTGTGCTCCTAAGATCTTGCTTATGGTGTTGATCATCGGATCATCATGTCGCCTTTGTCCAAGTCACGTCTTGCACCCTGTTGGACTATAAAATAAACACTTGCAAATTTATTAGTCTAATTTGGTTGTGTTGGTCATCAAACACCAAAATCCAAAGTAAATGGGCCAAGAGTCCATTTTCCTTACAATCGCCCCCTTTTTGTGATTGATGCCAACACGACCAAAGCAAGCAAATAATTAGAATTTGGAAGTTAAAAACTACCTACTTGCTAGGTTGCAATGCAAAGGGCAAGGTTACATGATACTAATTGATAGATACTAGTTGAAACTTTACTTAAAAGCTTGTCTTGCCCTTGCAAATGTCCCCATGTGATATTATGGATTGAAGCCTAATGTTCAAAAAAAATCTCCCATTATTTAGACTAATCCATAATTCACTTTCCTCCCTTTCTTGGACCATTACCACTTGTAGACATTAACTTGATGCTTGCCTTTGGTCCTTCAAATTCTCCCCCTTTGGCATCAAACACCAAAAAGAAAGACATTAGTAGCACAAGGGACGGTCAAATTTCGTGATCCTTTGTGTATAGAATGAAATGGATCACAAAATTTAACTCTCACATTATATGGACTAAGCTCCCCCTAAATGTATGCATACATATGGTAGAAAGCAAAGCATATGCATAATTAGCAGTTTATTGCACAAGAGAGTTTAATCTATATAATGCATGAAGAAAGCATATAAATATGAAATGAAATCAACATGATGATGCCAATTGAAGAATGATGCTTAACTCCGGGGACTCCAATTTCCTTACAATGAGACTACTACACATATGATAAGTTTGAAAAAAATTTGATACCATTTGAAAAAGTGTTAGTCTCAAAGCATCCAAGTTGTAGAAATACTCCCCCTAAATATGTGCACACAAATGTAGAATACTTTGTAGAAATCATGCACATTGATTTTAGAATCAAAAATACCACTTGAAAGATGACATCTCATGAATGTGAGAATCATTTTCAAAATAGATATTCGGAAGAGATTATCTACAATTTGAACTTTGGCACATGTTAGATAATTAATTGTAAAACAAGCTATGTGCCGTGCTCCTAAACACTTTTAAACCATGTAGGTTTGCTCCAAGGGTTAAAAAAAGAGACTGAGTAAGCCTACCATAAGATATACCTAGTGTATGCATGATGACAGATATAAGCATGCAAATGCAAACCTAGGCATGAAAAGTAACTAGATGCTTAAAGATACCAATTGTAGGAAAAAAAACTAATTGCAAGATGTACCAATTGAAAAGTAATAACATCTAGTTACCTAACATGGGAAGGAGAATTTAGGTCCATAGTATTCACTAACCCACTTGGCAATGATTTTGTCCAACATGATGCACCCCATGAAAAGCACCCAAACTTTGCCAAGTCTCCAAATTCCCCGCTGACCGATGGACTTCTCACTTCCCTTTCGGGATCCAAACCTTCTTGGTGCTCTTCATGTTTGAAATGATTTCCTTTGGCACCCAAAAGTGTTTGACCAAATTGTTGACTTGCTTGTTCACCTTGATGGCCACCACCTTGTCATTTTTCTTCTTCTTCAAGAGATAAGGTGTGGAGGCCTTCTTGTCCACCATGTTGGTGTAGGTGTTGGAGATCTTGCTTGTTTGCTTTTTCTCCTCCTTTGCTCCTCCCCCATTCTTCACCTTGCACTCATAGGACTTGTGGCCTTCCTTATGGCACACGTAGCAAACCATGGTTTGTCCTTCATCAAGCTTCTTCACTCCCTTGATGGTGTTATCTTGATGAAGTTGGGTTTGCTTCGCCTTGCCTTTCACTTGAGTCAAGTCCTTGGTGAGGTGAGCTACTTCTTGCTTAAGTTGCTCATTCTCTTTTGCAACCTCTTGTGTGCATGTATCTACAATAACTTTCTCAACACAAACTTGGTTGCACAAAGGTGAGTCTAAACATAAATCATTACAAGAAGTAGAGGCATCCTTTTTAGACATGTTAAAGATAGAACTTTTCTTTTTAGATGCCTTGGTGGGGTTTGTGCTAACGGCTTCAAGATTAGCAACTTTATTAGTTAGCTCATCACAATGTTTGCACATGGTTTCCATTTTTGCAAGCAAAACATTATATGCTTCTTGTGAGCTAGCTAATTTTTCTTTTAATTTTTTATTTTTCTTTTCAAGTTGCTTATCATTGATTGTGCATTCATTTGTTGTTGCACTAGCCTCAAGTTGCTCAATTTTAGTAGATAGTTCAACATTGAGATTTGCAAAGTTTTTATATTGTTCAAGCAAATTCTTGTATGCTTCTTGTGAACTACCTAGCTCTTCTTTTAAATTTTTGAGCTTCTTTTGTTGACTAGTGCAAACTTTAGCATATTTAAGATTTTGTTGCACAATTGTACTATAAGAAGGCAAATCATCATCACTATCGCTTTCACTAGAGGATGGACTTTCATTACCTCATGCCATAAGGCACACACGAGAAGAGCTTGATGATGAGTGCTTGCGCCCTCGCCTCTTGTGATGATCTGCTTCACTTGAAGAATCATCCCATGACCTTATTGATGTGAGGGCTTTGTTCTTGCACGCCTTCTTCTTTGCCTTGGGTGTGGGCTTGTTTGGACAAACTTCTACAAAGTGCCCCAACTCGCCGCATCCATAGCATCCTCTCTTTCTTTGCTCATTTCTTTGATTAGTGAAAACGAGGTCTTGAATTTGGATGGGCACACCCTTGACATTGGGCCTTACAATCATCTTCTCTACCTTTTTGATAAGTTTAATTGATTCTTCATCAAGGTCAGAGGTGGACGAGGAAGATTGATCATTATCACTTGATTCTTGTTTATCATCATCCTCATCCTCATCTTCTTCTTCTTCACTTGAGGAGCTTGAGCTTGAGCTTGACTCAACTTTCTTGCCCTTCATCTTTTTCTTCTCGCTACAAGCGAGAGCTTTGCCTTTGCTTGATGAAGATGCTTCTCCTTGACCCATCTTACGTGACATTTCAAATGCCACTAGCTTGCCAATGACAATGCCTGGGGTCATGGTGCTCAAGTTCTCCATGTTGTGAAGGATGGTGATGATGCTTGCATATTTCTTTTGTGGTAGAACGGAGATGATCTTCCTCATGATGTCCACATCATCTAGATTTAATAATCCTATTGAATAGAGCTCATTGATAATTAGATTCAATCGAGAATACATATCACGAACAAGCTCATCATCATTCATAGCAAAGGAATCATAATTTTACTTAGCTAGACAATGTTTTTGCTCACGGACATTACTTGTGCCGTCATGAAGCTCTTGGAGTTTTAACCAAATTTCATATGCCGTATTTAAGGTGAACACTTGATTAAACACATCCATGCTAAAAGATTCAAACAAGCAATTCTTAGCTCTAGCATTAAAATGCATTTCTTTTTCGTTACTCTTTGTGGGCTTTTCGGGATTCTTAATGGGTTTCATCCCGTCATGAGTGACTCTCCATATACCTAAATCAACTGCCTCAAGATGGCAAGCCATTCTAGTGTCGCAGAACCGACCAATTTATAAGAATACAAGTACAATGGCAATCTGCAAGCAGTTGCACTGTCATACTTGAATCCATATAAACCCGGTAGTCCGTCGAGTACCACGACGGGTCTCGATAAACGATTTACAACAACCAAGATCGTACAGGATTCAACATACATGCCACATATTACATAAAGTTCATAGATACTTTTCATCATCAGAGTACGAATAAAAAGTTATTACAAACCGAGTTTGATAATTAAAGCGGAAGCAAATAAGTTTGAAGATAAGTTTCCAACGTAGTTTGATACAGTGCCAAACCAGATCACGGTCCACAAAAGCAAAGATAGGAATTACTAGGGAAGCCTGCCCAAGGCTTACTCCTCATCCACAGCGGGATAGAAGCAACTCTTGCAATAACCATGATACACAGTGCCATCTGCAACAATGGGAAAATAAACCCTGAGTACGAGAAGGTACTCAGCTAGACTTACCCGTCATGAACCAGGAATAAAATGACTCCAAGGATTATGCAAGGCTGTATAAGTGGACGTAACTTGACAACATTTTGCGAAAAAGGCAATTAACCGTTGTACAATTGTGATTCTTTTATCAAGTTAATTATAACTATCCATTTCTAGGTTAGCAACTATCCTATGCCAAACATGTGGTATATTATTTAGAATCATACAATAGTAACCATAGCAGGTATTGTAATTCTATATTCATTTGAACCATCATGTTTCATAATATAGTTACTACGATGTTGGGACTAGCCAAGTTTCTCACTATCCGGGAGAGACGGCGATTCGAATCGATTTCAACCAGCTGGGAATTTATTCCTAACACAAACCCAGATCTATCAGCCACGATAGTCTTAGGTCACCTTTGGTACAACTCAGGTACACATTTCACGGGTCCGTACTGCGCCGCACAATCTGGAACACCAGATGCCAGGATGCTCAGGCCAAGCCTGCCCTTGGGCTCAGTCTGATCGTTCCCCGGAAGGAGCGCACAACAAAACGGGTCCCGACCTGAGTTGAATTACTCGGCTTCGCGGTCGGAACGAGTTATCCGGCCAGCTAAGTGAGAGGCATGCGTTCAATCTTGTCAGAAGCACCAACAACGGTACGGTCCTTAATCAACACAGACGGAGATAAGTCCACACCCAAGACCTCCATGCCTTGTTGCTTCCCTATCGACCTCCCGTCCGGTCTCAATTTACTTTTACCACATGGTTCTGTTCCACGATAGCAGATATAGCCAACCGTGCTCCGGTATCCACCTATATCTCGCAGGTGACAGAACATCACCCGACTTCTACCGGTCTAAGCATGGCTAAGCATATATTCGCTCCTGGACCTATACCGGTTAAAGGGTTAATATTTGGACAAGGAATGTACATGCATCAAGTGGTTTCATTCAACTCTTATAACCTAATGCATCAATCATAAATACGTAAGTAAACATTTGTAAAATACTGGGAGACTTATAATGCTCCGGGGCTTGCCTCGCAGAAAGGAAGTAGGACGATGGTCAGGGCACTCTGGAAGCTCTTCAGGGTTCTGTTCCACGCCTTCGGGAGCTGCGGCTTGCGGATCCTCCTGCGGGTTCCCTTCCTCTGCTTCTTCGAATTCCAGTAATGTGATCGCTTCCTCCGATCCTAGATGCATGAGTATGGTATGAGTATTACGAATGCATAATGTTAACATGTGCATCTTGTTGTTTGAGTAGGTGCATATCTCTTCTCGCTTACTACTTAACTACTTCTACAATGCATCGACTATGCCATAACCAGTATCTACTTGTTTCACTCATAACTGGAGTTCTACAAATCCGAAGACAGTGATCTTGGACTTTCTGGAAAGCTTAACAAATTCTCTACAACTTGGTTATTAACCATTTTTACAGTACACATCAGTTTCAACATGTAACTCATCACACTCTAGAATCAGTCCGGAAATGTGTTAACATGCAATATAAAGTAAGAATATTTCTACATCAGGTAATCATTCAAAATTTGACAACATATAACCTACCAACAGTGTAAGCATACCAAATACAGTTAAGATGATATAATGGCAAAGCCCAAACTATTTATTAAATTGCCTTTATTATTTTATTTAGATATCTAGGTTAAATAATAAATATATATCAGATGTGCTGAATAAATTCTCAAAAATTTACAGAGCCTTAATAATGCTATCAAAGGACTACTACAAAAATTTCATGTCATTTTGCTAAGTAGAACATCCTATACAAAAATGATAAGGAAGCAAGGCTTGAAATAGCATAAATGGAAAATCCTATTGAAAAGTGTCAAGCAACAGATTTCTTATTTTTCTCAACATCCATATGGTACTAGTATCACCTCCAATAAATTTCATGAATTTTGGACTTATAATTAATTTATAAAAATTCATGCAAGGATTAACTATTTATAAAAGAAAAATCTATAACTATAGATCTACACATGCACTGGTTCTCAAATTTTTATCCAGGCTCAGGTATGACAAGAACAGCCTACCACAAAAATTTCATAATTTTTGGAGCACAGGAACTCTAGATATAAAATAAACAAATTTGAATGCATTCAAAAGCACATTTGAAATCCCTATTTAAATTTCCAGAAATTTCTACTGTTGAAGTCAAGAACACATTTTTACTAAATACTACACTTCCTAAGCAACACAATCATATTTATTTCATCATTTTAGGAGCTACCAAACTAAAGATACAAAAATAACAAAACAAATCAAAAACTGGATTCAAAATGAGTTAGCCTACACTACTGCTGTCGCTGACAGGTGGGACCCGCTGGTCAGGGGACCCCACGCGTTAGTGACACGGAACAGGGCAGCGGCGCTGCGCGGTGTTGGCGCGGCCAGAGCTCGCCGACGGCGAGGTTGCCGGCGGTGACATCATCACTACGCGATCTACTTGACCTCGCGCATCTATTGAGCCACTTGGCCGGCCCTATTGTCGACGGTAAGGACGACGGCGGCGGCAATGGTGGAGCGGCGAGGCGGGATGACGGCGAGACGTCGGTGAAAGCTACGATGACGCAAACACAAGCTCGGACGAGCATCTACGAGCTATGGTTGGCCTATTGCGCGCTCAAACGTGGCATGGGATGGACTGGTTAGGAGGGACCACGGCGACGGAGGGTGGCGGAGGAGCTCCGGCGAGGCGTGCGCGGGGTTAGAGCTCACCGAGCTTGAACAGCGAGCACTGGAGGACGCGGTAGGATGCTGGGGTGGCGGTGGAGCTATCGCGGTGGTGCTTGAGTGGCTAGGCGCGAGCTAGCGCGGTTATGGCGATGGCGGAGCTGCGAGAGCTCGGCGGCTGCGCTCGTGGAAGCTGTGGACTGCGAAGGAGGAGCGGGAAAATGAAACTGAGGGCGCGGGGCGTTGCGGGCGGGTGCTGGCGTGAAGAAGGCGCGCTTCGGCCTGGCTTGGCCGCGCTGGGCAGAGCGCCGGCGACGCGCGGCCATGCTTCGCGCCACGTGGCGACCACGGCCTGAACCGGTCGGCCACTGAACGCAGCGATTCAGTCGCCATTGACCCGATAGGAGCAGCCTGATAGCGAGTTTTCGTGATGATTTATCTTTCAATCCGTGACGAATTAGCGCTAGGTTACTAAACCAACTTTGTAGACCTAAGTACCAGTTACAAATGTTGTTCAATGCACTTGTTCTAAATCGCAACCAAAATCGAGAAAAATCGATCCAAAGTCGGGCTGACAGCACTGTCAGAGTATGACTTAGAACAAAAATGGCTAAGTGTTGAAAACAGTGATTCGATGATTTTTGAAATCCAAATTCAAGCATGTTAGGATCTGAATCAGTCAAAGGCCCAAAAATCAAAGTTGTTCCTTATGTTAAACACTACAACTTTTCTTTAGTGAACTCCTCCATGCAAGGTCTCTAACACCTAGTTCAACTTTAGTCCAACATGTCACTTTGAAATCATGATACACATTCAAACCATGGCTAAATGACCAAACTAGCCCTAGCACTAAATACCAAAGTTGTTCCTAATGATATCCTAAGCATGTTAAAACAATTTGCAAGGTCATTAAAGCATTTCATGTAGTAGTCACTCATATAGCTATTCAGGTCAACACATGAAATAACACTTAAATGCTTGATCAAGAAATATGGCCTTCATGAACAAGGTTCCTTTTGTTAACCTAAGTATAGCTAAGGTGTTTTAGTGACTAGCATTACCCACTTGCATTCATTTGTACAAGATCATATGCATATGTTCCAAGAAACATGAAATAACAAGCAATGTTTCATATGTTTCGATCAAATGTTTCAATTGTAAATGATGATTTATGGATGCTTGATGCTCATGCTCATGTTATGCAAGTCAAGTTATGCAAGGCTAACACCCGAGGTGTTACAGCCCCTCCCCCTTATAAAAATCTCGTCCCGAGATTTGCAAGACCTACCATTCTTGGAAAAAGGTGGGATAAACTTCTTGCAGATAATCTTCTCTTTCCCATGTAGCATCTTGTTCACTATGATTGTTCCACATCACCTTATAAAACTTAATGATCTTACTCCTTGTTACTCTATCCATCACTTCTAATACTCGAATTGGCTTTTCTTCATAAGTCAAATCCGATTGAAGTTGCACGTTGGTGGGTGCAATGGCTTCTTCCGGTACTCGAAGACATTTCTTTAGCTGAGAAACATGGAACACATCAAAGATTGCACTCATCTCTGGTGGTAGTTGTAGCTTATATGCCACATTTCCTTTTCGTTCCAAAATTTTGTATGGCCCTACATATCTTGGTGAAAGCTTCTTTTTCATCCCAAATCTCTTCACACCTTTCATGGGTGATACTCTCAAGTACACATAGTCACCTACTTCAAAAGTTAGTGGTCTTCTTCTTCTATCGGCATAGCTCTTCTGTCGTGATTGAGCTGCCTTCATGTGTTGTTGGATAATACGTACTTGTTCTTCGGCTTCATTGATAAAATCAATACCAAAATATCTCCTTTCACTGGGCTCAATCCAATTCAATGGAGTTCTACACTTTCTACCATACAAGGCTTCAAATGGAGCCATTTTGATACTCGCTTGATAACTGTTGTTATAGGAGAATTCAGCTAAAGGTAACCATTTCTCCCATGACCCTTTTGAAGATATAACACAAGCTCTAAGTAAATCTTCTAGGATTTGGTTTACTCTCTCTGTCTGTCCTGAAGTTTGCGGATGATAAGCTGAACTCCTGATTAGCTTGGTTCCCAAAGCTTGGTGTAAGTGTTCCCAGAAACGAGCTATGAACTGCGGTCCTCTATCCGATATTATGGTCCGGGGTACTCCATGCAACTTCACGATCTGGGATACGTATATCTCAGCGTATTTCCCAACTATATACCTCGTGTTCATGGGTATGAAGTGCGCTGACTTGGTAAGACGATCGATAATGACCCAGATTGAATCATGGCCTTGTGGCGTTGTTGGAAGGCCTGTAATAAAGTCCATACTGATCTCTTCCCATTTCCATCCTGGAATAGGCAGTGGCTGAAGTAATCCAGCGGTTTTCATATGGACGGCTTTCACTCTACTGCAGTTATCACACCTTGCAACATAGGCTGCGATCTCTTTCTTCATCTTAGTCCACCAAAAACGGGTTTTCAAGTCTTGATACATCTTACTACTACCCGGGTGGATAGACAATTTGGAGGAGTGAGCTTCTTCTAAAATTTGATTCCTTAGCTCTTGGTCTTTCGGCACCACTAGCCGGTCCTCAAACCATAATACACCTCTTTCGTCCAATCTAAAATGTTTTGTTTCTTGCTCTTGCATTTTTCTCTTTATGTGACTTATTCCTACATTAGTCTGTTGTAGCTCTATGATTTTGCCTTCAAGCGAACAACTGATTGTGATATTGTGTAGTACAGCCGGATGTAGCAAGTTGAATCCATCTTCCAATAGTGCTTCCACAGTGTTGCAATGGGACTTCTGACTAAGTGCATCAGCTACTACATTTGCCTTACCCGGATGGTAATGCACTTCCAAATTGTAATCCTTAATCAATTCCAACCATCTACGTTGTCTCATGTTCAGTTCTGGCTGGGTAAAGATATACTTGAGGCTTTTGTGGTCAGTATAGATATGACATACATTGCCCAACAAGTAATGTCTCCATATCTTTAGTGCATGGACAACGGCTGCAAGTTCCAAATCATGTGTAGGGTAGTTGACTTCATGTTTTCTCAGTTGCCGAGAGGCATATGCAATTACTCTCCCTTCTTGCATAAGTACACATCCCAAGCCTATTCCTGATGCATCGCAAAATACATCAAAAGGCTTCTCAATGTCTGGTTGTGCTAGCACTGGTGCTGTAGTCAACAAAGTTCTGAGGGTGTGAAAGGCTGTTTCACATTCTGGTGTCCACTTGTATTTCTCATCTTTCTGAAGTAGTCTAGTCATAGGCTTAGCTATCTTTGAGAAGTCTGGAATAAACCGACGATAGTATCCTGCTAACCCTAGGAAACTCCGAACTTCATGCACCGAAGTTGGGGCTTTCCAATCCATGACCTCTTGCACTTTTGATGGGTCTACTGAGATTCCATCTCTGGATAAAATGTGACCTAAGAAAGGCACTTTGCTCATCCAAAATTCACATTTGTTAAACTTGGCATATAGCTTATGTTCCCTTAGTCTGGATAGGACAATCCTCAGATGCTCTTCATGATCTTCCTCATTTTCTGAATAAATCAATATGTCATCGATAAACACGACCACAAACTTATCAAGTTCGGGCATGAATACCGAGTTCATTAGGTACATGAAATAGGCTGGAGCATTTGTTAGTCCGAAAGACATAACCAAATACTTGTATAAGCCGTACCTAGTAGAGAAAGCGGTCTTAGGTATATCCTCCGGTTTGATCTTTATCTGATGGTAACCTGATCTCAAGTCAATTTTGGAGAATACCTTTGCCTTCGCTAGCTGATCGAACAAGATGTCGATGCGGGGTAACGGATATTTGTTCTTGATGGTCACAGCATTGAGTGGTCTGTAATCTACACACATCCTCAGTGACTTATCCTTCTTTTTCACAAACAATGCTGGACATCCCCACGGAGATGAGCTAGGTTGGATAAGACCCTTGTCCAATAGATCTTGCAATTGAACCTTGAGTTCTGCTAACTCATTAGGTGGCATTCTATAGGGCCTTCTGGATATGGGTGCGGTACCTGGCACTAATTCGATCTTAAATTCCACATCCCTATCCAGGTGGTAGACCTAGTAATTCCTCTGGAAATACATCCGGAAACTCACAAACCACTGGGATATCACATATTGTGGTGGCTTGGATAGCATAGGCTAAATGTTGGGGTTCGAAATCGCGGGAGAGTGGAACTAGAAAAGCATTCCCTCCCAGTGGGTTCTCTCAACATGATAGTACGGGTGCTGGTGTCAATAAGAGCACCATGATACTTCATCCAATTCATGCCTAAGATTACACTTATCGACAATCCCGGCAATATTATCAAATCTGTGGTGTACTCCCGCCCTTGTATCAAGATGAGTACATTTTTTACTATCTTTTTGGTAGTAACCGTTCCCCATGCTGAACTTATATTAAAACCCCCTTTACTTACTTCAATTATTTCTTGATCATGTCTAGATGCAAATGCTTGACTCATAAATGAATGAGAAGCTCCCGAATCAAATAAAACAACAGCGGGATGCTTGTTGACAAGAAACATACCAGCCGTGACAACTTCTCCGACGGGCACTTCCTCCACAGCGGTATAATGCACTTGTCCCTGACGTGCCCTGGCATTCACCTGCCTTTGATTATTCTGATTTGGGTTGCCATTCCTCTTGGGGTGGGGGCACTCCTTGGACCAATGACCCAGTTGGTTGCAGTTGAAACAAGGTTGATTACTTTTGAATCCGGTGGAGCTTGTCCTGATTACCATTCCCTTTTGGTAAGGCAATAGTGAACGCCTTACGAAACGGTTTCTGTGGCCTGTTATTCTGAAGCTTTCGGTGGTGGAGGCCTGAACTTGGATGCAGGTGGACGAAATGGTGGCCTAGCTGCGATAGGCGCTTTTGACTGAAAAGATCCGGATGCACTGGCCTCATATGCCCTCTTGCGACCCTTAGCAACTGCATGCAGGTTGTTGTGGTTTTCTTGGGTCAAGGCATCACTAATAAACTCATTGTACGTGGCACATCGAGAATTTGCCTATAGTCTTCATTAATTTGGTACCCAAACCTCGCTTGAAACTCTCAATCTTTTTCTCTTCAGTATCCACAAAATTTGGAGCATATCGTGACAAGTTGTTGAATGCGTGCATATATTCTGTGAGTGACTTGGTTCCCTGAGTGAGCCTCATAAATTCGGCTGCTTTCATGCGCATCAGGCCCGGGGGAATATGGTGTCCCCTAAAAGCCAGCTTGAATTGATCCCAGGTCACTCTCGCATTAGCAGGCAGAGACGATAGAAAGTGCGTCCACCAGATTCCTGCTGGTCCTTGCAGCTGATGAGAAGCATATTCAGCTTTGAGGTGCTCGGTGACCCTTAGCAGACGAAATTTCTGCTTGATGGTATTCAGCCACTCATTCGGCCTGCAGTGGTTCCTCAGCCACCTTAAAGATCGGAGGCTTCGTGTCCAGAAACTCCTTGAATGTACTGTGCTGATTTGGCTCGGCCCCTGGTTGCTGTGGGTGGCCACGAGCAGTGTTTTGCGCGATGAGGCGCAAAGCTTCTTCCATTGTCCTCTGGCTACCCAGGAACTGGGTAAAGAATTCCTGAGCAGATGGTGGCGGTGGGGGTGGCAAGTCATCATGGTTGCCATCCTGGCTGCTGCTAGCTCCTGCATGGGTGCGCATCATCTGCGAAGTTGCAACAATAAGCGATTATGGGTCGATGCCAAGAGATTGCAGACGAATTAGGTACTCATGCCAAACTGAAATTACTGGAGAAAAATTCTCGAAAGCACAATAAAAACAGAGGCATAATAATTCATTCTCGCAACATGACATCGCCAATTTGACCACTTATCGTGCTCATAACGCATGCAATTTAAAGCGTGATGACCGACAAGGAACGGAAATTGCATTAACGTTTACCCAAATGTGCAATTTAACATTACATGATAGTCTGGTTACTAATGCCAAATTCCAACTACAGGTTCATTACATAAATAAAGGTGATACATTAGTCTTCCCACTACACGCTAAGCGATCTAATCCTCATCATGATCACTATCGAGGTCAGACGCAGAATCATCTCCTTCCCCAGGTTCTATTTCTTCTTCACGTGCCACTTCTTCTTCTTCCTCGTACCCCTCTAGACCCATTTCTGCGGCTCCAGGTGGTACATAAGGGTGGAGCTGATTGTGCAGTAGGTGAACCTCTTCATGCAGATTATCATTGTATCCCTCCGCATTGGCCAACTGCTGTTCCAGCTCAAACTGTCGAGCTCTCAGGACATCTTCCCTGGACCAAGCTGCATTTCGCTGGTGAGTTAACCGAGTCATTTCTTCAGTGAGCCTCTCTATCTCGGCGTCGTGCTCCCTCTGAAGCTGACGTCGGTCTTCGCGGGCATGACCAAGAGCACCAGACACACGTCTGAGGCTACCTTCAACTCCCTCTAACACTCTCATCACTGCGAACATGGCGCTCATGGCAGGGTTATCGCTGTTCTGCCTTTCTACTGCACCAATCTCCAAAGGTCTTCCTCTTGCCTGCTGCCATGAGTCAGTGGAGGGATTACCTCTTGGAAAGACTCCAACCATAGCGGCTGCCAGCTCCTGAGGAAAACGATCCATGATATCCCTCAGGATCCCAAAGGCTGCCCTGCCAGCTGCTTCTTCAGCAGTCCTGCCAGTCGACTCATAACACCAACCTGTCCACTCAGACTCGTCACCTCGAGGACGAACAATGGCCTCCACAGTAACTAAGAGACCTTCTCCCAACCGCTCATTTGCCCAAAAGTAGCGGGGTTCCATTCCATCGGGATAACCTACATAGCTGAGCACTCTCCACAAGAGGGTAGGCATCCCAAACTCTCCAAGGAACGTGTGACGTTGACGGGTACGTGGAGCAAGCTGACGGCTAGGAGCTCTACCTCCGGTGGACTTGCGAGCAGTCTGCTTGGTGCGTGCCATCTGCACCATCAACATGTACCCTTTTGTGAGACAATGCCATAATGGATAAGAGTTACATAACCGAGTAAGAATTTTATAAGGGGAGGAACAAATGTGATTATGTGAATGGTGTTTAACATGATGCATGCTCGTGCCGTACGTCCTCGCAAACTTAGGAAAAATTTGTTTCTAACGGTAGACACGGTGGCATACATACGTTCTCTCATATAGATCGTAACTAGTCGAACTACACGTTTCGTTGTTGGTGTACCTGCATAAAATTTCATTTCAGCCCTAAACCCATAAGGAAATATGCAGAATGTAATTGTAAATACTTTCATATATGTATCCCCATACATATACTTCCGTATCAATCTACCCAACAATAATTTAAACCCACAATTAAATACGTACCATGTATACATGCAAGCATGCATACCTAGCCGTACCAATGCTAACTCTTCCCGACCGCACGCTCACACCTTGCGGTCATACACTCATCTTACCTTGGCGTAGAGGCATTTGATCCATACATTACCACTCAAGTGAATGGCATCCATACTATAGCACGCCGTATGGACGACGAAGTAAAAACCCCCATGTTAGTACTTAAATAGCCACCTAATAGTCCTTAATCTGGGCATAAGGAAAGTGATCATTGGCACACTTTAGATTTCAAATACCTATTAATTACTATTAGCTGCTAGAAAAGGGTTTTGGAACACAAAAACTTTTGTTTTAAATACACTTGTGACAATTAACGTTGAATCCCGCTCTGATACCAGCTGTCGCAGAACCGACCAATTTATAAGAATACAAGTACAATGGCAATCCGCAAGCAGTTGCACTGTCATACTTGAATCCATATAAACCCGGTAGTCCGTCGAGTACCACGACGGGTCTCGATAAACGATTTACAACAACCAAGATCGTACAGGATTCAACATACATGCCACATATTACATAAAGTTCACAGATACTTTTCATCATCAGAGTACGAATAGAAAGTTATTACAAACCGAGTTTGATAATTAAAGCGGAAGCAAATAAGTTTGAAGATAAGTTTCCAACGTAGTTTGATACAGTGCCAAACCAGATCACGGTCCACAAAAGCAAAGATAGGAATTACTAGGGAAGCCTGCCCAAGGCTTACTCCTCATCCACAGCGGGATAGAAGCAACTCTTGCAATAACCATGATACACAGTGCCATCTGCAACAATGGGAAAATAAACCCTGAGTACGAGAAGGTACTCAGCTAGACTTACCCGTCATGAACCAGGAATAAAACGACTCCAAGGATTATGCAAGGCTGTATAAGTGGACGTAACTTGACAACATTTTGCGAAAAAGGCAATTAACCGTTGTACAATTGTGATTCTTTTATCAAGTTAATTATAACTATCCATTTCTAGGTTAGCAACTATCCTATGCCAAACATGTGGTATATTATTTAGAATCATACAATAGTAACCATAGCAGGTATTGTAATTCTATATTCATTTGAACCATCATGTTTCATAATATAGTTACTACGATGTTGGGACTAGCCAAGTTTCTCACTATCCGGGAGAGACGGCGATTCGAATCGATTTCAACCAGCTGGGAATTTATTCCTAACATAAACCCAGATCTATCAGCCATGATAGTCTTAGGTCACCTTTGGTACAACTCAGGTACACATTTCGCGGGTCCGTACTGCGCCGCACAATCTAGAACACCAGATGCCAGGATGCTCAGGCCAAGCCTGCCCTTGGGCTCAGTCTGATTGTTCCCCGGAAGGAGCGCACAACAAAACGGGTCCCGGCCTGAGTTGAATTACTCGGCTTCGCGGTCGGAACGAGTTATCCGGCCAGCTAAGTGAGAGGCATGCGTTCAATCTTGTCAGAAGCGCCAACAACGGTACGGTCCTTAATCGACACAGACGGGGATAAGTCCACACCCAAGACCTCCATGCCTTGTTGCTTCCCTATCGACCTCCCGTCCGGTCTCAATTTACTTTTACCACATGGTTCTGTTCCACGATAGCAGATATAGCCAACCGTGCTCCGGTATCCACCTATATCTCGCAGGTGACAGAACATCACCCAACTTCTACCGGTCTAAGCATGGCTAAGCATATATTCAGCTCCTGGACCTATACCGGTTAAAGGGTTAATATCTGGACAAGGAATAGTACATGCATCAAGTGGTTTCATTCAACTCTTATAACCTAATGCATCAATCATAAATACGTAAGTAAACATTTGTAAAATACTGGGAGACTTATAATGCTCTGAGGCTTGCCTCGCAGAAAGGAAGTAGGACGATGGTCAGGGCACTCCGGAAGCTCTTCAGGGTTCTGTTCCACGCCTTCGGGAGCTGCGGCTTGCGGATCCTCCTGCGGGTTCCCTTCCTCTGCTTCTTCGAATTCCAGTAATGTGATCGCTTCCTCCGATCCTAGATGCATGAGTATGGTATGAGTATTACGAATGCATAATGTTAACATGTGCATCTCGTTGTTTGAGTAGGTGCATATCTCTTCTCGCTTACTACTTAACTACTTCTACAATGCATCGACTATGCCATAACCAGTATCTACTTGTTTCACTCATAACTGGAGTTCTACAAATCCGAAGACAGTGATCTTGGACTTTCTGGAAAGCTTAACAAATTCTCTACAACTTGGTTATTAACCATTTTTACAGTACACATCAGTTTCAACATGTAACTCATCACACTCTAGAATCAGTCCGGAAATGTGTTAACATGCAATATAAAGTAAGAATATTTCTACATCAGGTAATCATTCAAAATTTGACAACATATAACCTACCAACAGTGTAAGCATACCAAATACAGTTAAGATGATATAATGGCAAAGCCCAAACTATTTATTAAATTGCCTTTATTATTTTATTTAGATATCTAGGTTAAATAATAAATATATATCAGATGTGCTGAATAAATTCTCAAAAATTTACAGAGCCTTAATAATGCTATCAAAGGACTACTACAAAAATTTCATGTCATTTTGCTAAGTAGAACATCCTATACAAAAATGATAAGGAAGCAAGGCTTGAAATAGCATAAATGGAAAATCCTATTGAAAAGTGTCAAGCAACAGATTTCTTATTTTTCTCAACATCCATATGGTACTAGTATCACCTCCAATAAATTTCATGAATTTTGGACTTATAATTAATTTATAAAAATTCATGCAAGGATTAACTATTTATAAAAGAAAAATCTATAACTATAGATCTACACATGCACTGGTTCTCAAATTTTTATCCAGGCTCAGGTATGACAAGAACAGCCTACCACAAAAATTTCATAATTTTTGGAGCATAGGAACTCTAGATATAAAATAAACAAATTTGAATGCATTCAAAAGCACATTTGAAATCCCTATTTAAATTTCCAGAAATTTCTACTGTTGAAGTCAAGAACACATTTTTACTAAATACTACACTTCCTAAGCAACACAATCATATTTATTTCATCATTTTAGGAGCTACCAAACTAAAGATACAAAAATAACAAAACAAATCAAAAACTGGATTCAAAATGAGTTAGCCTACACTACTGCTGTCGCTGACAGGTGGGACCCGCTGGTCAGGGGACCCCACGCGTCAGTGACACGGAACAGGGCAGCGGCGCTGCGCGGTGTTGGCGCGGCCAGAGCTCGTCGACGGCGAGGTTGCCGGCGGTGACATCATCACTACGCGATCTACTTGACCTCGCGCATCTATTGAGCCACTTGGCCGGCCCTATTGTCGACAGTAAGGACGACGGCGGCGGCAATGGCGGAGCGGCGAGGCGGGATGACGGCGAGACGTCGGTGAAAGCTATGGTGACGCAAACACAAGCTCGGACGAGCATCTACGAGCTATGGTTGGCCTATTACGCGCTCAAACGTGGCATGGGATGGTCTGGTTAGGAGGGACCACAGCGACGGAGGGTGGCGGAGGAGCTCCGGCGAGGCGTGCGTGGGGTTAGAGCTCACCGAGCTTGAACAGCGAGCACTGGAGGACGCGGTAGGATGCTGGGGTGGCGGTGGAGCTATCGCGGTGGTGCTTGAGTGGCTAGGCGCGAGCTAGCGCGGTTATGGCGACGGCGGAGCTGCGAGAGCTCGGTGGCTGCGCTCGCGGAAGCTGCGGACTGCGAAGGAGGAGCGGGAAAATGAAACTGAGGGCGCGGGGCGTTGCGGGCGGGTGCTGGCGTGAAGAAGGCGCGCTTCGGCCTGGCTTGGCCGCGCTGGGCAGAGCGCCGGCGACGCGCGGCCACGCTTCGCGCCACGCGGCGACCACGGCCTGAACCGATCGGCCACTGAATGCAGCGATTCAGTCGCCATTGACCCGATAGGAGCAGCCTGACAGCGGGTTTTCGTGATGATTTATCTTTCAATCCGTGACGAATTAGCGCTAGGTTACTAAACCAACTTTGTAGACCTAAGTACCAGTTACAAATGTTGTTCAATGCACTTGTTCTAAATCGCAACCGAAACCGAGAAAAATCGATCCAAAGTCGGGCTGACAGCACTGTCAGAGTATGACTTAGAACAAAAATGGCTAAGTGTTGAAAACAGTGATTCGATGATTTTTGAAATCCAAATTCAAGCATGTTAGGATCTGAATCAGTCAAAGGCCCAAAAATCAAAGTTGTTCCTTATGTTAAACACTACAACTTTGCTTTAGTGAACTCCTCCATGCAAGGTCTCTAACACCTAGTTCAACTTTAGTCCAACATGTCACTTTGAAATCATGATACACATTCAAACCATGGCTAAATGACCAAACTAGCCCTAGCACTAAATACCAAAGTTGTTCCTAATGATATCCTAAGCATGTTAAAACAAATTGCAAGGTCATTAAAGCATTTCATGTAGTAGTCACTCATATAGCTATTCAGGTCAACACATGAAATAACACTTAAATGCTTGATCAAGAAATATGGCCTTCATGAACAAGGTTCCTTTTGTTAACCTAAGTATAGCTAAGGTGTTTTAGTGACTAGCATTACCCACTTGCATTCATTTGTATAAGATCATATGCATATGTTCCAAGAAACATGAAATAACAAGCAATGTTTCATATGTTTCGATCAAATGTTTCAATTGTAAATGATGATTTATGGATGCTTGATGCTCATGCTCATGTTATGCAAGTCAAGTTATGCAAGGCTAACACTCGAGGTGTTACATCTAGCCTTATAGTAGAGGAAGTTAGTGCCATCAAATTGTGGAGGCCTAGCGGTATCCATCCCAACCACTCTACAACAGCGTCGACTCAACGGCGGTTAAGCCAAAGATCCAAATATGAGCCAACCGGCTCTGATACCAATTGAAGGGACCATAACGCCTAAGAGGGGGGGGTGAATTAGGCAACTTAAAAATTCTAACTCTAAACTATGGTCTCTTTTTCTAACCTTAGCAAAACCTATGCAAAAGATAAACTATCTAAATGTGCAACTATGGTTTTCCTAGTGTGTTGCTATCTCTACCACAAACGTAGTAAAGTAATCAATGTAAATGCAGAAGCTAAAGAGCAAGGTAGAGATATGCAAACTCCTATCGATGACTTCAGTATTTTTACCGAGGTATCGAGAAGCGCGCAAGCTTCCCCTTAGTCCTCGTTGGAGCCCCTCGCAAGGAATCCCTCGCAAGGGCCAAGCTCCCGGTCGAGTAACTCCATGGATAGCCTCAGGCCTTCCCCACGCGCAAGTGGGTCTCTGACGTGCCTTCCGGTAAGCCTCTCCCGGATGCTCCCCGCCGTCTTCACTATCAAGCTTTCGGTCAAAACGCTGTGGGCCTTGTTCCCTCCGGTACACGGTGGTGGCCACACCACAAACGTGGTTGGTGTGATCTCGCAAGACTTCAAGCCCCTCCGATGTACAACAATGGTGCTCGCAAGCACCGGGTGGTAAGAGGTATTCAAACCTCACTAAACACTAGGCCTAAACCAAGAGCAAGCGCATAAGCGGTGGTCTAATCAACCTAAGCACTTCGCAAAGCACCTACGCTAATCACCTGATGAAACACTAAGCACTATACAAGTGGAGATCACTAAAATGATGTATCAACACCCTTGGTATGTTTCCTCAGCTCCACACTACTCAAATAGCCGGTTGGGGGGGTCTATTTATAAGCCCCACTGAGAAAGTAGCCGTTAGGGATGAAATCCCGCTTTTCTGCTACTGATCGGACTCTGACCAGCGTCCTGTCAGTACTGACCGGACGTGTCCGGTCATGAAAACGGCTCTCTGGAACCTTACTGATGTTGACCGGACTCTGGCACTCAGCGTCCTGTGCAGCGTCCTGTGCATCGGAGCGTCCGGTGCAGTGTCCTGTGCAGCGTCCGGTCGCAGCTGTTGACTCTGCTGTTGCTTGATCGGAGCGTCCGGTGCAGCGTTCGGTGCAGCGTCCTGTGCATCGGAGCGTCCTGTGCATCGGAACGTCCTGTGCAGCGTCCTGTGCCCTCTGTGAGCTCGTTTTTTCACGATCTTGCGTCCGACTTGGTTCCTATCTTTATGTTTGGACTTTGCTTGATATCTTGTGTCTTTTCTTGTGCTCCTAAGGTCTTGCTTATAGTGTTGATCATCGGATCATCATGTCGCCTTTGTCCAAGTCACGTCTTGCACCCTATTGGACTACAAAACAAACACTTGCAAATTCATTAGTCCAATTTGGTTGTGTTGGTCATCAAACACCAAAATCCAAAGTAAATGGGCCAAGAGTCCATTTTCCTTACAACCTTCTTGCTTGTGTAGCAAAGAAGTAGCTCCCTTGCGTGGCTAATTTGGTTTGTATAACCTTGTTAGTCACATTGCTTAGTTTGTGTAGCTAAGTATTTGTGCTCTCTAATTTGGCATTGGTTGCCTTGTTATTGAGCATTACTAGTGAGCTTAGGAGTTTTGTGCTTTTGCTTACTAGAATTGTGTAGAAGCTTTCTGGTGTGCAAAATACTAGTGGCATAGGTTTGTATGACCTTGCTCATAGAATTGGATAGGTGAGCTCTAGCTAGCCCGCATCTTTGTTGGCTAACTAGGATCTTTATAAGGTGCTTGTGAACTTCGATAAAGGGGTATAGTCTTGGCTAGACCGATTGTTTTAATTCCGCATTTGTTTAGGTTAGCCGACGCGATTAAATTTAGAAAGGACTATTCATATCCTCCCTCTAGTCCGCCATCTCGACCTTTCAGGAGGCTATGCATACGGACGGGGGAGCAAGCGGGCTGGCCGGCGACCGAAGCTGGGGTCGCGCAATGGTTTCTGATGGGCCGTTGTGCTGGTCCGTTCAGTGGGAGTGTGCCTAGGTTACCGCTCTACGGAATCCTATCCCATCGGACATCCGGGCACCAGCAATTCCTTAACAACTATCCTTGCCAAGCACTCCATGATCCTATCTGTTACATGTTTGTTAACACTCCCCCTCAATCTGATGGTCTGAGTTTGAGATTGCTCTTGAACATCTCCTGCTGTTATACGATGAGAGGCTTTGTAAAATCATCTGCTACCTGATCTTTAGAAGAAAAATGTTTAATTTCAAGTTTTCTTCGTGCTACCCGTTCACGTACAAAATGATAATCATCCTCTATATGTTTAATATGTGCATGAAACACAGGATTTGCAAAAAAAAACTTAGCTCTAATATTATCACACCATAATTTAGCAGCTCTTGGTGCTTGAATCCTGCAAAGTCTAAATCCACATGATCTGGGTTGTTGTGTTGGCTAAAGCTTTATATTCAACTTCAGTGCTTGACCTCGACATTGTTGCCTATTTCCGAGCACTCCAAGATATTAGATTGGGGCCGATCATCAATACTTCCTGCTCAGTCCGTATCTGAAAAACCACTAGCAGATAAAGAGGAATATTTATTCATTGTTAATCCAACCATTGTTGTATGCTTTAAATATCTCAATATTGTCTTCACTATTGCCCAATGGTTTGTCCTTGGAGCATGCAAGAACTAACAAACCTTGTTCACAGGAAAGGAAATATCAGGTCATGTCAAAGTCAAGCATTGTAAGGCACCAACTATACTTCTATATTGTGTAGCATTATTTGTTCCAAGAGGTGATCCTTCATAAGCCGAAAGTTTCTCACTTGTTGAAACGGGCGGTACTTAACGGCTTGCAGGCTGTCATCCCAACCCGACCCAACACATCTTTAGCATACTTTTCTCGTGTAAGCACAATCTCCTCACGTATCTTGTTTACCTCAATGCCAAGAAAATAGTGAAGATTCCCCACGTCTTTTAGTGCAAATTCTTTGTTTGGATCTTGCAAAGTGCTTGAATTGCTTTAGATGTTGAACCGATGAATATGATATCATCAACATATGCGAGAACAAAAATTGTAACACCCCCTTTATTATAAAACAATAATGATGTATCAGCTTTGGATGACCTAAAATCAAGATCAATCAACTTTTCACTCAATCCTGAATACCATATATACTCTAGGCGTCTGTTTTAACCCATACAAAGCTTTATTTATCTAGCTTGCAAATAAAATTAGGTGTAGACTGACTTTCATAACCAGGGGGTTGTTTCTATAAACTCCTTCCTGTAGAAAACCATGCAAGAAAGCATTTTTAACATCTACTTGGCGCCATGTCCATCCTCTAGAGATAGCAATAGACAACACGGTTCTAATGGTAGTTCATTTGACAATTTGACTAAATATGTCTTCATAATCTATACTATATCTTTGTTTAAAGCCTTTAGCAATCCCCACCGGCGATGTCTTCTGCGCTCCGTCTCATGTGACCGTTTGGGACGGGCATCGTCGGTCCACCGTTCCTGCACTCGGCACTAGTTTTTCATAAGAGCCATGTACTCTAAATCCATAGCTTTTTTTTTCCCCAATCTTTATCATTTGTGGTTCTCCTGACAGATCTTTATCATGCAAAGCTTTTTCTAAATTTTGTGGTTCTCCAGACGAATATTTCTCATGCAAAGCCTTTTCTAAATTTTGTGGTTCTCCATACGAGTGACGGGAGCAATCCTCTCGACGCAGGTGATGGGAGCGGTGCGCCATGGGCCAAGGCCCTGCGGAAATGGGACCATGTGAAGCGAATCCCTTGGTTCTGGCACGAGAAAACGACAGCCAGCCTAGCTAACACGCCAACATGGCGACAAAGTTGTTGTGGCGCAGAAGAACACGTGAGGCCGCAGGCAAGCCGCCGCGGCGCACTCGGACGACGCACCATGTCGTGCCGCATATGATTCCTGCCTCGCAAGAAAACAAAACAAGGCAGGGGCAGGCGCGCGCGCAAGGGAGAAGGGAAGGGCCGAAGGGAGCACGACACCATCACCATATGTGTCCATGTACCAAGGAGTCGTCCATGGATCCTTCTGAGAAGTGAGAAGCAAGCGTGCGCGACATGTGCTGTTTCCATGTGCGTGCCGTCGCCGCGTACAAACACTGCCACAGTGGCACATGCATTCTACTGCACGTAGCTGCACATATATTTATATATATACTCTTCTTTATTTGGAGGAAGGTGTGAGAGGAATCTATATGGAATCTGCGTCGACTTTTTGCAACTGATGGGCACTAGTTTCACGGTCTGCCTGGTCGCTGCCATGAAAAATACAAGTGGGAGAAAACCTCTTATTCAGAGATTCGCACAATACTCATGAGTCGTGAACTGTTCGACTAACTCAAGACATTAACATCATATAACACTAAGTCATAACACAACTACAAAAACGGCACTCTAAATTAGCCCCGACACGAAATACAAACACAATGTTGCAAGGCTGTGGTTTTTTATCCTTTATTAAACAGGGTTGATTGGTTTCAGACGAACAATTCTTTAACAATACATTTATCACCACAGATGAGGGCTCATAACAGATAGCATTCGTTAGCAGCAACAGACCAATTAAAGTAGCAAAAGAACAGTGTAGCTAGTGAATAATCCCAGCAGCCACAAAATTAAGTTATTCAATATAAGATAGCTACAGAACACGAAAAGGATTGCACCTTGTGACTGCCCATCACGCGAGGATGGCTCTTCCATTCCCTTGTTCACCCCCATCTCCTCCTCCACCGAGCTTCAGCGAATCACTGCCCACAGCATCAGGGACAAGAGAGACAGGGCAGAGCTCGATGACCTTGTTTTTAGCTTTGTTGATTCTTTATAAAACAAAAGTGTTCCATCTCAAACAGTTCTACTGGTAACAGCCTTACTTTGTTCTCGTACATAACCTAAAAAACCATTCATTATTTGAAGATAAGAAAAAGTAGGCTGTAGTATGCAAAATCTATTGGCGGAGAATTTTAGAATTCAGATTGAGGGAAAATGTATTTCGGTTGTTTACATTCAAGTATATAACTTTAAGTACGAGGGACTACTGCATGTAATCAGATCTATTCTATGATAAAACCTCCTTAAGGCAACCACACTGAATGTTGAACTTTTAGGTGTCATAAAGTTCAAATACGTAATAAAGTGAGAGAAAACAAGAACCATACATCAATCAGTGTGACGAACCAATAAGCTGCTACGCTGTTACTAGACCCAAACTTTGGAACACCATCACAAAGTGGTGTGACGGAGATCTTATCCTAGAAGGCTAGAACTGATAGACTTACAGCTATTCATAGAACAGGTCCATAAGCATAGAGCAGTAGTACTGCACGTAGCTGCAAGTACTGTTCTTTATTTGGAGGAAGGTGTGAAAGGAATCTATATGGAATCTGCGTCGAGCAGTAGTGCAGTACCACTGCAACTGAGGGGCACTCACTAGTTTCACGGTCTGCCGGCCGCGCACGACCCCTAGCTCAGCCAAGTGACAGATCCCCGACATGTTCGCTCGAACTTATAAGCCCGGCTTATCAACAATGGTGCAGTATTTTTTTCTCGCAACAAAACAGCAGCAGCCGCAAAAACCATCATTTGAGTCACTGGGTGTAGGTAATGCATTGGCGCTGTGTCGATATACCACTGCAATCCGTACGGGGAAATCCAATGGAGAAACTGAGGCAACACGCAATGCAAGGTTCCATTGTCTGTCCCTCTCCCTCATATGTGCAACAAGCGGCACCAAGACCCCCTGTAGCCACCTCTTTTTCACTTGTGCCGTTGTGCTATCGATTTCTGAGCCACTGCAGTCACAATCTCACAGAAGACAGCCAGACCACTCCCTTAACGAGTGACAACCCTTGAATAAGGCATGTTTAAAACGATGACTAGTATTGGGTAATGGCACATATGATTCTATCTTCAAAATAAACAGTGCCAGGTCCCTTCTAGTTTCAGAGACAGAAAATTGAGTATCCAGTTCCGCCAATCCAACACAAGAAATAAAAATGCAAGCCGCACTCAATTCTTAATAGAAAACTCTATTTCAAATCAGCCTCTCACTAGAGAAAGCTCTAAGTGCTATGAAAAATACAAGTGGGAGAAAACCTCCTGATTCAGAGATTGCACAATACTCATGGACTGTTCAACTAACTCAAGATATTAGCATCACATGACACTAAGTCATAACACAGCTACAAAAACGGCACTCTAAATTAGCTCCGACACAAAATACAAACACAATGTTGCAAGGCTGTGGTTTTCTGTCCTTTAATCAGGGTTGATTGGTTTCAGACGAAAAAGTCTTTAACAATACATTTATCACCACAGATGAGGGCTCATAACAGAGACCATTCGTTCGCAGCAACAGATCAATTAAGGTAGCAAAACAAACAGTGTAGCTAGTGGATAATCCCAGCAGCCAAAAAATTAAGTTATTCACCTCATGTAAGAATTAAAGCGTAAATCCAATATAAGATAGCTACAGAACAGGAAAAGGATTGCACCTTGTGACTGCCCATCACGCTGAGGATGGCTCTTCCATTCCCTTATTCACCCCACCTCCTCCTCCACCGAGCTTCAGTGAATCACTGCCCACAGTATCAGACATAGGAGAGACAGAGCATTATTTTTAGCTTTATTGATTCTTTATAAAACAAAAGTGTTCCATCTCAAACAGTTCTACTAGTCCAGCCTCGGCTGTACATAACAGCCTTACTTTGTTCTCGCACATAACTAAAAAAATCATTCATTATTTGAAGATAAGAAAATGTAGGCAGTAGTATGCAAAATCTATTGGCGAAGAATTTTAGAATTCAGATTGAGGGAAAAATATATTTCTGTTGTTTACATTCAAGTATATATTTTTAAGTATGAGGGACTACTGCATGTGATCAGATATATTCTATGATAAAACCTCCTTAAGGCAACCACACTGAATGTCGAACTTTTAGGTGTCATAAAGTTCAAATACAGAATAAATGCTTGTCTGCATATATTGAGGCTGAGACAAACTGAAACGTGATAGAGTGAGAGAAAACAAGAACCATACATCAATCAGTGTGACGAACCGATAAGCTCCTGTGCTGTTACTAGACCCAAACTTTGGAACTCCATCACAAAGTGGTGTGACGGAGATCTTATCCTAGAAGGCTAGAACTGATAGACTTACAGCTGTCCATAGAACAGGTCCATAAGCATCGTCTTCCCTGTACTGACACCACCATAGAGGTAAAGCCCTTTAACTGGAGCATAGGTAGAAGGATGAGTAATGAGACCGGACCATAGCCATCGACTCCTTCAATATCAAAGATTAAGGTTAAGATAATGCACTATATACAAATTACAAAATATGTGACCTCAGTGCACTGAAACTGCTCTTACCGTCCTGATTGCTCAGATGACTTATATCTATCCAGCTGGCAGTCTTCTTCATTCTCAATCAACTCCTCATAGAGCCTTTGTAATTGTTGGTGGGAGAACTTTTTACCACAGCATTGATGGAAGCTATCCTGGAAATGAACCTTTGGTCAGAGACCAGAACAACACCTGAAAGCTATCGCCATCTACTAGCTCTCTTCCTGATGCTAGTCTCTTCATATTCCACCATCGGGCCACCTCTTCCAATATAGTTCAGTACTGCCCACTAGCAAACACATTCCCATCACCCCCACAATCTGAATCAAGTAATTCTTCATCATCGGCAAGCTGTGAGGCCAGGATATCCAATACGGCAGCAATACCTCCCAACTCAGGCCCCAGGTCCTCCCCGGCGACGAACTCGCGCACCACGTTGTCCACCTCGATCATGCTGCACCCAGGCATCTTCCTCGTGCTCCGTCTCCGTATCTCCTTCCTCGTACTCGCCACGTCGCCCCACCGGCCCGCAGCGGCATACACGTTGGCCAGCATGACAAGGTTGCCCACATCCCCTGGCTCCAGCTCGACGAGCCGCTCGGCCGCCACCACGGCTGTGTCGACGTCGCTGTGGCTGCGGCACGCGCTGAGCAGTGACCCCTATGGTGTCGAGCGCGCGTTGGATTCGCCCTGAGCGACCGAGGAGGTCGACGACGCAGCCGTAGTGCTCGACGCCGGGTTCCACACCATAATCTTCCTTCATTCAATCGAAGTAGCGCAGACCTTCGTCCAGGAGCCCAGCGTGGGAGCAGGCCAACAAGAGCCCCACGAATGTGATGCCATTTGGCATCACCCTTCCTTCTCTATCCATCACCTTAAACAGCCTGACAGCCTCGCGTGCTCTCCCGTGTGCCGCGAGGCCACCAATTGCTGTGCTCCATGAGATGACATCCTTCTCGGACATGCCATGGAACAGCTGCAGCGCTTTCTCGATGCTCCCGCACTTCCCGTACATCTCCATCAGCGCGTTGCAAATGTATATCTTTCCCAGCATGCCGTGCTTGTTGCAGTAAGCATATATCCACCGGCCAAGCTCCAGGGCGCCAAGTTGGGCACAGGCCGGCAGCACCGCGACGATGCTCACGTCATCTGGTTCGAATCCTTCCATCTGCATCAGCCTGAACACCTCGACCGCACCTGTGAAGTCCCCAACCGCGGTGTATCCTGACACCAAGGCGGTCCAGGAAACCACCGTCTTGTCAGGCATCGAATGGAACAATTCCCGTGCCTTCCTCATCTGCCCCATTCTCGCGTGCGCAGAGATGAGAGTGTTCCAGGAGACCACGTCCTTCTCCCGCATTCCATCGAACACCTTGCGCGCGAGCGACAAATCCCCGCAACGCGTATACATCTCGATCAGGGAGTTCTTTACGATGGCGTGTGACTCGCACCCGGACCTCGCCACGTGCGCGTGCACCTGCCTGCCGAGCTGAGAAGCCGCAGGCCTTGAGGAGGAACGGGTACGTGAACCGGTAGCCGACGGAGAAGCCGCCGCTCGAAGAAGTGTGCGGGAGGCACCTGAGCATGCGGACGTAGACCTCGACCGCGTCGCAGTGGAGGTGGTTCTGCGCGTAGGCCTTGATCATGGCGTTGTGGAGGTGGAAGTTCGGGGCGGGGACCAGGGTGAAAACCCGCGCGGCGTGCGCGGCGCGGCCGTGGCCGTTGCAGATGTGCACGATCTGGGTCGCGACGTAGCTGCTCTGGGAGAGGCACAGCCGCACGGCGAGGCCGTGCGCTCGGAGGAGGTCCCGGAACGTGGCGCAGGTGCGGAGCCTCGCGATGACCGCGTCCTCCAGCTGCCACAGCGACGGCGCCGCCATGGCATCAACAGACAACAGCCGCAAGGTGTTCCACGAATCGGCCGGCGGTTGTTGTGCTTTGGTGTCTGGTGAGTTTTTCCGTGGATTTGATTTGCGTGTGGCATTAAACAAGTGACAAATCTACTCATTTGTATTTTTTTCAATTACACAAACAAACATGCAAGTACATTTCTAGGATGCACGGCACTACCAATACAAGAACACAGTTCTATGTGAATGTGAAATAAAAAAAATACTGACAGCAGCGTACTAAACAGGACGTTGCAACATCTTTTCGACGCGTCAAACGGCAAGCAGCTAATGGTAACGACAAATTGTGTAAGGGCATGTTTAGTTCCCAAAAAATCTTGCGCAGTATCTATCACATCGAATCTTGCGGCACGTGCATGAGTACTAAATGTAAACGAAAAAAAAAACCATTTGCACAGTTAAGCGAGAAATCGCGAGACGAAACTTTCGAACCTAATTAGTCCATAATTAAACACTAATTGCCAAATATAAACGAAAGTGCTATAATAACCAAAACCCAAATTTTTTTTACATCCAAACGCGCCCTAAACGTGGCCTAAACCAGAACATGTCACCTCCGTCCAAAATAAGTATCGCTGATATTTGTGCCCATTCAGCAAGCAGCGTATGGTAATGACAAATTTTCTAAACCAGAACACAGAACATATTACCTGCGTCCCAAAATAAATATCACTATAGTATTTGTACCGCTTAAACTCGGTTAAGTTTAACTAGATTTATAAAAAATATTAGCAACATAAGTTTATTATAAAATAGATTTAACGATTTATCGAATGATACTAATTATGTAGTATATATATTAATTTTTTTTATATTTATTTAGTCAAACTTAAAACGTTTTGACTTTTTAAGAAGCGAGAACGATCCTTATTTTACGCGGGAGGAAGTATATATAAACTGGATAAGCCAAGTCTAGTATTTCTCTCTTTGCACCTGGTACTAACTTAAGAGGACACACTGCAGTAGAGTGTTCCATCTGAAACGATATAGAAGAGTCGATACGCTCAAGTTCTTGGCCGTGATACAGATCACAACGTCGAAGCACCACGTTCCAAAACTCAAATCATAGCTGGATAAAACATAAGCTGAACAAACAGATTGCGTGCTCCAAAGTCCAAAACTAAGCATAGCTCGGTGTAACATTCTCTCCTATCAGTGTTCGGTGATCTCACTGATTATGCTATATTGAGTCATGAAAATTGTTTGGCACCATAAAATCTCCAGTGCAGGGACCAGAATCAAGCCCGCATCATTTGACATAAATCTTTGGTCGAGTTGAACATATAGTTGGGTGCTCAGATATATCCTGCAATAACATCATGGAGTTGATGATTTACATGTGTTCTGTTCAACTATTGTACCTGCTGAACATGATGCAGTCTGTTCCTTGCACAGCTAAAAGCAAAGATGACAGCTCAGACTCATGATATATGCACAAACAATAATGGATAATAGTTTCATATTTTTTAAGGATGTCATGATAATAATTGTAGCAAAACAAGTTAACCAAAAGAAAACTGCTTCCAATTATTAATTAATTTAAGGTTCTTGAAAAGACAATTTATGTGTATCCAATCCAATCTAAGCCCTATTAGCGAAGCAAATATTGTTATCAGTCCCCAGATTGTTTGTTCAGTCATATGTGATTCTACATATTATTAGTGCTAGATATTAGAAGCTCCTACTAAGCCTGTACTGATACAAACTTTGTACCCTTCTCTGCAGTCTGCACATTCAGTTTATGGAAATATTGGATGGTTTTAACCATTTGGTCTACATAGCAGATATACTCCTATGCTCAATTTCAAGTGTGGTACGAGTGTAAGGACAATGCATAAATGAAATAAGAGAAGCAGTTAAAAAGATGGTTATTATTGGGTAATGGACTAATCTCTATATAGGAATCTTGCACCAAAAGCAGGCATGTGGATCGGGCCACGTCACCCGTTAACCCATTAACCGTTAGATCAAGCCAACTCGCGACGTGAACCGTCCGATGCAGATGACGGCGGGTCTATCGCCCATTAAGCGGAGAATATTCTCGAACCCGCTCGGGCTACAACCTCTTCCCCTCCCCACCTTGCAGTCACGAGCATCGAGAAAGCGCCAATCTCTGGCCCGTCGCCCTCCGCCTTCTGCTTATTGCGCCGCCAACGCCGCCAACGCCTCCCTCTGCACACCGTCCTCTGCTGACGACCCTCTTATGCCTCTCTTCACAGACCGTCCAGCTGTGCCCTAATTATATGGCTCACGCGCACCTGTCATTGTCCTTAAAGACCTTTGACTACTGCACACGAGAGCCAGATAATTCAGGTAGTCTGTCGGGTGTCCTCGAGGAACTCCGAATCATCTACATTTTACAACTCATACAGGATCACATGGAGTTACCACAAACATTACAACATTTGTTACAAAATAATAAACATTGGAGTGCGAAAGATTTATAATATTAGTTTACAAAACATGTTCCAGTAAAAACTTAACTTTTAAGTTCCAATAGGTGAGTAGGACTACAGAAGCAACTTAGGTGAAACACCTAAGGTAGGAGAGACAACCAGATCATATCAAGCCCACTGACATGACCTCGTTTAGCAGCATAAGTCAGAACCTGCAACAGAGGTTAACAAATCCTAAGTATTTGAGGGTACTCAACAAGTCTTACCTGACTAAAAGAAAAGACTCCAAGGGTATGCAGGCTTAAAGGAAAGTTTGAAGCAAGACTAACTTTTGTAGAAGAGCTTACTACAAGTGGATCCTTACTTTTCATGTTTTAGCCGAGTATTGAGTTATTATCAGTATCTAATTTGCACCTATTCTACATCAAGCACTTCTTTAAGCATCTCATCTCATCTCATCTCATCTCTTTTCCACAAGTAACCATGTTCCATTGATTAACTACAATGTATGGTCAGAGGATCGAGTCTCCTTCTACGAGAAGCACGGCGATTCGAATCGATTTGGTCCAGTTGTGGTTTCCTTACCACACGACATATGCAGGTCCTAGACCTACATATATCAACCCTCACTCGGATCCTCTAAAATGTGAACCGGTCCGCGCTACCCAAGAGCACAGTATTCCACCGCCCTACGTCATCAATGATGTTTCCATAGGGTGGGTACACGCTACTCTCGTCATCTCCCACTCCCAGAGCGCGGTTAGCTTTTCTCATAATAGAATAGTCGAGGTATTAGGCTTACCGGAGTATGTGGCCAGTACTACAAAGTTCTGACCACACGGTGGCCTACAACGAACGGTCCTTAATCGACATAGGCGGAGCACTACACCGACTCATTTCACGATGCAAGCTACTCGCCCGGTCTCCATTTAACATTATTATCATTATGGTATTCCCATGACCCATCAACAGAGCTGAGACGAGCAAGGTAAACCTATTTCCCATGAGCAATGAAATCATCATTCGACTTCTATTGAAATGTAAGCATTACTAGGCATAAGAGATACCGACCTATTCATACTAGCATGGTACAATTAAGAATACCTAAAATCAAGGTAATCATGTAGCAACAGTATTCGACCAACTCCTAATTACTTAATGAAACTTAAAGTGTAATTAAGATTTGTAAATACTATAGAAGGGTTTATGCTCTGGGGCTTGCCTGCGTTGCAAAGGAGGTTAGTCCACAGAGGATCACAGGGGTTAACTTGGCACCAACACCATGGATGGATGAACTTTCTCCGAAACTTGATCAACATGAGTCTTCTCACCCTCGTAAGAACTACACGCCATAAATAATGATTTGCTTAACATGATGGAATGCATGACATGATGCTTGATGAAGGACACACAAGTGCATAGCAGAACTTAAACTAATCTAAGAAAGTTGAATATAACTTTCCTTCGTGGTACAACTAGGGTCACACTTCACAAAGCATTTGAATTATTTGGTTATTAAGTCATTTATGTGGTTAATAATTAAGTAACACCTATCACATTATACTAGTCAAGCATGACAAGGTACTTTACTAACATTACACAAAATTCAACTATGAAAACAAACAAGGATCATCACATGACCTAATCACATGCATCTTCTAACTAATCATTTGGGTAACTATTTTATTTATTAACTAACAAGTAATTAGTTATTTATCATAAGAGAATTGCACTAACATGCACAAACAAGTGATTAACATGAAAATCATTCACATGGCTTCATCACTTACTCAAGATATTGCTTACATAAAGTAATCAAGACTTCCATACATGCATCTATTGGTTTGATATTTAATTAAGCCATTTTAATTAATAAATAAGTTGATTCAAAGCATAGCAATCAAGTAAATTAATTGCCAAGGAACAACAGGGGTTTGAGTGTTCCAAGGTCCACAATCAAAGTGTAAAACACACCAAAGGCAGTTAAGCATTTTCCTAATTTATTTTTATTATTTATTAAATAAAGGGAAAAGGCATTTAAACATATTTAAATTAATTAACCAAGTTAGAATTATTAAAATAGTACCATAATTTTTATGAAGGCAGTTCTAAGCATGTAAAGCATAAAAAAGTTTTATGATTAAAGAATAATTATTTTAGCCTATAAAAATCATGGAAGGTCTATTTATTAATTAAAAGAGGTATTTTTAAGCATACCAAAATTACTGAAAATGACCGATTCATATTTTCCCATGTAGAGCACATCATAACAAGGCTACTAAAAAAACTTCATATTTTTCTCATGCTCCAAACATTAGTTATGAATTTCCAAAGTTCAACACATGTTTATATTTTTCTGAAAATCAAAACCGACGAAATTCTTTTCTCACCCACGTACAGCTAGCCTGGGTCACTGACGTGCGGGACTGAGTCAACAGCGCCGGATGACCGCGCTAACCGCGGCAGCACCGGGCTTTGACCGGCGATTTCTCGCCGACAGCGAGGTCTCCGGCGGTGGCGTCAATACCTACGTGCTCAGTATAACCTCGTGCATCAAACTACGAAGACGTTTGAAGTTCTAGGGCGCGGCAGCGACCACGCCGGCGACCATGGCGGACCGGCGGTGCTCCGGCACGTCGGCGCGACACACGGTGAGGTCTCCGGTGACGCGAAGGTCACGGGAGTGCTCACCTCACTCACGCGAACACGCCTCCGTTATCGATTGACCAAGCTAGGGTTAGCAGCGAACTCGTCCGCGGCCATGGCGGACGGCGGAGCAGAGCTCGTCGGCGCGGCGGCGTTCCGGCTACTCCGGTGCGGTAAAGTCTAAACAGGCGACTCAGTTAGCACCAGGGGATCACTGTGACCTCGATGTGCCTGCTGGTTAGGTCGAGGACATGACGGAGCTAGGTGGCCGGCGTCGGAGGCGATGGCGACGGCACGAGCTCGCGACGGCGACGACGTTTCGACACCCACTGTGGATAAAAGGGAAAACCGATAAGCCGATGAGCATCGAGGCAACACAGGGAGTCCAAAACATCAAGGCAGAGAGCGGGATCTGCAGCGGTGAGAGCTGGCCACGGTGAGATGGATCACGGCGGCACTGCGAACTTGCCACGACTAGAACGACGGCGCGGCCAACTCTGGCGGTGCTAGGTGCTGCGAGCTGGCTCAACAAGTGCGCAAAGGCGAGGCAGAGCTATGGGCGTGGTGAATTGGACCGTGGGTGAGCAGGCGCGACGAATTGGCCGGCGAGAGCAAGCTCGACGGCGGCGGAGCTGAGAGGAAAGAAGAAAGGAACAGCAGCCGGTGCAGCTTAAAACGGCGCAGGCGCGGCTTCTAGGCGAGCCAGCAGCTGTTCACGTGCGCCACCGAAGCAGCTGCGTGCCCAACTAGCGCAAAGCGGTGCAAAGTCGGTGGCCGGCAGCGAAGCTGCTGCGTGGCATCTGCTTGGTGCTACTGTTCACGACTGAAACGGCCATTTTCTCCCTCTCAAACTTCTGATTTCGTTAAGAAACTTCGTCACCTTTCTTAAGCAAAGCTGTTCATCCATCACAGGCCTCCATCTTTGCTTAAGTGACCAACCCCAGAAGGTGTCTGGTTTGAAAGATTTTGATTATCAAAGATGAGTACAGTGAAACTGAACCCTAGTTTCAGTTTTAGGTTTTGAAGATTTGTTTTAACTAAGCATTTTTGGTAATTTATTTAAGAGCAACCAAAAATCATTCATGACAACTACTTGCACAATTTCATAGCTCAACTATAAGACCAAGCAATGAAATAAATGTTGACCAAATTTTACTTATGAAAATTCATTTAATAAATTCACCAAAACTTGAACTTATAACTACTTTTCTAGGACAGTCTAAATATTTGGAGCACAATATACAAAGCACATTTTTGAATTCAATATTTGGAGCACAATGTTGACCAAAGTGTGAAGACTAGTTATTGAATTCAATATTTGGAGCACAAATTTAACATGTTTGACTTGGAAATACAACAAACTTTTGCTTCCACATTACAAAGCACATTTTAAACAATAAATCTTATATTAACAAAATTTTAATTGTTTAGGCAAATTCTCATATATAAAATCACAAAGAATCTTAATCGATATTGTTGTTAACATTTCATGTATCACTTAAAGTACATCATAAACAACTGTAACATGCTTTTAACTTAAACATGAAATGCATTAGTGACTTAATGCTTGATGATTATACATGATGATGTTCATGATTAAGTTTTAATTGTTTTTTTTAACATGTGGGATGTTACACCAGCCTCCTTACCGCGCTACCCGCAGACCTCCACTTTCTCCGGCTCTCGTGCCATCCTCCACCTGACGTGCCACCCACACCTTCCTTCGCCTGTCGTGCCGCTCGCTGATACGCCTGGCCTGAATCCTTCAGGATGGGCTCTCCGAAAGGACGCGCAGGGGACAATCAGCCTGTTCGGGAGGCCGTATCGTATCGTGGATTATTTACTGCTGGCTGGTTTGGTGTGAGAGAAAAACACTGTTCCTGACTGAAAATTTACGATCGTTTACCAGCCAGCGAACAGGCTGAATGTGTTGCTACTACACATTCACCCATCCTGCTGCTTGCCGCACACGGAGGAGTCGCGCCCCTGTGCAACCTCGGGCGTAGGGGACAATGTGTTGCTACTATACATCCACCCATCCTGCTGCTTGCCGCACACGAAGGAGTCTACGCAGGGAGCGTGCAAGGTGAGAGGTGTCAGCGTTGTGCATCTCTGTTGCGCCCCTTTGCAACCTCCGTCTCCCGCGCGGCAGAGCATGCCGACTAGCTTCGCAATGGCTAGAGTGGTGTGGGTACTGTCGAAATGGATGGTGCCCAGCTGCTGCTCGAAGAAATGCCCCCAAGGTAGGTGTGCACCTGAGCCATTGAATAACTAGCGTTTTCAGGAGTCGTAACTACTCATGTGTTTTAGGATAGTATTTGATCAGCAAAAACCATGAGCTTAAACGTGAATATTCTGTTGTTTTTTTCTATCAGATTGCATCGATCGAGATAATAAACAGAAGGGTATGGATAACTGCCCAATGTCACTGAAATAGTTGTGTCCCATGTGTACTAATTATACATGTACATATATGGCAATTTAAAATTCATATTACTAGTAGCAATTGGAACGTGTGCAGTGGCTTACTTCATTCACCTTGCTAACGGAGATTTATGCCCTTGTGTGCCCTCGTGTGGATTCCCATCAGCTATTCTACTTGTTGCCTGTACCATAGCCAGTACCAACGCTATATTTTGGTATTATGATTTTTCTTAACATAGCTCTATGCGATGTATTCATAATCAGCCTGTTCGTTTGTTGGTTTCAGTCAGGACTTATCAACCAACCAACAGTGTTTTTCTCTCACAACAAAGCAGCACCAGCCGGGCTTATCAGCCCAGAAACCAACCAGCAAACAGGCTGAATATCTCATACCATTGCAACTTTTTGTATACTAATAGCCTATAGAACAAAAGACTACGTCAGCTTCTATCAAGTACTATTTTCTCTCAAAACAGTTCATGTAGTAACCTGCTGTAAACTACTACTCCATAATGTACTTATTTTTGCTCGCAAATCTTATGCGTATATATTGCTTTACCATATAAATTCATGTATTACAATTTCTTTGATTATTAATACATTACTGCATACAGCCACAATGATCTGGAAGAAAAGGCTAGCAGTAACAAGTTTAGTCCCTCGTTAGGAAACAATCAAGAAACTGCTTTATAATGTTAGTCCCTCGTTAAGACCAAACTGTGATGGATGGATGGATGAACAAATTGAGATTTATGTTACTTTCGTCATATTTATGAGGATCATAGTAGTATGTCTGTAGCAACAACTCAGTTGACAGTTGTACCAAGCTAATGCATGATCATGTTACTCTATGTCAAGTTTGCACATGTTACAACACCTCTCATTGCTACAAAGGCTAACAATCGTCTGATTGATCAATGATCACAGCATGCGCTCTCATGTAAATACTGACAATACAAAAGACAGCACGAGCATTTTTCTAACATAGTAACATATCTGTTTGGCAGTTCCACAACTAAACACCATTGATTTTGTCCCGAGACCCTGTTTACTTTTAGTTTTAGCGATGGAAAATTATAGCAGGTTTGAACTTTGAACTGGAAAAGAATTCATAGTTGGCAACAAGCTCTAGATTGTATATGCTTAGGAATGATTAGTAATAAGAAAAGAGCCATTTTCAGTATTGAAACTTGGCAATAGCTGCATCAGTCAAATGCCTTGATGCCCTTCCATTGAGAAGCAACAGTCCACCTTGATGCACTTCCATTGAGAAGCAACAGTCAAACACCATATTCTACACTGGTCCAAATCTCACCTCGTCAGTCTTTTTGTGCTTTTTTCTGAGATCAGTAAAGCTGAACACCACAAATATTTTGTTTGCATTTTCATGCATCATAAGCTAATAAGTTTGGATGAAATATCTGAACCTACCACAACTCTTGTAAGCCACATTCAACTAGAGGTTTATGTTGGTATATAATGTATCCTGGCTTTTCTTGCATAAACTGTTCCTGAAACAATATGTGCACGTCTTCCTTGCAGGGACATTTAGAAAAGATAAATATTAACACTGAAGACATTCTCCAAAAATGCCAACAAGTTTCTGAGAGATATGAAAAGAGAACAAATGATATCTTTGCCTCCTGTTAAAATAAATTACTCACTACTAGCTATGTCAATAGAGGGAACCTTTTTTAATGACTCGAGATCTTCTTTACATTATTTGTGTTACTTATTTGATGTAATGGATATCAGTTTAATCCTTTGCAGTGACTGTTAATTCACACAGATGCCAATCAACAGAAAGCTACTTAAGAGTCCCTAACTTCAGTTATCCTTCCCTCACAACTACACCATATATTATCTCAATATGTTTAGAGGGCAGTGAATGTGGGCTGACTATGTTTGTTCAGTGCTTTGGATACAGTTATAAAACATATATACAGTGAGTTGTACTAAGTAGGCTTCGTCCTTTATAATGGAACAATGGACACCTTCAAAATTCACCTAAATCCCATTCAAAGCAAAGTTCCCTCCTATGTTATTGAAAGGACTGCAGTTCAGGATAAAACTAAAAAAATCTATGATATCCATAATCCAAAATAAATCATCACTCTCTCACTAAGAAAACATCTGGAGCCTGATTCACTTCAAAGAGCACTGGCTGATTCATTCTGACAAGCGCGCGGCAAAGCCGCGCCTATGTTTCTAGTGATACATATGATTTATAATCTATCTATCTTCACAGTAAATAACGCAAGGGTCCCTTCTAGTTTCCGACACAGAAAATTCAGTATCCAGTTCCTCCAACAGCAGAGAAAAAATGCAAGATGCACTCAGTTCTCAATAGAAAACTCTATATGAACTCAGCTTCTCACTAGAGAAAGCTATCAAGTCCTACGAAAACAAAACAAGTGGGAGAAGACCTCTTATTCAGAGATTTCACAAAAATGACGAACTGTTCAACTAACTAAAAATATTAACATCTTATAACCTTAAAAGTCATAACACGGCCAAAAATACCAGACAACATGCAGTGATATTAGAAATTCGAATTTTGTGGAATACAGAAATGGCACTCTGAATTAGCCCTGAGACAAAATACAACATTATAATGTTGCAAGGCTGTGGACTTTTATCCTTTAAACAGGACTGATTGATTTCAGTCAAACAAATCTTTAACAATGCATATATAACCACTGATGATGGCTCATACCAGATAGCATTCGTTATCAACAACAGATCAATTCAAGTAGCAAAACAACAGTGTCGCTAGTGGATTAGCCCAGCAGCCAGAAAATTAAGTTATTCACCTCCAATAAGACAGCTACAGGAACACAAAAAGGATTGCACCTTGTGACTGCCCAATCACGCTGAGGATGGCTCATCCGTCCCTTTATTCACCCCAGTTCCGCCACCGAGGTTTGGCGAATCACTGCCAACAGCATCAGACACAAGAGAGACAGGGCGGTGCTCGATAACCTCGTCGATGAGCCCCCAATCATGTGCCTCCTCCGGGTCCATGAACATGTCCCTCTCCATACACTGCTCGATGCGGTCGATGGTCTGGCCCGTATGCTTGGCGTAGATCTTGTTGAGCCGGTCGCGCACCTTGAGGATCTCCTTGGCGTGGATGGCGATGTCCGAGGCCTGCCCCGACGCGCCACCGGAGGGCTGGTGGATCATGACCCGCGCGTTCGGCAGCGCCCGCCTCTCACCGCTCGCCCCCGCGGCGAGGAGCAGCGACGCCATGGAGGCGGCCTGGCCGATGCAGAGCGTGGTGACGGGGGAGCGGATGTACTGCATGGTGTCGTAGATGGCGAGGCCCGCCGTAACGACACCTCCTGGGGAGTTGATGTAGAGGTGGACGGGCTTGGCGGGGTTCTCGGACTCGAGGAAGAGCAGCTGGGCGACGACGAGTGACGCCGTGTCGTCGGTGATGGGGCCGTGGATGCAGACGATGCGCTCCTTGAGCAGGCGCGAGAAGATGTCGTAGGCGCGCTCCCCGCGGGAGGTGTGCTCGATCACCATGGGCACCAGACCGTACTCGCGGCGCGGGGTGTAGCCCGACGCCGCCAGCGGCGGGGTGTGCGGGAAGGAGGAGAAGAAGGCCCGCGGGGCGACGGCGGCGAGGCGGCGCAGCATGGCGGCGGCGGCGGCGCTAGGGTTTAGGGGATTAGATTTGGACGCTGGCGCGGCAGCGATGGGACGAGGTTGGGACGGGGAGGTAGGAGGTAGTGTCAGACGAGTGGGGACAGGGGGGCGCATGGTGGGGCAGGGAGGTGGGTTCCAAAGGAATCCATTGGTGGCGCCGTGGCTGTGGGGGAGGCTTGTAGGTGACACAGCGGCGGAAGAAGCGGAACAGATTGCGGCGTGCGGCGCGGGCGTGCGGTGGTTGTTAACTTGTTATCGGTTTTCCGTATGGGCTTCCTCGAGAGGCATTAGGCCTGGATCGAGAAAAGGAGTAAGGAACTTCCTTGAATTTGAGTAGTGTATGTGTTTAAGATAAGGCTGGATGAAAAACTCGAAGCTCGTTAACTCGCTCGGCTCGTTATGATAACGAGTCGAGCCGAGCCAAGATTTTAGCTCGTTAGCTATAACGAGCCAACTCGAGCCAGCTCGTGAGTCGCTCGCGAGCTAAACGAGCCAAGCTTCTAGGAAAAAAAGTATCAAAACTTGTATTAGTTTTTGTATTACTTCATGTCTTGCACTTTACAATTGACTGGTAACTGGTCTAGACCCTATAAATTAACTGGTAACTGGTCTAGATGCATTTCTTGTATATTATTATTATTCTTAAATTTTAGATAAATGCAAATATTATATTTTGTGTATTTTTTATACCTAGCTCGCGAGCTTAACGAGCCAGCTCGAGCTTTTAACGAGCCGAGCCGAGCTGGCTTTCTGGCTCGTTAGAATAACGAGCCGAGCCGAGCTAGCTCGTTATCTTAACGAGCCAGAACGAGCCGAGCCCAAACGAGCCGAGCCGGCTCGTTATCCAGGCTTAGTTTAAGAGCATCTCCACCAGTTCTCTAATAATAATCTATTTCCAATATGGCTTTGTTTAGATCACCTCTAAATTCCAAGTTTTTTCACTCTCTCTCCATCACATCAATTTTTGGACGCATACATGGAGCATTAAATGTAGGTAAAAAAATAACTAATTACACAGTTTGGTTGTAAATCATGAAACGAATCTTTTGAGCCTAGTTAATCTATGATCGGACAAAGTTTGTTAAATACAAACGAAACGTGCTACAGTATCCAGATTGCAAAAATTTACAATCTAAACAAGGCCTATGTATGTATTGGGTAGCCTAATGTTATTTTTTAATATATATTTGAAAGTTGCTACAACAATGCCCCAATATATCTTCTTCAATACCTATATAGAAGGTGGGCCCCACAAGAGTATACGAGAAAAGATGGATAAAAAATAGTAGTTGGGTGGTCCCAAAGGTAAGTGGGGAGATACAACTCCCTCTTTATTTGAGAGGAGATGAGAAAAATATTGGTGACCCCCTAAAAAAAGAGAGTGTGGGGGGTATAACCCTAGGTACCCACGGCAAGGGACATGGGCCGCACGGTCAGGGACGGTCCAGCCCACAAGATTCAACTGGCGCACGGCACTGCTTGGCGTACACTACAAGACATCTAGAAGATTTGATCGGATACTACAGATATTGTAATCTAATACTTGCCATGTAACCGACTAGGATACTTTTTTTAACCCTACCCCTCTAGAATATATAAGAAGGGACAGGGGTCCCCTAATCGGCATGCCCCATCCCACATTCAATCACACACACAATATCATACGATCATATACTATCCTACTCCTGTGGTGTGTTGGTTTGTTATTTTGTATATCATGTACTACCATTCTACATATTTATATTGCAGGAATTTCGAGCTACGCACGGGGACTTCGTTGCTCGCTCCTCGACCTATGCTTGAGGACTGCCTCGACCACACTCTGACCATAGCTCGGGGCCTTCATGTCTCGACTACATGCGACTGACGACTCGCATATAGTTGGGATATTTTTTTCTCACTTAGACCTTGCTACAAGGCTCATACCTCACCTTCCAGCAAGCTCGGGGACTACATCGGTACGATGCACCTGCCGGTGCAGCTCGTATCGCATGTATGACGATTGGATTCTTAACTTAACTTGGAATTCTTTTTAGACCCTGGCACCACGTGCCTACTCACCTACTACCAGGCTCGGGGACTAAGTGGGCACACTTCACCTTGCGGTGAATATGCTTGTTTTTTTGACCCCTACGCCTCAGATGATCAAAGACGCTACGCTTCAAGACACCCTTACGTTTCTTCACAGAAATCCAAGTGGGCACACTCCCCAGGACGGAAATCTTTTTCTTTCTTCTTAAGAGCACCATACATTCTTCGGACAACCTACTTCTCCGGCGACAACGGTGGTCGAAGATGTCAAGAATTCAAGCCTCACTGTTCGGAGAAGGTTAAAATAACGTGTTGCATCAGAATACATGGCGCTCGGGGACTAGCTGTGGGGGATATACCCCGGGTACCACAAGATGGTACATGGGCCGCACCATCCGAGGTGGCCCGGCCCGTAAGATCGAGGTGTGCACGGCAAGATTACAATTTGTACTAGATATTGTAATAGGACTGTTCGCCGGTCGTTTCTACTCAATGTTCACTTCGTCGTCGACCAGTCGACCAGACTGTTCGTCGCTCGTGCTTCATCGCCAGCGACGCCAATTACTCCTCGGCCCTCGGATTCTTTGTGCTTGAGGACTAAGTGGGCACACTTCACCACATGGACGTCGTCAGCTATGTCGGTGCTCAGACCTCACCGTCTACGCCGAGCACTCCTCGGTGCTCGGACCTCACCGCCTACGCCAAGGACTCCTCGGTGCTCGGACATCGCTGCCTACGCCGAGGACTCCTCGATGCTCGGACCTTGCCGCCTATGTCGGAGACTCCTTGCTCCTCGGTGCTCGAACATCGCCAGTGACGCTGGGGACTTCTCGCTCCTCGCCTCCTCGGTGCTCGGTCATCGCCAGCGACGCCGGGGACTCCTTGCTCCTCGGTGCTCGAACATCGCCGCCTATGCCGGGGACTCCTCGCTCCTCGCTCCTCGGTGCTCGGTCATCGCCAGCGACGCTGAGGACTCCTCACTCCTCGGTGCTCGGACATTGCTGCCTACGCCGGGGACTCCTCAGTGCTCGGTCATCGCCAGCGATGCTGGGGACTCCTCGCTCCTCGGTGCTCAGTCATCGCCAGCGATGCCGGGGACTCCTCGCTCCTCGGTGCTCGGTCATCACCATTGATGCCAGGGACTCCTCGCTCCTCGGTGCTCGGTCATCGCTGCCTACGCCGGGGACTCCTCGCTCCTCGCTCCTCAGTGCTCGATCATCGCTGCTTACGCCGGGGACTCCTCGGTGCTCGGTCATCACCGCCTACGCCGGGGACTCCTCGGTGCTCGGTCATCGCTAGTGACGCCGGAGACTCCTCGCTCCTCGGTGCTTGGTCATCGCCGCCTACGCCAGGGACTCCTCGCTCCTCGGTGCTCGGTCATCACCGCCTATGCCGAGGACTCCTTGCTCCTCGCTCCTCGGTGCTCGGTCATCACCGCCTACGCCGGGGACTCCTCACTCCTTAGTTCTTGATCATCGCCAGCTACACTGGGAACTCCCTGGTTGGTCGGACATCGCCAGCTACGCCGGGGACTCCTCGGTGCTTGGATCTTGTTACGTCTCGTCGATGTGCTATCAAGCTGCTCCATGCTGTTCAGATCAGGGTGCTGATCTTGGGCAGCACGTCTAGGGTCTTGATACGCACATGTCAGACGACGTCGGCAAGCTTTCAGACTTCTTTTTCTTTGACCTTGCTACAAGATTCATTCTTCATCTTCCAACAGGCTCAGGGACTAAGTGGGCACACTTCACCTTGCGGTGAATGTGCTTGTTCTTATCTCGAGGCTACGCCCAGGGACTAGTTGCCTGCTCGGCTAGTCTTCTACTTTCTAACCCTGGCACCACGTGACTATGTCACCTACTATCAGGCTCGGGGACTAGCTGTGGGGGTATAGCCCCCAAGACATGGGCTACGCCCCTAGAGGTGGCCCGGCCTATAAGGTTAAGGCATGCACGGCGCTGCTCGGCGTGCACCGCAAGACATTGTATAGTACCAAATAGGCTACTTTACTTGTAACCCTACCTCCTCCAGAGTATATAAGGAGAGGTAGGGGTCCCCTAGCGGATAGGATCTATCAGATTGGATCTATATATGGATCAATACAATACACCAAAGACACAGGACGTAGGGTATTATGTCGATCAGACGGCCCAAACCTGTCTAAATCATTGTCTCTGCGCCTTATGTCACCATCCGGTTCCTGATTACGCGCATCCCCACCGATCAATCTACCATCGTGGGATACCCCTCGGTGGACTACCGAGCATATTATGTTGACAGTTGGCGCGCTAGGTAGAGGTGTGCGCTTGATCCATGGCGAGCTAGATGGACCTTAAATCAATAGCGCGTTCTCATTATCAATCTCATGGAGATCCATGTCGGTCCACGACGACGATTCATCGCTGGCTACGCCAGCCCCCACGACAGCGGATCCGATCTTAGAACCACCTCCAAGGTCGTCTTCACCAACACCTCACCGTCCGCTAGGTGTTCGCCGTCAACACCGACCAGATAACGTCATACGTCGCTGACCAGACGCTCCGTCTAAAGCTAAGTCATGCTTTAATATTCTTCTAAATATTCTCCAATCTCCGTATATCGTCATAATGTTTCTCCGAGCTGTTTTCTCCATATTTGCTCTCCAAATGATTTTTTGAACCCCCGAACAGTCCTGTTGATGCTCGGACGCCTCTAGAGACGGCCCTGTCTTTGTCTCCTCCCTACACGTGCTACGGGCTCTGTGCTCTACGTTATAGGTGGTCAGCAGTGGCTCCTTGGTCACGCCTGTTCCTCCTACACGTGCACGGGCTCCGTGCTCGATGTTATGGACTATGGGCTAGCTAGGGCTGGAGATTCAGCTACACACTAACTGTTCGGACGATTTATATTAAACATAAATATATTTTCACGCCAACTGATTGCCGAACTGCATACGCCGTTTCATCACCATTGCTGAATTTTCTCTGGAGTTTCTTTATTTGTACATCATATACTACCCGTTCTACATATTTGTATTGTAGGATCGTCGTCTAGGTGATCGGACCACTTGGTGCTCGGGATTCTCCATCGATCAACTGGTCGGACCGCTTGGTTCATGGACTCCGTCACTGACCAGTTGATCGGACTATTCGCCGATCGCTTCTACTCAATATTCACTTTGCCGCCGATCAGTCGACCAGAATGTTCATCGCTCGTGCTTCATCGCCAGTTACGTCGGTTACTCCTTGGCCCTCGGATTCTTTATGCTCGAGGACTAAGTGGGCACACTTCACCACATGGATGCCATCAGCTACGTCGGTGCTCGAACCTTGCCGCCTATGCCGGGGACTCCTCGGTGCTCGGACCTCGCCGCCTACATCGAGGACTCCTCGGTGCTCGGACATCGCCGCCTATGTTGGGGACTCCTCGGTGCTTGGTCATCGCTAGCGATGCCGGGGTCTCCTCGCTCCTCGGTGCTCGGACATCGCTAGCGACGCCGAGGACTCCTCGCTCCTTGGTGCTCGGTCATCGCCAGCGACGCCGGGGACTCTTCGCTCCTCGGTGCTTGGTCATCGCCAACGATGCCAGGGACTCTTCGCTCCTCGGTGCTCGGTCATCGCCAGCGACGCCGGGGACTCCTCGCTCCTCGGTGCTCGGACATCACCAACGATGCCAAGGACTCCTCGCTCCTCGGTGCTCGGTTATCGCCAGCGACGCCGGTGACTCCTCGCTCCTCGGTGCTCGGTCATCGCCAGCGATGCCGGGAACTCCTCGCTCCTCGGTGCTCGATCATCACCAGCGATGCCGGGGACTCCTCACTCCTTGGTGCTCGGTCATCGCCAGCGACGCCGGGTACTCCTCGCTCTTCGGTGCTCGGTCATCGCTAGCGACGCTGGGGACTCTTCGCTCCTCGGTGCTCGGACCTCGTCGCCTATGCTAGGTACTCCTCGCTCCTCGAAGCTCAGTCATCGCCAGCGACGTCAGGGACTCCATGCTCCTCGGTGCTCGGACATCGCCAGCGACACTAGGGACTCCTTGCTCCTCGGTGCTCGGTCATCGCCAGCGACGCCAGGGACTCTTCGCTCCTCGGTGCTCGGTCATCGCCAGCGACGCAGGGGACTCCTCGCTCCTTGGTGCTCGGACATCGCCAGCGACGCCGGGGACTCCTCGCTCCTCGATGCTCGGTTATCCCCAGTGACGCCGGGGACTCCTTGCTCCTTGGTGCTCGGACATCGCCAGCGACGCCGGGAACTCCTCGCTCTTTGGTTCTCGGTCATCGCCAGCGACGCCGGGGACTCCTCGCTCCTCGATGCTCGGACATCGCCAGCAACGCCGGGGACTCTCTTGCGGCTCGGATCTTGCTATGTCTCATCGATGTGCTATCAAGCTACTCCATGCTGTTCGGATCAGGGTGCTGATCTTGGGCAGCACGTCTGGGGTCTTGATACGCGCATGTCAGACGACGTCGGCAAGCTTTCAGACTTCTTTGACCCTGCTATAAGATTCATTCTTCATCTTCCAGTAGGCTCAGGGACTAAGTGGGCACACTTCACCTTGCGATGAATGTGCTTGTTCTCATCTCGAGGCTATGCTCGGGGACTGGCTGCCTGCTCGGCTGGTCTTCTACTTTATGACCCTGGCACAACATGACTGCGTCACCTACTGCTAGGCTCGGGGACTAAATGTGGGGGTATGGCCCCCAAGACATGGGCCGCACCATCGGAGGTGGCCCGGCCCGCAAGATCAAGGCGTGCACGGCGCTGCTCGGTGTGCACCACAAGACATTGTATAGTACCAAATATGATACTTTACTTATAACCCTGTCTCTCCAGACTATATAAGGAGAGGCAGGGGTCCCCTAGCGGATAGGCTACATCAAGCTACTTGGTCGTCCAGATCAATACAATACACCAAAGACATAGGACGTAGGGTATTACGTTGACCAGACGGCCCGAACCTGTCTAAATCGCTGTCTCTGCGCCTTGTGTCACCATTTGGTTCCTGATTACGTGCATCCCCACCGACAAATCTACCATCATGGGATACCCCATGGTGGACTGCCAAGCATCTTTTTTCATGGCCACCTCAGATGGTGCGGCCCATGTACCATCTTGTGGTACCTGGGGGTATATCCCCCACAGCTAGTCCCCGAGCGCCATGTATTCTGATGCGACACGCCATTTTAACCTTCTCCGAACAGTGAGGCTTGAGTTCTTAACATCTCCGACCACCGTTGTCGCCGGAGAAGTAGGTTGTCCAAAGAATGTATGGTGCTCTTAAGAAGAAAGAAAAAGATTTCCGTCCTGGGAAGTGTGCCCACTTGGGTTTCTATGAAGAAATGTAAGGGTGTCTTGAAGCATAGCGTCTTTGATCATCAGAGGCGTAGGGGTCGAAAACAAGCACATTCACCGCAAGGTAAAGTGTGTCCACTTAGTCCCCTAGCCTAGTAGTAGGTGATGTGGCACGTGGTGCCAGGGTCTAAAAAGAATTTCTAGTTAAGTTGAGAATCCAATCGTCATACAGGCGATACGAGCTGCACCGGCAGGTGCATCATACCGATGTAGTCCTCGAGCTTGCTGGAAGGTGAGGTATGAGCCTTGTAGCAAGGTCTAAGTGAGAAAAAATATCCCAACTATATGCGAGTCGCCAGTCGCATGTAGTCGAGACGCGAAGGCCCCGAGCTGTGGTCAGTGAGTGGTCGAGGCAGTCCCCAAGCACAGGTCGAGGAGCGAGCAACGAAGTCCCCGTGCGTAGCTCGAAATTCCTGCAATATAAATATGTAGAATGGTAGTACATGATGTACAAAATAACAAACCAACAGACCACAGGAGTAGGGTATTACATCGTGCTGATGGCCCGAACCTGTCTAACTCTTGTGTCTCTATTGCCTTCTTGTTCTTGATTACGCGCACCTCCGTCGATCAATCTATCTTCATGGGATATCCCTCGGAGGACTGTCGATGATATTCTGTCGATAGTTGGCATGCCAGGTAGGGGTGTGCGTGTTGTTTCCATGATGAACAAGATGGTACACTTTTTAAGCTCTTTGTCCTCTCTAGAGCCTGGTCTGATCTTTATGGTTGGATCGATCTCTTAGGTCATCAATGCTGACGGACACGGAGAGATCTTCAAGTCGGTGTAGATTGATTCTACGCCAACCACACCAATGTCTACAGCAGTAGATCCGATCTCGAAACCACCTCTGAGGTCGTCTTCACCAATAACTCACCGCCTGTTGCCCTGCTATTTGAGGAAGTAGGTCGGCAATGATGATCTGATCGCATCCATCGATCAGGTCGGCTAGAAGCTCACCGACTGCCTCTCCTTCATGGAATCAGCTCTGACCACTCCGGTTCGGCGCTGACCACCTTTTGATTCCGATCTATCAGAAGCCGATCGAAAAACACTAGGGGATATGACCACCATCCATCTGGATGCCCTAAGGGACAAATTCGTTGACCAGACGTTCTGTCTAAAGCTAAGTCACGCTTTAATATTTTTCTAAATATTCCCCAACCTTCATATATCTTCATGATGTTTCTTCAAGCTGTTTTCTCCATGTTTGTTCTCCAAATGGTTTTCTTTCATGTATACCATCTTAAAGATGACATATGGCTAAGCCTAAGACAAATCTTCGAACATCCATGTTGATGCTCGGATGTTCCCAGAGACGGCCATGTCTCCGACTTCTCTCTACACGTGCACGAGCGCCTGCCCTCTGCGTTAGGGGTGGTCGACAACGCCTATAGTAGAACCGCCTAATCTAATGCCTCCTAGGAGTACTCGTCTTTCATTAGACACTAAGTACTCAAGGGAGGACACCAAATCACGCGGTTCCGTTAAACACACCCCAAGGGAGAACCCAAAAATCCACATTTTTCTCATCAGGATCACAAATGAGAGAATAAAGCTTACATCATTCTTAACCATTTCTTACATCCCTTTTAATACAACATCAGAGTATAATATTTATTGTTATAATAATGGAATGTAATCATATTATCAGAGTTATGAATAATTTAATTGAACAACGGAATATAAACATGTGAACAGAGTTACAGCAGAAATAAATATCTATGCATGACATAGCGAAGCATCAAAATATAAACTATAACAATAGATTATAAAACTTTCATTTAATAAAATATTTGGTGAGAGTTATAAATAAAAACTATGATCGCAACATAAAGAAAATCCTCTCTAAGCCCACCTAGAGGAATCCACTCACAAAGTCAGCTCTAGCCTCCACCTGTCACCTGCAATAGGGGAAATAAAACCCTAAGTAGTCAATTGTACTCAGCAAGACTTACCCGATGGGAGAAAAGAAAAGACTCCAATGATATGCAAGGCTATCTGGCTTATGGGTTTATTACATTTGCAGGAAGCATTACTAAGAGTGCGTCCTTATATTCGATTTTTTATTAGTAGTGCATTAGTTCATTAACTAACTGTTATATGTAAGCACCTATGCTACTTTCAAGCAGGTGGTAAGTGTGGGGGTATTAACCCCTATACCCTTACGGCTAAGCTTGGGCTGGCCCGGATCGATGGGTTCAGTCCACGCGAAAGACGACGTGCGGCTCAGTCAACCTGATCGGAGTCCCGCACAAGGAATCAAGATGGATTTGGCGACCAAGCAGGATCCTGGTCGGTTAGAATAGGAATCCTTATCTGGCCACATATGGCAATTGTAACTGACTAGGATTAGTTTTCAGATCTGTAACCCTGCCCCCCGGACTATATAAGGCGGGCAGGGGACCCCTCTAAAGATGATCTCTCATTGACATACAGCAATACAAATCAGACGCAGGACGTAGGTATTACGCCATCTTGGCGGCCGAACCTGGATAAAACCTCGTGTCTGTCTTGCATCACCGTCTTGTTTGGGACTTGCGCATCTGTCTGCCGATAATCTACTACCTTGGGCATACCCCTAGGTAGACTGCCGACCATATTTCGTCGACAGTGGTGCGCCAGGTAGGGGGTGTGCGTACTGCTCTCCAAGCAAACAAGATGGTCATCATCTCCAGCTCCATGGCTACGCCCAACGGCCTCACGTTCACCGTCGGCCAGATCACCTGGACCACCGGCCCCGACGTTTCCATCGCCATGACCGCGGAGGAGGCGTGGATTCAACCCGCGCCGACGACTACTTCACCTGCATCGGCTACGGCTCCGACCACGGTGGACACGGCTCCGACCACGACGAACGTGGCTCCGACCACGATGGATCTGGCTCCGACCACGGTACATCTGGCTCCGACCACGATTACAGCCACGCCGACAACCCGCCGTCCGCTTCCCCGCTACAAAGGAAAGCAGATCGACGACACCGACTTGCTCGACTCCATCGATCGGGTCGGCATCAAACTCGCTGAAACCCTAGCTCTGGTAAGTACGATTCAAAGCCAACCTAATGAGCAGGTAACATCTCCCCGCAACAGATCTATCCGACCAGCTCGGACTAGTCGTCCTGCACGACTTGGAACAGATCTTGTGGTCGTATCTACTCCTGAGGGGCGCTCCGCTCGTCGCCAGCCAGCCTTCGCGACGGGTCTCCGACTCTGCGAGTACGAAGTCCCGAAGGAGAACCACCAGGTCCAGCCCTACGGCCTGCGAAACGCTGCCTCCAGCTACGCGTACAACCTACGACGCCGCTCGGATCTGTGTCCTATACATCGATCTCGGCCAAAGCCATGCAACATCGTCAACATGGTCCGGATCGAAGATTATCAAGAAGGATCCGTCCACACAGTCCGAGAGGGTGACTCCAGCTCCTCATCCGGCATTGCTTCCAACGCATCGGTCCACACCGAGCTTCAGCGTCACGAAGATGAAGGCGTCAAATACGATCTGGATCTACCAGACCACGCCCCGGGTTTCCCCCAATTTCCGTCTTTCCCGCCAAGACGAGGGGATTTAATCCATGTTGTCAGCAACGACGAGCCGCCAGCGGTTGGCGAAACAGAACAAGAAAAGACTGCACGCGAAGCACGCAATATTGACCGGTTTAATCGCCGGCAAACCGAAGCTGGAGCAGACCAGGAGGCACGACGCATAAGGGTCCAGCCACGTGACCTCAACAATGCTTTCGACAGGGTGGGGGACAAACAAGTCTTCAAGACCCCAAGCGCCAACGTAGCCGTCGCCATGGCGACAATGCAGCGGCTGCCCAACACTCCCGAGACTCAAGTAATCCGTGATGACATACAAGCTTATCTGACGGCTGCTATGGCTCAGACCGCAGAGATGAACCAAGCCCGGGCTCCATCCGTTTTTGTCGAATCAAGCCACAGCCGCCAATACTCAAGTCGCTCACAGCCACTCAACCAACGTGGCTCGCGCAATAACGACCCATCAGACAACCGTCAAGGCGGAAACGGTGGTCGTGATGGTGGTCGGGACGACAACCGCCGCCGGGAGGATAACCGTCACGACGTTCGAGGCGACAACCGCCGAGATAACCGCGACAATCGCCGTGATAACCACGGTCGCAGGGCCAACCCAGATGGCAATCGAGATCGCCGCGATGGCAATAACGATCTCCGCCATCACCTCGGTGGACGTGATCTACGTGCTCGCATCAACCAGAGAGCCGACGATCGTGCATCTCATGAAAGCTATCGCCGTATGGAGTATGACACCGCCCACGGTCCGCCGGGCCTGAAGCAGTTCACTCCACACCTGCGCCAAGTCATATGGCCCAAGAATTTCAAGCTCGAGAAGCTTCAGAAGTACGACGGCAAGGAAAACCCCGAATTATGGGTCATGCTCTACGAAACTGCGTGCCGCTCAGCCATGGCCGACGAGCACGTCATGTCTAACTACTTCCCAGTTGCTGTTGGTCATGCAGGTCACCAATGGCTGGTTAGCTTGCCAGCGAACTATTTTGACTCTTGGCAGGAGCTCAGGCAGGCCTTCATCGACAACTTCATCGCTACTTGTGAACAACCCGGCAACAAGTATGATCTGCAGCGGATCCGAGATCGAAAGGATGAACCACTGCACGAGTACGTTCGGCGTTTCTCGGAGATGCGCATCAAGGTCCCATCAATATCCGACAACGAAGCAATCGAGGCTTTCGTCACCGGCCTTCGCTTCCACGACGCCCTAAGAGACAAGCTCCTCCGGAAGAGACCCGAATCGGTCACAGCGCTTTTGGCCACCGCTAAGAAATATGCGGACGCTGACGACGCTAAAAAGATAATCGTTGAAGAAGCAGCAAGGGTTCCACGCTCCGACCACCCTCCACACCGCGACGATTACCGCAGTAATCGTGGTCGGAACGACAATTTTGACCGCCGCAACCAGCGCAACGACTCCCGCGACCACCGTGATCAACGTAATCAGCGGCGCAACCGCCGTGGCGATTACAGAAACAAGCGCGCTCGGGAAGACGACGGCGAGGTCAATACCGTGAAAAAGGGCGGCGGACGTCGTAACTACGAGGACGACTACGCCAAAGCATTGAAGGGGCCCTGCCAGCTCCATCCTAAGTCGAACCACACCATGGAGAATTGCCGCGTCCTCAAGACTATCTACACGCGTCAACAGGCTCCGGATACGTCCGACAAGCCTAACGACGCGGGGGAACAGCGCAACGAGGACAACGACGACGACGATGCAGACCCTCGTCACAAATACGTCAAGCCGACTGATCGCGTACACACCATCATCGGCGGCAAGGTGTCCATCGAAACCAAACGAGAACGCAAGCTGCTCGCCCGCGCTTGCATGAACGTGGCAAACACCGACAACCTTCTCACCGATCCACGGCTTCCTCCGTGGTCTCACCGTGAAATCTACTTCAGCAGGAAGGACCAATGGGCCGCCATACCCGAGCCAGGGCGTTTTCCCCTGGTCCTCGATCCTTGTATCAACAAGGTTCAATTCGACAGGGTACTGATCGACGGCGGCAGCTCCATTGATATACTGTTCAAGAACAGCCTGCCCGCTCTGAAAATAGCCCAGGCAGACCTGAAGCCGTACGAGGCACAGTTCTGGGGCGTTCTCCCCGGACAGAGCTCCACACCTCTCGGGCAGATCACGCTACCTGTGCAGTTTGGGACTCCGGACCACTTCCGCACCGACTACGTCAACTTCGTGGTCGCTGACTTCGACGGCACCTACCATGCTATTCTTGGTCGACCGTCGCTCACCAAGTTCATGGCCATACCTCATTACAGGTATCTGGTGCTCAAGATGCCTACTGAGAAAGGAGTTTTAACCCTCAGGGGCAACGTATACGCAGCTTATACCTGCGAGGACGACAGCTTCAAAATCGCAGAGGCCCACGACCTCTCTATTCGCATGGCCGAGACCATGCTCGACGCTAAGAAGACCCCGGCCGACCACCTGGAGATCCCAGAGCTCGAGGCTCCGCGCAAGAACATCAGATCCAAGGAGCACAAGACGATCCAGCTGGTCGAAGGCGATCCCAGCAAAACGGCCCTCATCGGGGCCGACCTGGATCCCAAATAGGAAGACGCGCTCGTCAGGTTCTTGAGGGGCAACGTGGATGTGTTTGCATGGAAACCTTCCGACATGCCCGGTGTACCTCGGGACTTGATCGAGCACTCCTTAAATGTCAACAGCAAGGCCAAACCAATCAAGCAGAAGCTACGACGGTTCGCTCGCGACAAAAAGGAGGCGATTAGGGTAGAAGTTACGCGGCTTTTGGCAGCCGGATTTATCAAAGAAGTGTATCATCCGGAATGGTTAGCCAACCCGGTTCTTGTACGCAAAAAGAATAATGAATGGAGAATGTGCGTTGATTACACTGATCTCAACAAACACTGCCCTAAGGACCCCTTTGGTTTACCTCGCATAGACGAGGTCGTAGATTCAACCACCGGTTGCGAGCTGCTTTCCTTTCTCGATTGCTACTCTGGTTATCACCAGATCGCTCTCAAAAAAGACGACCAGATCAAGACATCTTTCATCACGCCTTTCGGCGCCTACTGCTACACGACTATGTCGTTCGGGCTCAAAAACGCCGGTGCTACCTACCAACGCGCTGTACAGGCCTACCTCAATGACGAGATAAAAGACGGCCTCGTCGAGGCTTATGTCGACGACGTAGTTGTCAAAACCAAGGAAGCTCATACCCTTGTTGACAATCTAGAACGCACCTTCGCAGCCCTTAATACGTTCCAATGGAAATTAAACCCAAAGAAGTGCATCTTTGGTGTCCCTTCTGGCATATTGCTTGGCAACGTCGTCAGTTACGACGGCATACGCCCTAACCCGGAGAAAGTCAAAGCTGTCTTAGACATGAAGCCCCCGAGAAAGGTGAAGGATGTCCAGAAGCTTACCGGCTGCATGGCTGCTCTAAGCCGTTTCATATCAAGGTTAGGAGAAAAAGGACTACCGTTCTTCAAACTGCTCAAAGCGTCCGAGAAGTTTGAGTGGTCGGAGGAAGCAGACGCTGCCTTCACGCAGCTGAAGCAATACCTCACGTCACCTCCGGTACTTACTGCTCCCAGAGAAGACGAAACTCTCCTACTTTACATTGCGGCAACCGATCGGGTGGTTTCCACTACACTGGTGGTCGAGCGCGACGAGCCGGGCCACGCCTACAAGGTACAGCGGCCAATTTATTTCATTAGCGAGGTACTCAACGAATCCAAAACCAGGTACCCACAGATTCAGAAACTGCTCTACACCATACTGATAACATCCCGAAAGTTGAGACATTACTTCGACGGATATCGTGTGGTAGTCATGACCGAGTATCCTTTGGGGGACATCATTCGCAATAAGGATGCGAACGGGCGCATCGTCAAATGGGCAATGGAGCTATGCCCCTTTTCCTTGGAATTTGCAAGCCGTACTACAATCAAGTCTCAGGCACTCGTCGATTTCATCGTCGAGTGGACAGACTTAAGCACGCCTGCCTCTCCGAGATCCGACGAATATTGGACGATGTACTTCGATGGTTCTCTCAACATTGACGGTGCGGGAGCAGGAGTTCTTTTCGTGTCACCATCCAAGGAGCAGCTCCGGTACGTCCTCAGGATTTATTTCCCAGCATCTAATAATGCCGCCGAGTATGAAGCATGCCTGCATGGTCTACGCATTGCGATTGAGCTTGGGGTTAAACGTCTCTATGTCTACGGAGATTCGGCTCTGGTCATCAACCAGCTCAACAAGGACTGGGACACGACCAGTGAAAAGATGGACGCATATTGCAAATCAATAAGAAAGCTGGAAGGCAGGTTCTATGGCATCGAGTACATACACGTGGTCCGGGACAAGAACCAAGCAGCGGATGCGTTGTCAAAGTTAGGATCATCCCGAGCCAAAATCCCACATGGCGTATTCGTCCAGGACCTGCTCACGCCTTCCATTGAAGACGAAGATTCAACGACCAACAAAATTTTAGACCAGCAATTAGTGGCTACGGTTCCCGGCGCCGAGCACAGCCGAGCCGCTTCCGACCACTCATGAGCCGGACTGGAGAACACCTTTCATCAAGTACTTGACAGATGGTAGCGGTTATATCGATCGAACAGAAAATGAGCGCCTGATGCGTCGTAGTAAGCAGTATCTGCTCGCCGATGGCAAGTTATGGCGCAAAAACGCTAAGGAGGAAATCTTGATGAAGTGTATAACCCAGGAGGAAGGCGAGCATCTCCTAGACCAAATCCACTCTGGCTCCTGCGGCAACCACGCGGCCTCAAGAACACTGGTCGGTAAGGCTTTCCGAGCAGGGTTCTATTGGCCGTCAGCAGTGGCCGACGCAGAGAAGCTAGTCCGCCGCTGTGAGGGTTGTCAGTTCTTCTCCAAGAGAATCCATAGTACCAGCACATGAGATCCAGACGATTCCAGCCTCTTGGCCCTTCGCCTGCTGGGGACTGGACATGATTGGGCCTTTCAAACCAGCTCCTGGGAAATTTACATGTGTCTTCGTGCTAATTGATAAGTTTTCTAAGTGGATAGAATACATGCCTCTGGTACAGGCATCCTCAGAGAAAGCTGTCACATTCCTCGACCAGGTCATCCACCGTTTCGGCGTGCCCAACAGCATCATTACTGATCTAGGTACTCAGTTCACCGGGAACGCTTTTTGGGACTTCTGCGATGAAAGGAGCATAGTTGTAAAATACGTCTCGGTGGCGCATCCTAGAGCTAATGGACAAGTCGAGCGGGCAAATGGCATGATCTTGGACGCATTGAAGAAGAGGATGTACAGAGAAAATGATAAAGCTCCTGGAAGATGGCTCAAGGAGTTACCAGCCGTGGTCTGGGGCCTCCGAACTCAGCCCAGTCGTAACACCGGCGTCTCACCATACTTTATGGTTTACGGCGCTGAGGCAGTCCTCCCACCAGATATAGCTTTCAGATCAGCACGGGTAGAGAACTTCGATGAAGGCAGGGTCAATGAAGTACGGGAGCTAGAAGTCAACAGCGCAGAAGAGAAAAGGCTTGATTCCTGCGTACGCACGGCCAAATACCTTGCTGTTTTGCGCAGGTACTACAACAAGAACGTTAAAGAGCGTTTCTTCGTGGTCGGGGACTTAGTCCTGAAGTGGAAGACTGAACCAGGCTGGCGTCCACAAACTCGCAACCCCATGGGAGGGACCCTTCATGATCAAGGAAGTCACACGTCCAACGTCTTACAGGTTAGCTCACCTGGACGGCACGGACGTACCAAACTCGTGGCACATCGACAAGCTTAGACGTTTCTATGCTTAACTACTGAGATATGTACTCTACTTACATTTTCGATTTACTTTAATAAAGCAATTATGATTTCTCCGACCACTCTAATGTGTCACTCCGAATTTTATGGTTATTCTAACCTAAGGCAGTACAAGCCGACCACCACTCCTTCTACGGTTTTCGGAGCAGGCCCTGTCTCCGGTTCCTCCCAACACGTGCACGGGATCTGCTCTCTGCGTTGCGGGTGATCGGCAGGTTCCCCTCTGGTTTGACTTGTCTGCGTCCACAGTATGCACAGGTCATAGTACCTCATACTCCGACCACATGCCAGACTGGGGACCGCACAAACTTTTCAGGATGACGTGTCGAGCAAAACGGTACAACTAAAACAGAGCGTTAACACGTTCCCACTTAGTTACACCGACAAAAAAAATTCAAGCTTAAAGTGCGTTTTGTATAAAACAAATAAGCTTATAATGATATATAGTTATGTTATTACAAGCTTGCCTGAAAAGGCTCAAGTTTACAATAACACAACTATGTCCTCCTTCTACAGCTCTAAGCCTATTACATTGGCTGGTCGGGGCGCATGGCATTTACTGCTCGCCGCCTCCGATACCCTACTCGATTCTAGGGGACTCTAGAGCTAGTCAAGCTGGAAGGGGATGGCCCCGCCGGTGCCTGGCTGGTCGAGACCGCAGGCTTCGTTGGTTGGCTTGAAGGTGATGGCATTTCCAGCTGGCTTGTCGATGGCATACCCTGCACTAGGTGCTGTCCCACCTCCGCACAGGTTAATATCGCCAATTATCCTTGACGACAAGTCCAGCTGGGCCGTCCGAAGCTCTTCGGCCTTGTCTGGGTCTATCTCCTTCGGGTACCCAGCCTCCAAGCGTTTGAGATCGATCAGGGGGTAGTGAGCACGCACCATGCTTAGCACATGGGCGCCCGTGTACTCACCTGCCTCCTTCACGAAGTCTTGGAACCATCCCCATGCTTGCTTACATCTCTCGACCAGTCCGAGCTGAGGCGTCCTTAGCTCTTCCTCTGTGAGCGCCGGGTCGATGAGGTCGAGGACGGGCACAATGCCAGTTGCCATTTCTTGGCACCGCTTGCTCCACGTGTCCCGCTCCTCGACGGCCTTAAGGCATTGTGCTTTCCAGTCGTCACGCTCCTTGATCACGGCCTCAAGGTGCCTCTTGGCATTGACTTTCAAAACTGAAAATATTACAAGACATCAAACGTGATGACACGACAAGGCAATGTGGGCAGTTGAATGAGCAAGGCGGTCTGGAGTGCTTACTTTTCAGGTCGTCCTTCATTCTGTTAGTGTGGTCTTGGAGTTCCGACTGGCGGCGTGCCAATTTCTCGTTGTCCTCCTTCAGGCGACCACATTCTGCAAGCGCGCGGCTGTTCTCCCCCTGGAGGCGGGTCACTTCAGCTTCTAAACCTGCATTACAGCTATTACTGTCAGGAACAAAAAAAAAAAAACACAAGTCCAGCACTTGCTATGATACGGTGAACACTTACATGTTTTCTCCTGCTCTTTGTTTTTGAGCTGGCCGACCAGGTTTTGGTTCTGTGCTTCTTGGTTTGTCCTCTCCTGGTCGGTGGCTTCAAGTTGGCGCCGTAGGCGTTCAACTTCAGCCGTCAGCTCCTTATTGGTCTTCATGACTACTTCTATCTGGTCGAAGCACCTTTTTCGGTACCTCGCAGTTTTCATCACGTCCTGCATACAGACAAGCTACGTCAGACAGCTTGACTACACAATAGGTTTAAGGACTAAAGCCAAATATACCTGGACTTCAGTCACCAGGCGTTTGGCTGCTCAGCTCAACTCTTAAGGTTTCCTCGGCCTCTGGGATCTCCTCGTGCATGACCCATTCATCGTTCCGATAGCGCGACACATATACATGTTGTCGTCTATCTTGGGGACGGCCCAGGACTTCTTCCACTTCATCCTCTTCAGCCTCCTGTTCGGGAGGCGGCAGTGGTCCGGAGTTCGCAGACTCCACGACCACCAGGGCTTTCCCACGAGCCGTCGCGTCGGCACCCTTGTCCTGGGCAACTTCTGGCTGCTGCCCCTCGGCTAGATCCAGCTCCTGTGGTGCTGTGGTATCCTCCTCATCAGGGTTTGTGCTCGGAGCACTTGTGTTCTGCTCGGGGACTGGCGTCTGGTCGTACGCCTGCCGAGGCCCAGGCAGAGTCCCTTCCATGGGCTCCTCCACGGCTTGTTTCTGTGCAGTTTGTCCCGCCGTTTTTGGAGAGGACGTCCCGCACCCAGCTAGCTGGTCGGGGCTTTCGGTGGACGCCGATCTAATACATTCAGAGACAAATTCATAAGACAATAGCATCCAATGCAAAATGACAAGCTTACATCCAAAATATATATACTTACAGTTTTGACTTGCGGAAGGATGTGGCGAAGGAACGTCTCCTCGACCGCCCCTGCTCTGCTTGCTCGGCAGTTTCCACCGGGACTTGTTCAACCTCCGGTACGGGCGTCGGAGGATGATGCGGCATTTTCCCTTCGTCTGTGCTCTGTGTTGCCGTGGTCGGTGCTGTGACCACTGCTGGCACAGAGGAGCCACCCTGCTCCGACGGCCCCACCTGCCTTCTCCTCTTTCGGGGGACGAGCCGGAAGATGTCCGCATCCTCTGCTTCGTCGTCCGACTGGGAGATGATGGCTTGGCGTCGTTTGCTGGTAGCCGGACGCTTGCCGGCGGCTCTGGTCGAGGCGTCCTCAACGGTCTCGAGTACCGCCCAGTGAACGCCGTCGGTCCTGGCGCTGGTCTGGGCGGTTGGTCCAGTAACTTGCGGCCACTCTACACCGGGGGGAGGCGACACAAACACTCCTGCCCGGTCACGGCCATTATACTGAGACGCAAAATGAAGGAAAAGACAGTTATTTTCTTGGTGCAACATGACTTTACAGTTAAAAGGAGGCGTCATTTACCTTTGGGGGAGGGCGAGCCAGCTTGAAGGCGTGTTCAATGGCGTTCAATGCAACATAGTTGGGATCGGCCAGGTTGAATAGCTCTCCAATCCTGGCCTTGATCTCCAGCTTGTCGAGCGGCTCCTTTCTGGTCCTCGTCGGATCAGCGCCTCCTTGGTACTCGAAGCCGGGGTGAATCCTTTTCTGGCACGGCTGCATTCTACGGCTGATGAAGTTGCCGACAACGCTCGGGCCGTCAAGCCTTCCCCACGGAATCAACCCGAGTAGTTCGGCGATCTGCTCCAAGTTGTCGGGCTTCTCCGACCAGCTGCTTTTCTTCTCTGGAATCAGTCCCACATCGCACAGAGTGATGGAGTTTGGCTCTTCACGGATGTAGAACCACTTCTTGTACCACTCGTCCAAAGAGGTGTTCCAGGGGCAGTGCAGGTATTGAGCCTTCATGCCGTCCCGAAGGTTCAGGTAGACGCCTCCGGCGATCTTCGAGCCACCGCTTCCCTTTTTCCGAAGGCAAAACAGGTGGCGAAAGAGGTCGAAATGGGGCTGGAAGCCACCATACGCCTCGCAGAGATGGATGAAGGTAGAGACGAGAAGAATCGAGTTGGGATGCAGATTGCAAATCCCAATCTCGTAGTACAAACAGAGCCCCTGAAGGAAAGGGTGCACTGGAATCCCAAAACCCCGTTTGAAAAAATCTTCAAAGACCACAATTTCACCTGGTTGTGGATCGGGGAAGCTTTCTCCTTCGGGTGCACGCCATCCCGCAAGTGCCTTGTTGTGGAGCACTCCCATGGCGACGAGGTCCTCGATGGTTTGATCGTTGCTCCGCGACTTCCACCATTCCTTCGCCATGACCCCGCCTTTCTTCTGGGCGTCTCTCTTCGCCATTTGTTCGTCCTTACTAAGTGGGTGGATGCGGGAGACCGAGGGGATTGGTGATGATCTTTGGGGAATAGGGTTTGGCAGGAGGAAGAAGAAGGTTGCGGCGGCGGATGACAATGGGGAATGGTGAGGGTAACTTACCAGACCTACATTATATAAAGCAAAAGGGCACCGTCGTTTCGTCCGCCCGAGAATATTGGGAGTCGTGCGCACGCGCCGCGGACGGTTGTTCACACAACCCCGAAATCTGCGCCAATAAACGCGCTCCTTCGATAACAGTGTACGCGCCTCTTCGTTGATGGTGTAAGAGGGCCCACACTGACACACCTCAATACAGGTGTCAACCGACTGTTTGTCAGAAAACAATAAGAAGACAGAATGACGTACTATACCTATTTGTTTTTTTGACCAGACGTGTCAGACTGGACAGACTAGACTTGGCAGAGAGTAGAGAAAAGTAAATACACCAAATAATAGTACAAGCAGCGCACGCGATCGTGGATTTGCCTTGACCACTACTGTGCTCGGGGACTGCCTAGACCACTACTGTGCTCGGGGACTGCCCAGACCACTACGGTGCTCGGGGACTGCCCAGACCACTATGGTGCTCGGGTACTGTCCAGACCACCTTTTTGCTCGAAGGCTGCTCCGACCACGGTTGTGCCCGGGGACTGCTCCGACCATTACTATATTCAGGAACTGCTATGACCACCGCTGTGCTCGGGGACCCTCTCGACCACTTTTTGGAGTTTTGCTCTCTTCGGCTACATGTGATTTATACTCACATACAGTTGAAAGACATTTCTTTAGACCTTGCTACAAGGCTCATACCTCGCCTTCCAGCAAGCTCGGGGACTACATCGGTACGATGCACCTGCCGGTGCATCTCGTATCGCCTGTACGACGATTGGGTTCTCAACTTAACTGGGAATTCTTTTTAGACCCTGGCACCACGTGCCTACGTCACCTACTACCAGGCTCGGGGACTAAGTGGGCACACTTCACCTTGCGGTGAATGTGTTTGTTTTTCGACCCCTACGCTTCTGATATTCAAGGACGCTATGCTTCAAGACCACTTACATTTCTTTTCAGAAATACAAGTGGGCACACTTCTCAGGACAGAAATCTTTTTCTTTTTTCTTAAGAGCACCATACATTCTTCGGACAACCTACTTCTCCGGTGATGACGGTGGTCGGAGGCGTCAAGGATTCAAGCCTCGCTTGTCGGAGAAGGTTAAAATGGCGTGTCGCAGCATAATACATGATGCTCGGGGACTAGCTGTGGGGGTATTAACCCCTATACCCTTACGGCTAAGCTTGGGCTGGCCCGGATCGATGGGTTCAGTCCACGCGAAAGACGACATGCGGCTCAGTCAACCTGATCGGAGTCCCGCACAAGGAATCAAGATGGATTTGGCGACCAAGCAGGATCCTGGTCGGTTAGAATAGGAATCCTTATCTGGCCACATATGGCAATTGTAACTGACTAGGATTAGTTTCCAGATCTGTAACCCTGCCCCCCGGACTATATAAGGCGGGCAGGGGACCCCTCTAAAGATGATCTCTCATTGACATACAGCAATACAAATCAGACGCAGGACGTAGGTATTACGCCATCTTGGCGGCCGAACCTGGATAAAACCTCGTGTCTGTCTTGCGTCACCGTCTTGTTTGGGACTTGCGCATCTGTCTGCCGATAATCTACTACCTTGGGCATACCCCTAGGTAGACTGCCGACCATATTTCGTCGATAGTAAGCAATTATATTTCTTTTTTCATCTTTCATCTTCTAGTTCTTACTACGGTGCTAGAGTTTAGACAAGTCATATCGGAACGCTGACGATTTATGAATCAATGCCCCTAGCTGGGTACCCCGAAAACACACGCCCCGCTTGTATCCCGGGCACAAGCAGGACCAACCCACTACCCTCCTATCATGGGGTCTAGGTCCCAGTCCAAACTGGGACTCCAAGCCCCCGCCCCTGAGTCCTGGACTCAGTGCGATGCAAGGATCTCCTAACCCAAAAACCACCCTGACAGTCGGTCTGGAAAGAGCCAAAACCCATGACAAGAGAGTAACAAGTCTTTCAAGCGCCCATACCCAAGTATGTGCTCGGGATAATAAGTTTGTGACTTACCTATCGTCCAAATGCAACGGTCGGTCCTTAACTGACACAGACAGGGAAAGCAGTGTAACCAAGCTATGCCCCGTAGCCACATGACACAACCTCTTACACCCACCAATACCCAAACCATATCCCTATCCGGTGAACATTTTCCTTTCCACCATTTTATATATTCCATGTGATAATAATACAGTAATACATTTCCTATCTCTCGTGAGTGACAGGCAATCACTCGACTTCTGCCAGAGTCCTGTAGCATAGCAATCTACACGATCCTGTAATACTAGTAAGACTCATAGGATATATATATATATATATATATATATACAAGTGGGTTTTATTCAACTCCTTAAAACTTAATGCACAAGTATAATTTAAAGTGCAGAAAAGTAGGGGTTATGCACCGGGCTTGCCTGGGTAAAATATAATCAGAAGTTAGCTTTCCATCATGGTGACACGATCTCCAAAAGCACCTTTTCTCTAGCAACTCCTGACGACTCCGTGATCCATCAACGTCCCTATTATGATATGCAATGCGATGCAATGTAAAGACGTAATTAATCAACTGCAACCATGACTCGTAAAATACGATTTATGCCTCTCAAGTTAACGAGCTAGTTTCAACGATGACCATACTTAGGCTACATATCCATGCTATCGAATAAGACGTTATTACCCAATATATATGTTTTAGTTATACAATTCCAAGGTGTTCCTTTATTTCATTCTATCGATTTACTCATTATTCAAAGTAGGGCATCATTATCTATCTAGCAAACTAATTATTCTAGAGCTACAAAAATTACAGTGAATACCTAATATTGCTAGGAATCTACTGTAAAAATTTTAAATCCAATACTATTACCAATTTATCACAATAATTCCTACAAGTTTATATTTTACAATATTAAGTATCTCAAATTAATTATATAGCTTCCAAGAATATTATCAAACTATGTGAACAAAATATACTAGCAGATAGATCATGATTTTAGGAGACTAACAAAATTTGTTTCATAATTTTTGGACAACTACACAAATTTATATTGATTTTATAAATTGATTCCCGAAACTAAATTAGCAATTGCCTTGGAAAACAAAAGGGGCCAGCGGCCACCAAAATGGCCCAGTGGCCCGCGGTAACGGCACGAGCAGCCTAGTGCACAGCGCGCACACATGGGCCAGCACAGGCGGCACTAGTATGGCCCAGGCGGGGCAGCGGCAGGCCAGCCCAGGTGGGGTGGGGTGCGCGTGTAGCGCGAGCGACCCATGCGCAGCGGCGCGACCCAATCGTGGGGACAGGGCGCGAGCGGCCCAGGCGGGGCGCATGGCCAGTGGCTCAATAGGCCAGCTCACGCGCGGTGAGCGTGGCCCAACACGGGCGGTGGTGGTATATTTACGAGAAGGCCCCTGGGTTATCTCAAAACTAACTAAGCCCTTTCGTGTAAAATTATTAGTCTAGCACTTTTGCGAAATGAACCCGGTAAAGAATCCTATTTGCGCTTCCTCACCTTTTCACCTTCTCAAAACAGAGCACGGAGCAGAGCCATCGCCCGACGGCCGAACTCATCACGGAGGGTGGCACGACGGTGGTGGAGAACCGCCCATGGGTTGCGTGGGACCAACCCGCAACCAAGGGTGCCCACAACATGGAAGAAGGTGGCCCACAACAGCGGGCGACATGCGGTGGTGATGTGGCAAGGCGACCGGATGCGGCTGCTATAGGGGAGGCGATGTGCTGGCCGATGTAGATGGTGGGACGACGCGTGGGACACCAGCGGCGCACCAAGCACGGACCAAGGCGCGCGGAAAGGTTAGCGCATTGGAGCTCGCGCGCGCTCACGAGAGGGGGCATGGGCTAGGGACAGTGGCTGTCCATGGCCAGGTGGAACGCTATGGTGGCACGGATGATGGACACGCGGCAGTGGGGCCCTGAGAAGGGCACGACAACCAGTAGCACGCGATGCGGGGAGGAAGAGGAGGGAACATCGGTGCTACGCAGAGGAACGGAAGCAGGGGAGCGGCGCGAGACACGTGGGCTCGGGTGTGCTCGAGATGCACCTTGGCGACTGCGGGGGCACCGGTGCGTAGGGGCAACGCAGGTCTTGGAGGGGCAGCACCACTAGCTTGATGCTCTAGCATGGCCACAGAGGCACGCGCGTGCGAGGGGAAACCGAGCGACTGGGCGGTGCGGAGAGATGCACGGGCCACTGACCGAACTTGCCTAGCCATGACATGGACTGAAGTGGAGGAGGCGCCATGGGGCAGAGTAGCAGGTCCAGGATGAACGAGGCTCGGTGGGACGGCTGGCTGGCGAGGCATATCGAACGCGCTGTGGAGCCGCGGAGGAGCAAGGAGGGCAGCGCGGTGGGCTTACGTGCGCTTGTGGTGCGCCTTGGCGGTGGTGGCTTCAGTAGAGAAAAAGGAAGAGGCAAGGGGACAGAGCGAGCAGCGGCTCGGCAGAGGTAGACAGAAGCAATCAAGGCAGACAGAGACGAGCAAGGTAGATAGAGGTAGCAGAGGCATTCATGGTGCCGCAGAGTGAAGCAATGGAACATGTAGAACGGTGGTGCTTAGCGAGGGCGTGGGCACGACAGAGTCATGTGCTCCCATTAAAATTCAGATAAGATGCTAGAGAAGGAGAGAGAGAGACAATGGCGTAGGCAAACCGACGCACTAGGGTGTAGAGCCATGATAGGAGACGAGATGGTGCATAATTGCAAAGCAAGGCGAGTACGTTGTATGCCGCGCCAGGAAAAGTAAATGAAGCTGTTGCGCTATCTCTCGTCGTGGTTTCACACCAATCACGTTAAATTTATGAGGCGGCCAGACGGGCAGCTATCGCGGGTACGTTACCAACTTATCATAGGGAGTAAAACGAGTCTATACGTAAAAACATATCACTAGACCAAGGCTTTTCAACTGAGCGTGCTTCTCAAAATAAACACGTGAGTATATATATATATACCTATAGATATTTCTATCGGTTTACTAATTTAGACAATTAGCAACATCTAGGCACAAGGAGATTTTCAACAAAGCTCGAATTTAAATTAGATTCAAAAGTTATATATATATCGTTCTATTTATTAATGGATTGATTTTATTTATAAAAGTTGATTTTCATGCTTAATCTAATAAACAAGCCATTCACCATTTATTTGCTATCAGACATTTTTAAGCACTAGTCCATACGTCATACTAACTTGTAGAAACAAAACATCTAGGAACTAATTAACCCGTTGTTCAATATAATTCACCAAAATTGACACTTTTAAACCTAAGTTAAATTTTAAAATCTGAGGAAAATCGTTTCGGTAAATTCTCTTAGGTCTAAATCTCGGTGCTAAACGAGCTCGTAACACCAGAGGTGTTACAACGCCTCCTTAACGACGCCCTACTCTCCCTACACGCACACGGGTTTCGTGCTCCGCGTTATGCTTAATAGGCTAGCTAGGGCTGGAGACTCAGCTACACACTAACTAGTCGGACGGTTTATATTAAATATAAACATATCTTCAAAATAACGCTAAGTGTTCACACCAACTGATCATCGAGCTGCAGATGCTATTTCATCACCATTGCTGATTCTTCTCCAGAGTTTATATATTCATTTTTATATCATGTACTACTCATTCTACATATTTATTACAGGATCATCGTCCAGGTGGTCACACCACCTGGCCTTTAGACTTCTCTGTCGATCAACTGGTCAGACCGCTAGGTTCATGAACTTCGTCGCTGACCAGTTGGTCGGACTGTTTGGCGTTCACTTCTACTCGGCGCTCACTTCACCGCCGACCTATTGGTTGGGCTGCTCGGTGCTCGATTCTTCGCCAACCAACTGGTCGGATAGTCTATCGCTTCATCGTCAGCTACGTTGGGGCCTCGCCAGCTAAGCTGGGGACTCCATGGAGTTTGGATTGTTCGTCACCTCATCATCATCCATGTTGGGAGCTCGCCAGCTAAGCTGGGGACTCCTCAGTGTTCGAATTCTTCGTGCGAGCGTCGCCAGCTAAGCTAGGGACTCCTCGGTGTTTGGATTCTTCATGCAAGTGTCCCCAGCTAAGCTAGGGACTCCCTTGGTGGTCGGATCTTGATCATCGTCCAGGTGGTTGGACCACCTGATACTCGAACTTCTCTACCGATCAACTGGTCGGACCGCTAGGTTTATGGAATTCATTGCCGACCAGTTGATCAGACTATTCATTGGTCACTTCTACTCAATGCTCACTTCATCGCCGACCAGTTGGCTGAACTATTCGTCGCTCGCACTTCATCATCAACTACATTGGGGGCTTACCAGCTAAGCTGGGGACTACTTGGCAGTTCGGATTCTTCGTGCAAGAGTTGCCAGCTAAGGCTGGGGACTCCCTTGGCTGGCCGAGTCTTGCTACGTCTCATCGGTGTGCTATCAAGCTGCTCTATGCTGTTCGGATCAGGGTACTGATCTTGGACAGCATGTCTGGGATCTTGATACGCGCATGTCAGATGACATCAATAAGCTTTCAGACTTCTTTTCTTTGACCCTACTTCAAAATTCATTCTTCATGCAGGCTCAGGGACTAAGTGGTTATACTTCACCTAGCGGTGAATGTAGTGCTTATTTCTTGATTTACCCTCCTTATTGACGAAGTCTAAGTGGCTATACTTATTCGTAAGGGGAAGAATTTTCAAATTTTATCTTGAGCCCCTTACATCCTTCTAGCAAGCCTTACTTGGCTAAGTCCAAGGTCTCCTAACCAGTTAAACTGGTCGACAATGACTTTCACCATCCAGGTCACCTAGTTAAACTGGTCGGCTTTGATTTTCACTGCCCTAGGTCACCAGTTAAACTGGTCGGCTTTGACTTCCACTGCTCGGATCACCAGTTAAACTGATCGACTTCACGTCGAACTGGTCGGACTTGTTCAAGACGGCGCTGCTCAAAGGATACAAGGCGCTCGGGGACTAGCTGTGGAGGGTATAACCCTAGATACCCACTGACAAGGGACATGGGACCGCACGGTCAGGGATGGTCCAGCCCACAAGATTCAAGACTTGCGACGCACGGACACTGCTCGGCGTACGCTGCAAGACATCTAGAAGATTTGATCGGATACTACAGATATTGTAATCTAATACTTGCCATGTAACCGACTAGGATAATTTCCTTATAACCCTACCCCTCCAGAGTATATAAGGAGGGGCAGGGGTCCCCTAGTCGGCATGCCCCATCCCACATCCAATCACACACGCAATATCATACGATAGCCAATACAAACTAACAGACCACATGAGTAGGGTATTACGTCGTGCTGACGGCCCAAACCTGTCTAACTCTTGTGCCTCTGTTGCCTTCTTATTCTTGATTATGCGCACACTGATGAATCTACCTTCGTGGGATACCCCTTGGAGGACTGCCGACGGTATTCTATCGACATAGAGGTATTGGGGGTAGATATTACCTTCGTGGGATACTACTGGAGCAATAAAAAACATAGTTGTCCCAATATAACAGTTTTATGGGAATATGGGTAGATATTGGGGAACTGCTAGAGATGCTCTAAGAGCCTTTTTGGCAGGTACCTCAGCCTCGTCTAGGAAAAGCAGCTTCATGTATTTTGGGTTCACAAACCAGTGGAGAAACCCTATGTTTGTACATTTTATGGAGAAGCCACGGGAGAAGCACCTAAGAAAGATAGGAAACGAAGGCTTTGGCTTTTCCGGCAGAAATGGTTTTGACTTCATGATTTGGGCTTCATAAGACGACAAAGAAGTCGTGTGTTTGAGAGCTTGTATATAAGCCGGTGCAGAAGCCGCCGAAGAGGTAAAGCCAAGAAGGCATTAAAGGCTTGTTTGGTGTGGCTTCGGCTCTAGCTTTAGCTCCAACAAAAGTTTTAGTTGAGGAATTGGAGGGGCCATACCAAACACCCAAAGGCGAGGTATTTTTGTGTAGATAAGAGGTGTCGGAGCCATTTTAGTGTACAAAGGAACTAATTTTTGAGGCTTTTGCTCAGCTCTAGTGGAGGAGCTGTTGAAGGAGCCATGATTTCCATATGCATATGTGAACCTGCCTAAAAAGGGACCTCAGCTATAAAAATGTGGCATCTATCCATAGTATGTCATATGTGTTTTAGCCTATGTGGCAGAGAGAAAATGAAGAGAGTAAGTAAAGACTTCTCTTCGTGAAGAGACAACATTAATTAGCATAAGATATAATGGCTAGATAACATTAGCTATGGGGTCTGATTGGTTGTTTCGTAAAGCTAAGCATGTATAATAGCTTATACATGATATCTTAACTTGGACAAGTGTATGGAATTAGCTGGTATTTAGTTCTCCTACATAGGCCCCCTGTGCATTGTTAAGTCTATAAGTCTATAATTGGTTTCCTGCAAAAGTGGTTTGCATATGCCCGCAAAGCTAGATACAAAGAAATCAGTCTTTTCTCAGGATGCAGGCTGGGTCTATTTTGAGTATAGTGTTAGCCTGCATATGTAGGCAGGGAATCAAACAAGCTAAGATTGCTCTATGGGGGGCTAGATAAGAGGTAACACAAGCAGCGCCGGTCCTACGATTTCGAGGGCCCTCTAGCGGACTCGTCGTGACGACCCCTCTGGACCATGTATAAAATCTTATAATATATATACGCTAATTTTATTTGCAAAGCAAAAGCAAATCTAATAATGTATTTTTAATTTAACATGTCTGATAATTATAGAAGAAAAAAATAACTATATGAGTACAAAGTACTATAAATCAGGGAATACTATACAAATAATTAATTTGGATTAAAAATGAACAAGGAAAAAATACCTAGGGCCTGACATGAACTGAAACAACTGATCGGCGATCTCAATGGGCAAGAAGGCAAGAACCAAGATGTCATCGTTGTGGATGTGGAGCCCTGCCTGGTCGCCGCCGTCGTGCACCGTTCTCTGGCAGTCTAGCTCTCCGTGGTGGCGCGGCTCGTCGCCGCCTCACCGGGCTCCATGTGATAGCATGTGTGCGTCCAGCGTCGACGCGTGATGCGAACTCGCGAGTCGTGATCGCGATCAGAGTGCGGCGTGGCTCCTTGCCTCATCTCAGCGTCGTGGTGAAAACTGGGAAAGAAAGCTAGAAAGGTCGACGATTTTCTTGGGCTGTTCCATACTTCTCTTCTCATTAGTTTGCTGATGCTTAATGGACTATAGGGTCTGGGGATTTGTATACATGAGTTTGGGCCCCTCCCCCGCCTAGGCCCTCGGCCATCGCACCCCGTGCCCCTCCCTAGGGCCGGCACTGAACACAAGTAACCAATCACACCCATAATGTTTTATAGACATCATCGCCATTATATGTGATGAATAAATAATTAGCATAGAGCAATTGAGAGCAGCCTGATATAAATAACTCATTGTATTAGAGGCGTATATTATTGTCTTTACATGACATGGCAAAAGACTTTTGTGGTCTAAATTTTGTACATGCCTAACTTACATGTTTGGCTCTAGTGCACACATTTGTTAGTTCATATGGTTCTCCATCAGAAAAAGGTAATGGATTTGTTTTATATATGTACTATGGGGTGTGCTTGGACGCAGATCTAACTAGTTGGACATGCCAAACTTTTGCCATAGCCAAATTAGGACATAAACATAATTGGTCATATTAGACATGGGGTATTGTGGACAAAACAATATTCTAAACGTATCAAAATCTCTTACAACGATGAGCAACATGAGAGACCCACAATGTTATATCTTTTTATTTACTAAAAGGCAAAAGAATAGTTTAATTTGCTCAGTGAACAATCTCGTTTAAGAAAATGGTGGCAAAAATTTTAGAGCATGCTAAGTTTTTGTCATGGCTTTTCAAGGCTAGAAACAAAAAACACTCTAACTAACACTGCAATGTGCCAGAATCTATTGCTGCATATGCACCGGCACGAGGAAAGTGGGGAGGTGCAGTATTTGCCTGATCGACATTTTGCTTTGTAGCAGTATACCACTCCTCGTATTTTTCTAACCGTAACAAACAATGTGTTTCAAGCGTCCGGCCATATTTTTTTGTCAGCTAGCCACAATGCTGGGTCGTACTCGCTCTTTTCCATTTTATAAGATATTTTTATTTATCTAAATATAGTATTTTTACTATGTGTCTAGACATTGTGTATATCTAGCTACGTAACAAAAAATTATATATAAAAAACAAAACATCTTATATTTAGACCGGAGGAAGTACTACGTACAGTAATACTTACTAGGTAGTATTATGTATCATGGTGGTCATAACATGCCAGCTCATTGCATGATTGGATTTGGACAACTCCGCCGAAGAAGGAAAGCTTCCTGTTGGCATGTACCAGTTCAGAGCACAGAGCTACCGTGCCCTTTCAAGGGGGAAACAAAAGCTCAGAGTTGTGGAGAAGTGTGACAGTATGGGGTGCTGGGATGTTTGGGACATCTCCCAGTAGAAAAAACAGCACCACTCCTAATTTTTTTTCTCAAATACGTTTAGCTCCACCAATTCTGAATCAACCAAAATATGGATCTAGCTTCTAAATCCATGAAATCCATGGAGCTTCTTAAAAGGTACTCACAAAACTCTTGTTTCAAGAAATTGAGAGAAATTACTCACAATGCCATCGATAACACAGTGCAAGATACTATTTTGCTTTTGTTTTTCTTCCTTACGACACGTATTTGATCAAAGGTAAACCTCCTTGATTCTCTCGAAAAACGAGAACTATATTTTTTATGGAATGAAGGGAGTAACTATATTATAATTTTAGAGAGGAAGCTTTACCCTATACTCCAGTTAGAATTTATCCCCTCCATCCCAAAATAGAAGTCGTTCCCGCTTCTCGAGAAGTCAGCATTTTTCAACTTTGACTGCTTATGTATAAAAAAATATTAATATTTATAATACATAATTAATATTATTAGATAGATCGTTGAATATACTTTTATAATAAATTTATTTAGAGATATAAATGTTATACATATTTTTTACAAAACTAGTTAAGAATGAAAAAGTTTAACCTATACTTATCTCATAACGACCATTGTTTTGGGACCTAGGGAGTAAACTCAATCGTATGTGAGGTTTCGAGACCGACTCTCTCAGTGTCAGCCAGTCATGTTCACACAGGCCCAGTTTAGATTTCAAAAATTTTCACCTCAAAGTGTCACGTTGAATCTTACGGCACATGCATAGAGTACTAAATATAGACGAAAAACAAAACTAATTGCACAGTTGGGTGAGAAATCGCGAGACTGAAACTTTCGAACCTAATTAGTCCATAATTAGACACTAATTGCCAAATATAAACGAAAGTGCTACAGTAGCCAAAACTAATTTTTTTTTGCCAACTAAACGCGCCCTTATCTGTCTGTCACATGTCGCCCTTTTCTCTTTTCCGGTGTCTTGATCCACCAGTCCTGAACTTTTTGCTTAATAATATCTACACGCAGTTGAAAAAGTTTGTTGCGTTTACGCACGCTCCATCTTTTTGGAAAGACTACTACACTGCACAGCCAGTAGCCTACTTAACCACTGCTACAGAACAGCGATATAGTAACACTAACTTGTATTACTAAAGGTTGGAAAAAGTATTACGAGCTCTTTTAGTAACACATTTTTCTTTATGTTTCAATTAGCCATATTATTATAGACTAGTTTATTATAACACATTTACTTGTCTACATGAATATTTGTTTAGTGTTAAAATGATTTTTGTTGTAACACTTTTTTTTCTCCAGTAACACTTCACGTTATGGTAGAGCATTGTTTGTAACACATTTATTTATCTATCGAAATATTTGCCTAGCATTATAATGATTGTCTATTGTAACACTTTTTTAGTTCTAGTAACACTTCTACATTATGATAGAGCATAGTATGGAACAAAGGAACACATGGTTTGTAACACTTATTTATATCTATTGTAACATATTTAGATTATGAAATAATATTTATTTCGTCTATACATGTGGCACATGGATTATTGTAGAATCACACAAACAAGACACGTTGCAAAATCACATAAAACCATAAAATTTTAATAATCATAGCAAGATCCACATATCGTACAATGATTTGAAATACAGTGCTTGTTCAGATTAAATCATAGTATATGTACATAACGATATGACTCTAGAGAGCAAACACACAAAGTCCATACTTGAAAGAAAAATTCAAGAACTAGTTAGGATTCATAAAGTCCATTGCTTCTTCTTCTATTCTTTGTACACATCGATGTAGGAATTCAACCATTAATCATTTCAACCTGCAAAGAAAATGTAAGTTGTAACATTACAAATTAGGCCACATATGCACATTGATGTAAAGTTAAGAAAGCTAGTTTGAACATATAAAAATCGAAGGCCAAGCAATTGAGACTTCTTTGGCTTGAGCATCACCAATATTGTTGCACCCAGACATGGGCCTCACTAATGGCTCATCCTTTGCTATAGGATGATTGATATGCACTTTGTAGAATTGACTTCCTGTCTTAACTTCACCTACAATGGCTTCTGGATCAGTGCTCAAGAGAGTTGCATATGCTTGCATTAGCCTTATTAGGATATTTTGAAGTCATTAGTAGCACCATGGACCCAATCTACATTAATTTGACATAATCTCTTAGTGACCAACAACCCTTAGTTGTACATCATAATCATGCAATTAGAACAAGTGGTATTATATTCCGTCTACCTTTATTATAGGAAGTTATTTATGTGATTGACGCTTGTAGCATGTAGCCTTATCATGAGGCACCTCCTGGTGTGCAATGGTTGTAGTCTTTTTTAATGTTGCCTTGTATTTTCTCCAATCTCTTCCAATTGATTTCAATATCCATTTCTCACATGAACAAGGATACAAGAACTTTGTCTAAAATAAGAAAGTCACTAATGAATGAATATGACTTCATGACATGATAACAAGTATATATACTTAAATTGACAACATTATGTCTTGTAAAATTTAGCTAACCTGTACGAATTGAATTATGGTTTCTACATTGTTTTTCTTAACTTCACTCCAATCTTTGGCACCAACTGGATAGTAACCACCATTTGTTGCTATGGTGCCCAAAAATTGCCCTAAAAGGCCACCTTCTTTTCCAATGGGTTGTCCAAGCATGTTACATCTTACTAGTATCTGATCTCCTTCAAGTAGATCCCAAACATGTGTTAAAACGGTCCCTTTCGCTTATTAGGTACTTCATCGCCATCACCTATTAAAAAATAGAACGATAGTGATAGTAACAGGTTAAGATGCGGTCCATATGAATGAGATTGATCTAACTATATTTGTACCTAATGTGTTCTGGTTCTCATCATCGTGCTGCTCGACCTCGTTTGCATATTGAAAGTGTATTTGCCCCCTATGTGTGTTTTGGTGTATTGATGACATCCAAATTAGGGACTAATATGATCTTAATGAGATATGTCACAGCTATTAGTCCCATGAAAGATTCAAAGAGTTGATAAAGATGAAATGGTATCCCTCAATTCTTGAAGTTGTAAAGGCGGACGAACTCAAAACGCTCTCCAAAGGTTTTATTTTTGTTTTTGAGTTTAAGATTCGCCGCACTATAAAGAGGGATGCAAACTTAGTTGGTCTGAGGAAGATAGAGTGCTCAAGCATAAAAATAAAATCAAAAGAGAGACACTCTAGCACTCCACGGGCACGTAGATTATTTTTCTATGACTGTCGGTGTCGGAAGTCCTGACATAAGCCAGAACTCCCGATCGTCGGAAGTCACGACTCATGCCGGAAGTTCTGACTCCCAGTCACTTAGCCTGCGCGGTGACTGTGGACATCGAAAGTCCCAACGTGAGTCGAAACTCTCGACAGTCGGAAGTCCCGACCCAAGTCAGAAGTCCCGGCACCTGTGGTTCTGCTGGCCGGTTGTCTACGCCCGTCAGAAGTCCCAACGTTCGTCAGAACTTCCGACTGTCGCAAGTCCCGACACATGTCAAGAGTCCCGACACCTGAAGCAGTGTTGGCTGGTTGACTGACTGCGCACGTCGAAAGTCCCGATGTACGTCGAGAGTTCTGAACGTTAGAAGTCCCGACGTTTGTTGGGAGTTCCAACATTGACTTGCACGCGTGGACTTCTGACCCTATGTGAACAGTGCTTTCTATTAACGTCGAAAGTCCCAAGATCTACATTGGAACTTCCGACGTAGATCTGAACGGCTAGATTTCTACTTAGAGTATAAATAGCCCTCTCTTCACTTCTAACCGTTACGGACTCATTCACAGCTGACCTAATTTCGTCCCAACAGCTCCCAAGTAAGAAAGGCACCCCTCTCCTCCCTCCTTTGCTCCAATCTTTGATTCCCTTAGGGTTTTGATTGAAAGGAGAGTGGATTAAGTGAGAGAATCACTTTGGTAAGCTTGAGCACTTGATTTCTTCGTCAAGCCGGTTGATTTTGCATCTATTACTCTTGGGGCTTCGCCCCTAGCCAGCTAGGCATTGCCCAAGAGCTTCCATCTTATGGAAGAGCCTTGGGAAGTTTGTATTACCCTTTGATTTCTTAGTGGAAAGCTCAAGTGACCTTTGTGGTCGCTTTGAGAGATCGGCAAGGGGGATGGAATAGACTCCAACCTTTATGGTCACCTCAACAACGAGGACGTAGGAGCTCCTTTATAGGGTTACCAAACCTCAGGATAAATCCTTGTGTCCCATGTGCTTATTGTTGTGATTGCTAGAGATTACTTGTATTTATTTGTCTCTCTCTTGAACTTCATTTTAGGGTTCAGACTCGATCTACGGTTTGGAGGCATTATGACGTTAAGGGAGTGACCCAACCTCTTCACCAAACCACAAGGAAGTGGGGTTGTAAGATTATTTATCCACAAGGTTAAATTTGGCACTGCTTTTGTAGTTCATATAGGCGTCGGAACTGCTGACATTTGTGCCAGAACTTCTGACGATGTCGGGAGTTTCAACCCAAACGCTGGGACTTTTGACATTGACTGACAAATTTGAACATAGCATTTGCAGTTAATTTTAGATACGCCTATTCACCCCCCCTCTAGGCATTATTTGATCCTTTCAATTAGTATCAGAGCAAGGCCTTCTTTTAGGGCTTCACCGCGTGAGAAAAAACAATGTCGGAGTCCAACAAGATGCAAGCCGTTGCTGCCAAGATGGCCAAGAAAATAGCTGAAGAGTTGATGGCTGCTCAAGTCAAGCTCTTTCAAGATGAAATGAAGAAGATGCAAGATGAGATGAGCAAGATGAAGGAAGAATTGAGCAAGAAGGTTGATAATGCAATAAGCGGCAAGAATGATACAACAAGTGACAAGAATAAAGCAAACAAAGATGCCGCTAGTGATATTGGAGCCAATGAGCATGCTCATGGAAAGGGAATATATTCAAACATGAGTTTTGACTATGGACAACTCATAAAAGGTTCAACACTACATACTCCGTCTGTCAACATTGGCAAGCCACCTCACTTTGATGGAACAAGATACACCGATTGGTCTTACAAGATGAAGATGCATTTCATTGCCGCAAGACTTTGGGAAGTTGTGGATATTGGTGTGATGATTCCTACCGATGAAGATAGAGAGATAACTCTGGAAGAAGTGCACAACCTCCATCAAAATGCACAAGCCGTAGCATTGCTTGTGTCAAGCCTAGCTCCGGATGAGTTTAGAAAAGTCAATGGAATGGAAAGTGCAAAACAAATTTGGGATACTTTGAAAGTGTCATTTGAAGGAGATAAAAGTGTGAGAAAAGGCAACATTGAGTTACTTCATGATGAATTGGAAAGATTTGTGTTCTTCCAAAATGAAACAACCCAATCCATGTTTGATAGGCTTATGGCATTGGTCAACCGCATAAGAGCTCTTAGAAGCATCGAATGGCATGACAACAAGGTTGCTAGAAAGATATTGAGAACCTATAGAGCCAAGAACAACATGCTAGCATCCATGATCATGGAAAGGCCCGGTTATGATGAGATGACACCCCAAGAAGTTCTTTCAAAACTCAAGCATCATGAGTGTCTAGATGAAGATGAAATCAATGCTCACAATCAAAATCCTAATGCAATGGGATACAACAAGAGTGTAGCCCTTAAAGCAACTCAACAACATGAAGGTCAAGGTTTAAGTCAAGAGAAGAAGAAGAAAGTGAAGGATGATTCCTCAAGTGGAGAAGAAGATTCTGATGCGGAGGTTGCATTTGTGATTAGAAATCTTAGAAAGTTTATGAAGAAGAAGAGCAACCGCAAGACCTATGGTGATGGAAAGAGAAGGTTCAAAAAGAGATTTTGCTATGGATGTGGTCAAACCGGTCACTTCGTAGCCGATTGTCCTAATGAGAAGAAGAAGCACAAGCATGACAAGGATGAAGACAAGAAGAACAAAGGCAAGAAGAGAGGTGAAGCTCATCATGGGGAAGAATGGGAGTCAAGTGATAGTGACTCAAGTAATGATGAGAAGAAGAAAGGAGCCACAAACATCGCCATCCACCACTCTTCTTCACCGACCATGATCTTCCCTGACTCAACTTCACCACCAAAACTCTTTCCCAACTTATCTTCACCACCGAAGCTCTTCTCCAACCTCATCGACAACGACTACTACACTCCAACTTGCCTCATGGCAAAAGGGGAGAAGGTACATGTTACACCCAATCCCTCTAGTGATGAGTATGATAGTTGTGATGAGAACATAGAAGAAATTGAGGCAACCATGATAAAGAAATTTGATAAAAAGGCCTTCACTAAAATAAGAATGCTAATGAAGAAATTAGAGAAGAGGGATAGATGCTTAGAGATGCAAGGAGATATAATCACTCAAGAGAGAGAGAGAGAAAAACCTTGCTCTTGAAGCATCTATCGCTGAGGAAAAGATGAAGGTTGAGAAGTTAACTATTGAATTGTCTTTAGCCAATGACTCAATTAGTAAATTGACTAAGGAACATTCATCGGTTAATGATCAAGTAGATAGCCTCAAGAATGAGAAGAGTATAGCTCAAGAAAGCCTCACAAGCTTGGAAGAAAAATACCAAAATCTTGAGCTAAACTATAGTACTCTTTGGGCTAGCACTTCAACTTCTCCTAAGGCAACCAAATACTCTAATGTATCCACTAGTAATGGTTGTAAAAGATGCTATAAAATTGATGTGAATGCATATACAACTAACCTTGTTGAGTTAGAGAAGAAAGACAAGGAGATTCATAGGTTGAAGATGATCTTGAAGAATGGGTGCAAGTGTCAAGAGCAATCCAACAAGACTATATACAAGTCATCAAGGCACCCATCAATCAAGAAAGGCATTGACTACAATAGGTATGATGGAAAGGCCAATAGAAGGAACATGATCAATGTTGTGCCTTGTGTGAAGTTCAACAAGGGCGTTGCTCTTGATGAGCTTATATGCAAGGCCAACAACAAGGTATACATTCCAAAAATCCAACCTACAAGTAACAAGACAATCAAGACAAAGCAATATGAGGCCCCCAAGCCACAAGCACTACTTCCACGGTGCTATACCAGTGACTATATGTGTTGTTGGGGTAAGGATGGAAAGATTATGGTTCAGTATGTTGGTGCCCAAAAGAGAAAGGAAATTATGAGGAGTGTTTGGGTGCCCAAGTTTTATGTGACTAACCCTCTAGGACCCAAATCTTTTTGAGTACCTAAAATAAAAGCTTAATTTGTCTTTGTAGGAATATTCCTTCGGTTGAATAAGTTGGGTGTTGGATAGTGGATGCACCAATCATATGACTAGAGAGAAGGACATATTCACATCATTCCAACCAAGTCATGATCAAAGTGGAAATATTGTGTTTGGTGACAATGGAAAAGGAGAAGTCCTCGGATTGGGTAAAATTGGTATATCAAATGATAATTCTATTTCAAATGTTTTACTTATGAATTCGTTGAGATACAATTTGTTGTCCGTCTCACAACTTTGTGAGATGGGTTACAATTGTCTCTTTACGGATAAGGGTGTGGAAGTCTATAGAAGGGAGGATTCCTCTATTGCATTTATGGGTCATTTAAAAGGGAAACTCTATCTATTTGATTTCACATCAAATAGAGTAAATCCCGAGACTTATTTAATGGCAAAATCTAGCATGGGCTGGTTATGGCATCACCGACTTGGCCATGTTGGGATGTGGAACTTGGCCAAACTTCAAAAAGGCGAACACGTCCTTGGACTAACAAATGTTTTTTTGAGAGAGATAGGATTTGTAGCGCATGCCAAGCAGGAAAACAAGTTGGAGCTAAACATCCCGTCAAGAATGTTGTGACAACCGAAAGGCCATTGGAGTTGCTTCACATGGACATATTTGGACCCATCGCTTATATAAGCATTGGTGGTAACAAATATGGTTTCATAATTGTTGATGATTATTCTCGTTTCACTTGGGTATTCTTTTTGCGTGAAAAGAGTGAAGTCCAAGGTATCTTCAAGAAGTTTGCAAGAAGATCCCAAAATGAGTTTGATGTCAAAATCAAGAGAGTTAGAAGTGACAATGCGACAGAGTTCAAGAACACCAACATTGAAGAGTTTCTTGATGAAGAAGGAATCAAGCATGGGTTTTCGGTTCCATACACTCCACAACAAAATGGTGTTGTGGAGAGGAAGAACTAAACGCTCATAGAAGCCACAAGAGCAATGTTGGATGAGTACAAGACTCCAACCAACTATTGGGTGAAAGCGGTCAACACAGCATGCCATGCTATCAATCGCTTATATCTTCACAAGAAAAGAGAAAAGACCATCTACGAACTTCTAACCGGTAAAAAGCCTAAGGTGCACTACTTTAGAGTTTTTGGATCCAAGTGTTTCATACTTAATAAGAAATCCAAAAGCTCTAAGTTTGCACCAAAGGTTGATGAATGTTTCATGCTTGGTTATGGTACTAACGAACATGGATATTGTGTTTTCAATAAAACCACCGGTTTGATTGAAATCGCGGTAGACGTGACTTTTGATGAAACCGACGGCTCTCAAAAAGAGCAAGTCAATCTTGAGATTGTAGGTAATGAAGAATCTACACACAAAGTGTCAGGTTCATAAACCCAGGGTCCCTCACGGACTAGCTTCCTCGTAAAGGCTTGGCCCAAGCAGACAGCATACAACTCATGGGCTGGCCCAAGTGTCTAAAACAACAGGCCAGGAGGGTGGTCCAGTCACCGACCGGAAGGTTAGGCCAAGAGGAACAACACCCGCTTGTCGACTCTGGCCCACCTCTCCGACCAGAGCGCTCACTTCGGTCTCCAGCGCCTCCAGATGGTCTCTCCGACCAGAAGGCCTGGCAAAGCACTACCTCCGACTCTGACCCCATGTCTCCGACCGGGGTATGCAAAGACCCTGCTCACTGCTCTTCTTCAATTAGTGCAACTAGAGCCGACTGGTACCAACCTACTAGGGACGCCCGCCTGGAAGAGACTAGGGAACGAACAGAGAAAGCAAGGCAAGGCGCTCAAGTCAAACCATTATATCAGGGACCGTACCCTTTCACCTATAGGAACAATACTCTGTAACTGCCCTGACACAAATAGTATTGTAGGCGCCAACATTTTCCTCTACATTATTGTGGGAGCCGTTAACTCCCATAGGGTAAGACCCCCCACATGCCTCTGGGCATCAACAGTGTTGTGGGCGCCAAGATTTACCGTACCAAGTGAACATGGTGAGACTCCTCACATGCCTCTTAGCATCAATAGTATATGCAGGTTCTGGCATCTGCCATACCCAAAACAAGACAACATAACCTCCCACATACAACCGACATCCAATAGTGTTGTGGGTGCCTACCATCCTCCTATACCCACCGGCATGGGCAACAAGACTTAGAAGCATACAAACTCTCTCCCTCTCACTTGTAAGGCCATTCCCTTCATCTATAAAAGAGGATGCGCTCTCTCCCAAGAGACTAAGTTGATTCAAGTTCATACAAGTTAATCTAGATCAATCAAGTTCACTAGCTCACAGCCACAGAACCGCTAGGTTCGGACCTCAAGCACACACTGGAACACTTAGCTCATAGAGGAGCTCCTATCGCTCTTAGCCCTTCTGACTGGAGCCGACTGGACCTCTCATGCACCCCATCTTTCTCCTTCTCGTTTGTAACCCCACTGCAAACTTCAAGCACCTAGGCTCAGGAATAAAGTCATCGATCGACTCAAACTGGACATAGGGCACGTTGCTTGAACCAGTATAAACCATGTGTCATTGAGTGCTAGGCCATCTCCGATCACAACGTATGGCAAAACTACAAATATTTACTTATTGGTCACTTTCTGCACTGACAGTTGGCACCGTCCATGGGGAAGACACTGTACGTTCAACACTTTTTGGTCATTGGATAGCCCACTTTTCCACCACCCTCGCTGTGGTGGGCTCTAGCGATTTGATTCGCTTCGGCTCACTGGAGTTTCCCACGCTCCCACCTATTGGTATGTGGGTTCCACCCGTCTTTGAGCCATCCTAGGCCTTCCTCCTCAGAAGCCTAGACTTCGTCACCGACCAGCTTGGCGTACTACACCTCCGTGAGGAGGCACTCGTCTCGGCACCCATCAGACAGGTGCCCTCCATCGACTCTAGGATGCATGACTTCAACGACGCGTCATCTACGCACTGTTCCAAGCAAACTCTCTGCTCAAACCCCGCTGTAAGAAATATGCGTACTGTTATTTACTCTTTATCTACTATCTCCCGTGGATCATCCGAAGGGATTGTACTGCCTGCGCCATGAACACCGTACGTTTGGTTCCCCTATGGCCTCACGCCCCCAGATGCGTACGCTCGGGGGCTCTAAAGGATGCTGGCACCATCCCCCCTCACATCCGAATTTGTGGGAATGGTGAGCTATGCTCCTACCACTCTCGATGAACTCCTGGATGATGAGGGTGAGAGCAATGGCTCCAGCATCGGCAATATGGCACCTTGCCACCGTCCGTCCCAGGAGTGCGCTATGGCAGATGCTCTAGGACAGCCGCTGGTGGTTGTGGAATCTACGCAGACTCACACCCCTCCGGACCCACATGTGGGGGGCTCGTGTCTACACAAGCGCACGCTAAGGAATTACGACAACGGTGGTAGAACTAGTAGCCGCCTACAGCGGCGCATTCGGTACAACATGTTGCACCCCATGTGCATGGCCCAGCGGGTGGTGCCCGGTGTCATGGCCGTCAGGTCCAACATGACATCATGAATGAGGGGAACGATCTCCCATAGTTCACTGCAGCAATGCTTCTATGCAGCGTTCCTGAGCCCATTGACCCTAGGAGCGGGTAGTCTACTGAAACCTCTGGGTTCTAGTAGAAGCCACCACTGTTCAATAGGCGGAAAGCTCCGCATCATGACTCCAACATGCGCCCTCTCTCCCCACTGAGGGAACGAAGATGCACCAGATGGATCGCTCCATCTGCTCGCTGCTACAGCCGCTAGGTGTGGCTCAGGGGGCGGCAGCCATGCCATGGTCCGACCTGGTGCCTGCTCCCCACTGACCACCGGTACATGAGTGGCCCAGTCTGCACTAGGATGCTCACAGCATCGTCAGCAACTAGCATAGAGACCAGCACGATGATGATGTCCACCGGGCGGCGACAAGAGCAGACGACATGGATCCCGGCTGAACCATCGAGGGGAGCAGTGAAACATGCCCCAGGCACGATCGCCGACCGAACGATCGGAGTCCCAGCCCTGAGGGTCCAGGGCCACCATCCTTTGATTGGTGTATCCGGAGAGCGCCGTCCCCATAGTGCTTCCAAACGCCCACCAACATCACCAAGTACATCGAGGAGACAAACCCTGGTATTTGGCTTGAAGATTTTCGGCTCGCCTGCCGAGCCAGAGGGGTGGATGATGACTATTTCAACATTCAGTATCTCCCCATCTATGTGGGGGAACATGTTCAGACATGGCTTGAATTCTCCCATATGACAGCATCCATAATTGGGCGGACCTCAAGAGGGTCTTCATCAAGAATTTCCAGGGGACATATGTCTGCCCTGGGAACTCCTAGGACCCCAAGAGTTGCTAGCAGGAGCCCAGTGAGTCCCTATGGGACTACATCCGCAGGTTCTCCCAATGATGCAACTCCCTCCCTGATGTTGTCAACGCAGATGTCATCAGCGTGTTCCTCTCCAAGACGACCTATGAGTCCCTAATCCATAAGCTTGGATGCTTGAAGCCCCGTACCACCTGTGACCTACTCGACATCGCCACTAACCACACCTCCAATGAGGAAATGGCCAGAGCAGTCTTCAACGGAGGTTAGAACAAAGGCAAGGCCAAGCGCATAGACCAAGACAAGGGTGCCTCCACACAGAGGGGCAAGAAGAACAAAAAGGACCGGCGCTGACTAGACAACACCACGTTGGTTGCCACAACTGACCACACGGGCAAGCAACCCCAATAGGGCCTGCCTGACCATTTCAACAAGCTTATGGATAGCCCATGCACCAACCACGCCTACCCCGTCAAACACCCCTACAAGGACTGCGAGCTCCTCAAACATTTCCTACAACAAGCTGGCGGGCCAAAAGAAGGGGATGGCAAAGAGGCAGCAGCCAAGAAAGGAGGCACGGTGGGCATGGACGGAGATGGTTTCCCCGATGCCAATGAATGCATCATAATCTTCAACAGATCTAACGCCATCTGGTCTAAGTGCCAGCACAAGGTATGCTATAGAGAAGCATGCACCGCTGAGATGGCCATCCCCTCCTTCCTTAGCTGGTTGGAATCTCCGATCACCTTCGATCAGAGGGACGATCTCTCCCACATCATGAGACTAAGATGCTACCCACTTGTCGTCGATCCCATCATCCACAAGAAGCGCCTCACCAAGGTGCTAATGGATGGAGGCAACGGCCTCAACATCCTCTACGTCAACACCCTTGATGCCATGCGCATCCCCCGATCGGAGCTCCACTTGGCGGGCTCTCCCTTCCATAGAGTGATCTTAGGAGTGTAGGCATACCCGCTTGGGCAGATCGACCTGCCCATCATGTTCGGTAGCTGAGCCAACTTCCGCTCAGAGGTTCTCACCTTTGAAGTGGTGGACTTTCCAGGATCCTACCACGCCATCTTGGTGCAGCCATGCTACGCTAAATTCATGGCAATCCCCAACTACACCTACCTCAAGCTAAAGATGTCAGGACCGAACAACGTCATTATCATGAGCAGCGCCTTCTCGCATGCCATCACGTGCGACCGTGAGCACTACGAGCTCACCACTACGGTCATCAACTCGTTCGAGCTCCCATGGCTCGAGGAATCATCAATCCCGGTAGTCCTAGACTGCAACCAACCAACCTCCTCGATGGCCTTTCAACCGCTTGAGGAAACCAAGGCGGTGGGAATTGACCCCACCGACCCAACCAAGATGGTTCGGATCGTGACATAGCTCCCAACCAAATAGGAACATGACCTCATTGACTTCCTACATGACAACCACAATGTCTTCGCATGGTAGCCTTCTGACATGCTGGCATACCATGGGGGTCACCGAGCATGCACTGTGCCTCATCCTAGGCTCAAAGCCCACCAAGTAGTGCCTATGTTGCTTCGACAATGAGAGGCGTAGGGCCATAGGCGAAGAAATCACCAAACTCCTTGCAGCCGGATTCATCAGAGAGGTATTCCACTCTGACTGGCTTGTTAATCCCGTTATTGTTAAAAAGAAGACCGGGAAGTGGAGAATGTGTGTTGACTATACGGTCCTCAACAAAGCATGTCTAAAGGATCACTTTCCTTTGTCGTGCATAGACCAGATAGTCGACTCCACCTCGGGTTGTGAGATCCTCTCCTTTCTAGATGCCTATTCAGGCTATCACCAGATCATGATGAAAGAGTCTGATCAACTCGCAACCTCGTTCATCACCCCATATGGTTTGTACTACTACATAACCATGCCATTCGGCTTGAAGAACGCTGGCGCCACCTACTAGAGGTGCATGCAGCAATGCTTCACCGACCAAATCGACCCTCTCGATCAGTTCGACCAAACCGAGCGGCCAAGACCAATGATCACCGTCTATGTTGATGACATAGTGGTCAAAATAGCTCAAGCCTGTGACCTAATCGCAAACTTGGCTGCGACATTCATGAACCTCCAAAGGTTCAACATCAGGCTGAATCCTAAAAAATGTGTTTTTAGGGTTCCAAAGGGGAAGCTGCTAGGATACATTATGTTCGAGCATGGCATTGAGGACAACCCCAAAAAAATCATGGCCATCTCCAACATGGGTCCCATACGCAACGTCAAGGGCATGCAAAGGCTCACCGACTGTCTGGCTGCCCTAAGTTGATTCATCTCCTGGCTCAATGAATGGGGGATGCCACTCTACAAGCTCCTCAAAAAGACAGACACTTTCATCTGGACTGAGGAAGCCCAGTAGGCCCTAGAAAGCCTCAAAGCATCCCTAATGTTAGCCCCAATCCTTGTCGCTCCTAATCAAGGAGAACCCCTTCTCCTCTACTTTGCGGCCAGCAACCATGTGGTAAGCACTGTGTTGGTCGTTAAAAGGGAGGAGCTGGGACACCAGCTTAAGGTCTAGCGGCCCATATAATTCATCAGTGAAGTACTGCCGACCCTAAGGTCCAGTACCCCCAGGTGCAGAAACTTCTATACGCCATGCTGATGGTGACCTAGAAGCTCCTGTACTACTTCACCGACAACGAAGTCGTGGTCATCACTTCATACCCACTTGGGTTCACCATCCGCAACCGCGACGCCATGGGACAAATCTCTAAGTGGGCACTTGAACTCATGGGCCATGACATGAGGTACATCCCCCAAACCACCATTAAATCTCAAGCTCTCGTGGATTTTGTCGTCGAATGGATAGAGGTACAGCTATCGACCCCAGACGTCACCCACGAGTACTAGACAATGTACTTCAACGGGTCTGTAATGGCGCCTAGCTCAGGGGCTAGAGTGGTTGTGATCTCTCCAGACGAGAGTAGGCTCTGCTACGCCATCTACCTCCACTTTTTAGCCTCAAACAACGCCAAGGAGTATGAGGCCCTCATCAACGGACTACGCATCACCATTGAGCTCGGTGCTATGTGACTCTACATTTGTGGTGACTTAGAGCTAGTTGTTGATCAGGTCATGAAGGAGTCCTGCAAAAGCCCCCTCATGGCAGCATACTGCCAAGAGGTGCAGAAGCTCGAGGACAAATTCTAGGGGATCGAGCTACATCACGTCCCTCGAAGGGACAACTATGCCGCCAATTTTCTTGCGAAATTGGCTGCCAGGAGGGATCCATCCCCAAGCAGGGTCTTCATCAACAACGTCCATGAGCCATCTGCCCGCATCCTAGAAGGTCCAATCCAGACACACCCCGATGCCCAGCTGGCGCTCGGGGGCTCTGACCCCAACGCCAAGCCAGCACCTAGGGGCTTCAACCCCAACGCCAAGACAGCGCTCGGGGGCTCTAATCCTAGAACCTCCATGATGACGTCACCCGCAAACATTGCCGTATTGGCACTCGGTCAAACCGATTGGCGAGCGCTGCTACTCGCCTACCTTCTCGAGGAGGTTCTCCCCCCCGAAAGGACTAAAGCCTGATGAATCACTCAACGCGCCAAGACCTTCATCGCACTCGGTGATGAGCTCTATAAATGAAGTCCATCAGGAGTGCTCATGAAGTGCGTCCCCACCACCTAGGGGAAGCAGCTCCTCCTAGAGGTCCATGCTAGGATTTGTGGACATCACGTGGCCCCAAGGTCGCTGGTTGAAAAAGCCTTTCACCAAGGTTTTTACTGGCCCACCGCGCTATAAGATGTAGAGGAGGTCGTCCATAGGTGTGAAGGATGCCAGTTCTATGCTCGGCAAACCCATTTGACGGCACAGGAGCTTCGAACCATCCCCATCACCTAATCATTTGTGGTCTGGGGCCTCGACATAGTGGGGCCCCTCAAAAAGGGCCCAGGCGGCTTCACTCACCTACTCGTAGCAGTCAACAAGTTCGCCAAGTGTATAGAGGCCAAGCCCATTACCAACATCCGCTCGGAGGACGCAGTCAAATTCTTCCTCGACATGATCTATCGGTTCGACGTTCCTAACTGTATCATCACTGACCATGGGACTAACTTTACCAAAAAGAAGTTCCTAGACTTTAGTGATGGATACGAA